>NC_142353.1:39562500-39897500 GCF_059441175.1 Urocampus carinirostris
GGTCGCCGTGTCCGGAGTTCTAGAGCAAAATGCACGCTATTATGGACACTCACTCGGCTTTGGGAAGTCCCGCACGTGCGAGCGGTGGCGTGCTTGACTCGCCACGGGACACGCGGACATTTCCCAAGCACAACACTTCCACATAAAACGCCAACATGTCATCGCAAGCTCCGTGACTTTGTGCCCCCGGTAACCGTTTTCTTCCCCACACGTACGCACACATTCGGCCCGGGGCCCCGTTCCTCCTTGAACGCGGCGCGGACACAAAACAAGCTAGCTCGCAATTCAAGAAGCAGACCTACTATAGCAACAATGGACGGCGAGTTAAAGGTACACACATGGGACTCACAGAACAAACAAGACGTCACCTCGAGGATTCCAACTCTCGCCTCTTTTACTGTGCGTACGTTCTCCAGTTGGAGGTTCCGAACAAAATGTCACAGATTCCAGTGGTTCGCCTGTAGAGTCAGTCGCCTCTCCGCCCCTTTCTCCCACCTCTCTGCGGTCCTGTCTCTTGTGAGTAATGTCGTTTTCTGGGGGGATTTTTTTCACGCCTCCCTGTTGTCGAACCTGCGTGTGTTTTGTGCCTGTCTTCGTGCTTCGACTCTCATCCGGGCGTTCGTCTGGTTTGAGCTGAGAGCACACGGGATGACAGCTTTGGGATGGATGGAGGAGGGGGAGGAGGAAGACTGGAGAGGAGGGGGGAGAGATCGGAAGAGTGGGCATTCTCCTGGAGTTCACTGGGTTCTGAGAATTACCATACCTGTCAACCTCCACGGCTCCATGCCCGTACAAACCGTCGTATTTTCCCCGTACAAAATAATCGTCTCATCTCATTAGCTGCACCGCTTATCCTCAGTATGGTCGCGGGGGTGCTGGAGCCCATCCCAGCAATCATCGGGCAGATGCAGGGGACACCCTGAACTGGTTGCCAGCCAATCGCAGGGCACACAGGGACAGACAACTCGCTCGCTCATTCACACCTAGGGACAATTTGGACCGGCAAATCCACCTGAAATGTAGGTCTTTGGAATGTGGGAGGAAACCGGAGTGCCCGGAGGAAACTCACGCAAGCATGGGGAGAACATACAAACTCCGCTAGCTGGATTTGAACCCACACAGGAGGTTCCCGAGACCTTAGAACTGTGCCGCACACGCGCTAACCACTGCGCTGCCGTGCTGCCCACAAAATAACCGTACACCATATTTTTCTTTTCGGAATGATGCATGATGGGAAATCCCCAGGCGGCAGACGCATGCGCACAGTAGCATCAAACCGCTCGCTTCATTTGAAACGAAAAAAACGATACCGAGATAGAGGCTTCCGCGGCGAACTCCTTTGACTTGATTGATTTGCCGTTTCGTGATAGTCAGTGTATACCAGATGGTACCCCTAAATTGACAAATTTCCGTTTTTCCGTAGATTTCCTTGTACGTCGTACTCGTCTTAAAATGCATAAAAAAATGTACTTTGTATGGCAAAACCATACAGGTTGACAGGTATGAGTACAACAGGGTTCTATCCTGGGTCCAAAGTTATTTAATTCATATATTAATGATATTTTTACATACCTGTCAACCTTTACGTACATAAATAAACACGTTTGGAAAAAAAATATGGTGTAAGATTATTTTGTATTTTGTAAGGGAAAATACGATAGAGCCATGGAGGTTGACAGGTATGCAAACTGTCGTATTTTCCCTTACAAAATACAAAAAAATCTTACACTATTTTTTTTCCAAACGTGTTTATTTATGTAGGTTAACATGTTATAGTGTACACGTGTTTCGTTGTATCATTCTGTACATATTCTAATTAAAAAAAAAAAAAAATCAGGAACAATTGTTACTAAAATATCCATCAATAACACTTTAAATTTAAATTTGTAAATAAAGATATTTTTGGGAGGAAAAAAAACACAATATCAACCATTGATGCTTGTATTTAAAATTTCAAACAGACTATTTAACAGGGACAGAAAATACAAACCTTTGCAGCCTTGTGACTGGGAAACATGTTTTTCATAAGCCTTGTGAAGTGATCGTCAACTGTTGGAGGTAAGTTGTGCTCTGCGATGAAATGGCAAAACAAAAAAAAAGCTGTTGAGGAGTCTTCCGGTGTAGTGCCTAATTTCGACTCCCCTGCAAAATCCTCCCCTCTCGCGTGAACGAGCATTCTGCTGCGCTTCCGACAATAGCAATCGTATTCTATATAATAAGCTTATTAAAATAATAAAGCTATTGACAAAAGCGCAGCAGAATGCGCGTTCACGCGAGGGGGGAGGATTTTGCAGGGGAGTTGAAATTAGGCACTACAGCGGCAGACGCATGCGCACAGTAGCATCAAACGCTTGCTTCGTTTTCAACGAAAAAAACGATACCGAGATAGAGGCTACCGCGGCGAACTCGTTTGACTTGATTGATTTGCCGTTTCGTGATAGTCAGTGTATCCCGGATGCTACCCATAATTGACAAATTTGCATTTTTCCGTACAGATTTTCTTGTACGTCGTACACATCTTAAAATATACTTTGTACGGCAAAAACGTACAGGTTGACAGGTGTGTCACAGGGAAATGAGAATTACGAAAGAAAAATAAGAACAAATTCAACGTCCGTCCACTGCACAGTGGCGGGTTTATTCCCATGTTCACCCCCCAAATAGTGTTAGGCACGTAACCGAATAAAAGTAATTAGTTACGGAAGATCCACTCCCGTATTCGGATCACAATCCGAGTGCGAGAGCGACCTGCTTCCCGCGTCCAGCGAACACTGGATCGTTGGCACAGCCCTTCCTCTTTCTTTCAATAAAACTTGTGGTAAACGCTACGCGATTGGGTCTACCCTTTTTTCTGGACGTGACAAAGTCGAGTTACAGAGTTTTCTTAATAACGCATTTTACAGTCGTGTACTTGTTGCCGATTAAAGTAATTGCGTTCCAGGAACGTGCTGCTTTATAACACATCAGTCCCAACAGTGCCGATAATTACAATATTTTTTTTTTCATGTCTGGCCAACACACAGTAGTGCTTTTGCGTAATGATGGCCCTGGGGAAGAAACTGTTCTGAGCCCTTTTGTCCTTGTTTTAAGAGACCTGCAGCATCTGCCAGAGGACAGCACGTCAAAGAGGTGGTGGTTCAGGAGAGAGGAGTCCTTAACAATGTTGTTGGCACTTGGCGGTACGGCAAGCCAGCAATGTCCTCCAGACTGAGACAGGGAACAGAAGATGATTTTCTGGACTTGTTGATGACTTTTGAGAGTTTTCTGTCTGCTGCTGTGCTCCCAGCATACCATACTGTGATGCCATATGTCAGAATGCTCTCCCATGTGGCTCTATAGAAGGACGTAACCTGTAATTAAAATAATTCTAAGTTGCCATACCACAAAAAATAATGTTGAGATGTAAAGGTATTTATTAAATATATATCTAAGCTTTTGCAGAGGGAAGGGAATTTTGTGCACTAAACTAATAATATTGATATAGTGCAGGGATCTCCAAGCTGAGAGCTACCTTTTTTTAGTAATTAGCGCAAGGGGCACACAGTTTGATATGCATTTTAAAAATAGCAACTTAGCTAGATGGCTTGCTGTATAGCTAAAAGGTAGCAGGTAAACTGCTACTACTACATAGACAGATATAAAGCTAAAGAAACTAGATAGCTAGTTAGAAAAGAGGCTAAAACTTAGCTTTGTAGCTAGCAAAAAAGGTCAAACGTTAGCTTGATAGCATGCAAAAGAAATCTGGCTAGATAGCTTGCAAAATAGCTAAAGAGTTAGGAAGATAAATAACAAAAAATCTAAAAAGTTGCTAGATGGCTAAAAAAAACAGCATACTTTCGCCTATTGGGTTTATAAAACCCATGAATTGGAATTTTGTTTGTTGTATTTCCTGTAAAATAAACCAACAAAAAGATATATAAATACATCTGTTGTATACATGGATTAATTCTCATTCTATTCTCTTAATAATTGCCTAAAAATAATTATCAATACTTGAGTAAATTTTTCTTGTCCATGAAGCCCAATGAACTGGAATCTATTTATTTGAATTCCTAAAATAACAATTTATCATGTTATTACCAGGTTGATTATTAAAAATAGGGTTAAGTAGACTCAGTCAACCAGTAAAAATGACCCGGCATTGGTGAGCTATATTCAGAACAGGTCTGCGGGTACCTCAACTGTCCTTAGGGGGCACCACGTTGAAGACCCCTGGTAGGGTATCAATGACTACTCGAGATGAGATAAAAAATACAAATATACAATGGCATAGAATGGTATTTATTCAGTTTTTACTTTCCTTATATTTACTTACGTATATATCTTCCCCTACCCCCGTGTGTGTGTCAATGTGTGTGTGGGCAGAAAGAAGGGGATTGTTCTTCTTGTGCATTAAATGCTTTTGCACAGCATTTTGAGTTGCATTTTGGTGTCTGAAAATGCTACAGAAACCAAATTTATTTTGACATGAGTATTGGCCTGAAAAAAGTGGTATGGGGCATGCCTAATATTTTCCAAAACATAGTTTGTTTTCCCCAATGCCCATCCTGTCAGGACCAGAACGGAGACAGGACCCACTTGCGTGCGCTTCTCTTAGTTTTATTGGGAAGAAGGATTGTACACACTATCCGGAGATTGCTGGTCGCGGGGAACAGGTTGCACAGACGCGGAAGTGGTATTTACGTAGCAAGCGATAGCGGTGTTGAAAATTGTGGTCGAGATCAGAAAATGGATCGAAGCCGGGAAACAGACGGGAGCCGGAACAGGAGAGAGTCAGGGTCGAAAACCTTGCCTAGCGTAAGCTGAGGTTCGCAGACAGACTGACAACCGGTGACAGAAAGATGGGGGTATAAAAAGTGACAGGGAGCCAATCAGCGTCTGAGGCAGTTCGTGCAAAGGAGCGGGTACAGGTGCCTCACATCAGTGATCATGACACATCCAAGCACAGTAGTAAGCTGATTCCCAAACATGAAATTAAAATATTGCTGTTTATCATAGTGGTAGGCAAATACTGAATACCAGTAATCTGTATCTTTGCCGATAGCAGCCTCTTATTAATGAATCAGTATTTGCAGGGTCGCAACAATACCTTATAGCAGTATCAGCTTCCTTCTTGTGGGCATTTAACAATCACAAACCTGTTTACGAAAGGTTTTGTGAACTTCTGTCAAATTAATTCATGTTAAGGAAAATATGTTGGGACTTAAAGGTATTTTTTTTTTAAATGTCAGTCATTTTTGGTAGAGGAATTAGTTTTTTTTGTTCTAATGGTATTGGTACACAGTATCGGTATGAATGACTACTCGAGATGGGCTATTAAACATCCCTAATAATTACAAAAATGTTTCATTTTTTTCCAGTGCCCTTCAAATGCTCAACGGTGTGTCGATTGCCCCCCCTGAAAATGAAACGAAATGAAATGATCTGCATTTATTTAGCGCTTTTCAAGTCAAGCGCTTTACATTGTGCTTCACATTTCCCAATAGTGGCCGTGCAGCCATGTAAGGTGCTAACCTGCTTATTGGGGGTTTTAGGGGTTCAGTGTCTTACCCAAGGACACTTCGACATGTAACACAGAGGAGCCGGGATTCGAACTGCGATCTCTTGATCCCAAGACGAGCGCTCTACCTCCTGATACCTCCACTGCCGCCCCTGTGGTTTGCAATAATCTGCGGTCTGTGCAGCCCTTTGAGACTCTTTGTGATTAAGGGCTATACAAATAAACATGACTTGACTTGACTAGATCTTCTACATCTTTATTTAAATTAAAAATAAATATATGACTTTTTAATTTCAAGGGAGAGGAGATCAAAATAATTGTCACCTATCATGCTAAATGTGCCGTGCAGCCGCTGTAGTAGCAGACATGTGCACAGGGGCTTCTTGTGTTACGTAACAAGTCCAACCAGCCAATAACCGTGTGCGGGGGAGAGAGGGAAGCAGGGAAGCTTGCTTGGATGGCAATTAAACCTAACATGCAATGTAAATGATATCAAGACAGCTTCAACGTGTACATAAAATATTATGAAAGACTCCAAAATCAAGATTTTGGTCGGTGTCTTGACCACCCTACGATTGTTTTGACTGCAGGTTTTTAGAAATGAGTTGAGTTCTTTGAGTTATTGGTAATCATCATGATTTCACACCATGAATGGAACGCCAAAATCATAGCTGACTAGTGACCGTGAGTCATTCGGGGGGGTTAACTCTTCGCAAATAACAATATGCTTTGGAAAACACTTTCAAGGAAAACACAATCAAAAGTGGAGTCTCATTTCGACATAGTGGAATTAAGATTCGATTAAGTACTGCTCAGCTCGAAAAAGTGTGGTGGAAATACCTGTTTTGTTGACATTTAAGATGAATTTCATTAAAGATGTAGAAGGTCTAGTCAAGTCAAGTCATGTTTATTTGTATAGCCCTTAATCACAAAGAGTCTCAAAGGGCTGCACAAACCACAGATTATTGCAAACCACAGACTATCATGACACGATCCCCTGATTTAAAACCTACATGAGGGCAAGGAAAAAACTCCAAAACCTCAACATGAGGAAAATGAAGAAACCTTGAGAAGGGACCGCACATGAGGTAATCCCCCTTCCAGAATGACAAGGCTGCGATGGATGTTGCAATAACAAATAATACACAGATATTGTCAACATAACATGAAGGTTATTCATATGTGATGGAATAGAAGTGTGTTTTAAGCTTAGATTTAAACAGTTCCACTGATTTGTTCGATTTGAATGTCTGTCTGTCCATCTCGCTTTCTCAATATGATTTAATCCAGCCCGCCGTAAATTTCTGAGTGTGTCAAAAAAAGAAGTGAGACTCTTAATTATTTCTATCAGAAGTTATTATTTTTTTATAAATGCAAACAAAATGCTCTCTTCAGCTGCTAGAGTGCAGTGTTACGTTTGTATTGCGTGGTGAGTTGGTTCAGGTGTAAAAATGCATTAACTCAACTGTTATTATAAACCAAATAACTTATTTAACGCCAAGCATGAAAGTATGTTCTCCCTTTGTTTGTGGATAAATGTTTTCTGTTTAGAAAAGGTCCTTTGTCATCCGTGATTATGATATGAGGTAGGTTACTAAAAGAAGCTGAATGATAAATCATACTACTGGAAAAAAAACTTTAACATTCAGAGTTGATAGTCTTATACCAATTTGGCCTGCCGGAGAACAGATATTCTAGATCTGGCCACGGAGCCAAACTGAGTTTGAAATCCCTGCTCTCTCCAGCCGCTAGAGTGCAGTGTTGAGTTTGTATTGCGTGGTGACTTGGTTCAGGTGTAAAAATGCATTCACTCAACTGTTATAACAAACCAGTTATCTTATTTAATGTCAAACATTAAAATATTTTTTTCCGCTTTGTGAATAAATATTTTTTGTTTAGAAACACAAATGTGCACATATTTAAGTAAATAAATATATTTCAAATCATAGTGATGGCTCCAATCCTTCCCCCACTTCCTCAAACTGTAGACAGTGTCTTGTAGGGACACGACTTTGCTCCATTCAGAAGTTGGGTGGAACAAATTACTCGCCGAGATTTCACCCACGCCTATTTGGCGGACTTGTTCGCCACTGACTAGAGGACTCGGAGTCTAGCTTGTGTGTTGTGGGGAAAAGCTCTGCATTGTAAAGTTTTTATCACTCCGTTGACAAAAATAACACTACATTTTTTTAACATACTTCAGTTTTGATATATTAATTTTCCAACGAAACAAGTTGGGCTCGTCAACATGTAATGCTGAAATGAAGAAGGAGAGCTATGTGTCATGATGTCTCCTTCCTCCCAACTTAAGAAAACAAGCATATGCCGGTGTGTTCCGGTTCTTGAATAAGCCAAAGTGAGTCACCTTGTGAGTGAATAAAGCGCTTGCCCTTTGTAAATATTATGTTTTATTCCTATTCAGTCAAAACTTTACTTTCCTGGCCTACAGTATGTCACAAAAGTGAGTACACCCTCACGTTTCTGCAGCGATTTAATCGTATTGTTTAAGTGAACAACACTGAAGAAACGTTGCTTTGACACAACCAAAGGTAGTCTGTGTGAAGCTATATAGCTGGTTAAAATCATTTCCCCCCTCAAAAAAACTCAAAATATAGCCATTAGTAACTAAACCCCTGGTAACAAAGTGAGTACACCCTTGAGTAAAAGTTCCTGAAGTTCAATTATTTGTATGGCCACCATGATTTTGCAGAACCACTTTAATCCTCCTGGCCATGGATTTCACTAGAGCCTTAAAAACTGACACTTGAATGCTCTTCCACTCCTCCATGACAACACGACTTATCTGGGGTATATTCAAGTTATTGTGATTCTCCACATTCTGCTTGAGGATGCCCCAAAGATGTTCTATCTGATTTAGATCTGGAGGCATGATTGGCCAGTCCATCCCCTTTACCCTTAACCCTTTTAGAAAAACATTGGCCATCTTAGAGGTTAGTTTGGGGTCATTTTCAGGCTGGAACATTACCCTGCGACTCGGTTTCTGGAGGGAGGGGTTCATTCTCCGCTCCAGTATTTCACAGTACATGCTTGAGTTCATGTTTTGCCTTATTGAAATGCAGTTCCACAACCCCAGTTGCACTCGTGCAGCCCCAAATCATGGCATTTCCAACACCATGCTTGACTTTAGGCACGACACAAACATGTTTGTACTCCTCACCTGGTTGCCGCCACACATGCTTCACACCATCTGAGCCAAATGAATTTGTCTTATCAGACCAGAGGGTCTCCTCACTTGGCCTTTGTTTACATACTTCTTTTCATTGTGTCCAAACCATGTTTTTTCTGTGATGTTCTATTAAACATTTTAATAACATCTCTGCAGAAATGTGAGGGGTGTACTCACTTTTGTGATATACTGTATATGAATTATTGAGGGGTGGTGGTTTCCACTTTGTTATACAGACAAAAAAATGGAGTCAAGGAAGAATACAATGGCTGTTAAACATATTTGTGTCTACAGTTAATAAATGTTTCATGGTAACAGGAGATTTTAACCTGAAAGTATTTATTTCTATTTACATAATTTCCATCAAGCTACAGTAAATTGCTTCACTAATTAAGTCTGTCACAGATTTGGAAGGTAAATCAACTTCACCTAATATGAAATATCTTTCCTGATGGTTACACAACTGTTTTTGAAAAATGAACACTTCATTGTAATCCTGACTGCATTGGTGTGCTTGAGCAAACAAGGACAAATGCCGCCAGCATCCTTTATCATCTCTTGTCCAGGCAAGCCTTCCAGGGTGTGGTGTTTGCCATGTTTTATCAAAACAAGATGAAGCCTCGAACAAACCTCACAATAGTGAGGTTCAAAGCTGGCTTTTTTTTCCAATTAAACATTTCTCAGAGTATTCCTACCACACAATGAAAACAAATCTGGTTCGAACACGTTTAGACTTTGCATGCTCCTTAAATAGGCCTACCCGTGTGTTTTCTTCAGAAAATCAAGGTTCTTTCATGACTCAAATTGGCCACAGCAATGTGTGATTTTCATTGACTGGCAAAATATCCCCTTCCTTAAAGTCAAGTAACATCAACTCGCAAATCATCTGCCATCCTCACAAGTAGCAGCCATCAAAATACAACTAATGTATTTTAAAAAACATTTTGAAATACAGCAGTGCCGAATAATAACGTCCGCCCGGGGCGTGCATCTTTTACGTCGGACGTACAAATTACAAAACGTCTCTTCCCGGGTGGTCGACAACTTCTTCAAAGAATGATTTTTTTTTCCCCCCCAAACGTTTGCTTTATTCCGATTTCGAAATCTTTATCCGGTTTGGAAATTTCGGTTTGTTTGGCAATTTGCATACTCGGCAGCCAATCAGAAGCCTGCATCGAATAACTTCGTGCTCCCGGACTCTCCCTAGCATTACAAGGTCGCGCGTTTGCATATCATTTTCCAAAGTAGACGCACAGAGAACACAAGAAAAATGGAGAAGTGGTTAGGAATCAAGCCAAAACTTCAGCCCCAGAATATTCAAAAGAAGCTAAAATAATCTATGACGCTACAAAATGTAAACGCACATTAAAAGCAGCGTGGAAAGAGGAGTTCAGGTGAGTTGTAGCAGACGACGCAACGCAAACATTGCATGATTGAAGATGAGTAAATACAGGTACATACTGATGGCAGAAGGAAAACAGCGATGTCATATACATTCAATGTGTCACGTACCAGGAACGGAGACGGGATCCAATTGCGTTCGTTTCACTCAGTTTTATTTAGAAAGAGGAAAGGACTTGCACCCACGATCCGGGGATCGTCGGTCACGGGTAGCAGATCGCTGGGAACGCGGAAGTGGCACTTCCGTGTCGAGCGCGGGCAATGTCGAGAGCGAGGAAAAACAGGTCAATGGCCGGGCCGGAGGAGCAAAAATATAAACGGGTCCAGAAAAGCGGTCGGCAACGGGAATCAGATCGAAAACAGCAGGATAGAGTCAGGAGTCACAAAATTTTGCCTAGCGTGTAGCGTAGGTTCACAAACGAGCCGAGTGTTGTCAGGAAGGCTGGGGTTTAAAAAAGAAGCAGCCAATCAGCGTCCACGGCTGTTGGTGCCAACCAAGCAGACTCAGGTGCCCCGCATCAGTAATCATGACACAATGAATGTTATAAGTAGATTTATAATAAACTTAATTTTAAAGTGTTGTTCTGTTATATATTCTGATTATCAATCCTTAATACTTTGCAACAAGTGTTTTTTTTTTTTTGCGATTGGTCGTCTTAGTGTGTTTCAAGTTGGGGAAAATGGGGCAGGGAACTTTATGGCTGGGCAGGCAACCTTTCAGAGTTGTCTGCCCTGTTGTCCTGTAACCCTTTGTCATGAGTTTCAGACACTCAATACAGTGTGGAGGTCATTCTCTTTGTTCCTTGTGGTTACTTTGTCACTTTAATAAATCAGTCTTCCAGCATTGTTTCACCAAGATAATTGGATTGCCACTAGGTTGTTCCCTACGGGAATGAATGTCAACAGAAAATGTCCTCTGGGTTATTAGAACTTAAGTGTTGACATAATTGTGTTCTAATGGGCACCTGATGCTCAAGGGAGAAGGACTCCTTGGATCGTTGCACTCCTTGGAGGCAACATATTTGTTGCCATCTAGTGGTGGGAATATAACTCGTCTATTAATATCGCGTCATTGTTTTTGTAAATGGTCTGCATTATACAGCACTTTTCAAGTTACGTAGACAAAAGATGTACTACTGTTTATAATTCAATGATGGCAAAGTATTTGAGGTGAAAATATTTTTAGAATGTCGAAAGCAGTAATTAGTGTATGTGTCTACTTTTTTTGTAATTCTCGTTGAAATAAGTTATTTAAGATAACAAAGGTCTATTGGTTGTATGCCAAAGTAGGGGGTAGGCCCAAAAAATAACAATAATTAAAATCAATGCTTAACTGCGGTATGAATTTCTGATATTACACAGAAAATAAGATTAAAAAAAAACCATGAATTTATTTTTGTATAAATTCTCAATCAGTAATAAATCCATCATCAGCTAGGGCTGCACTTAAAGGGACAGTATGTATTAGTCAGTGCCTCTTAGTGGTAAAAAATGCCATTTATTAAAAAAAAGAACACTGAAATGAATAATTAGCAAAAATACATTAACTATTATACGGATGTGCATTTTTTAAATACTTGTAGGTCGAAATATGTCTATTTATTCTACATAACATTAGCCTGACCTAGAGGGACCTAATTATCCGCCATCTTGCAACGGGTACGGAAAAAAAGAAGAGTGAAAGGCCAGGCTAAATAATAGAAGACACTGTGATGTTATACAGTATAGTCGATTTGAGTCACCCTAATCTTCTTTATAACTTGTGATATTTAACACTCATTTTCGATTGTACGACAGAATACTACATCTAGTGGTCGAATAATATACTCCGTCCACATAACTTTCTTAATAAGGCTGGTGCCTTAAACTATCTGAGAGCCACAAATGTCCCCCAGGCCACGAGTTTGAGACCCACGGTCTATTATAAATACAAACCAATTAGTGTGAGTTGCACAACAAGTGTCTTCGCACTATTTATATTGATATATTTTCTAATGAACTTGCAACCAGTCTACAAGCACCATTTTGGAAATGCAGTTTTGCCTATCCGGATATCCTTTTTTTTAATATTTAAAGTTTTCTATTACATGTTCATTGTAGTGTCACGTCTCATCTCAATTCTTCTTTTTTTTCATCTTCCTTGAGGTTTGGGTTCTCATTTGGAGTCTCCCTGAAGCAGTTATTTTCTTACTTTCACCATTTTAATGCTACACTAACAAATCGAAAGAAAGAAACAGTGGGAACGAGCATGACGTTAGTCTCCACCATGCCCCCATTCCTACCGAATGTGTTCTACATGATAGATAGATAGATAGATACTTTATTCATCCCCGAAGAGAAATTCACATTTCCAGCAGCATCCCTGAGCTGAAAACAATACAATAATAAAGCAAAAAGAATACAATATACAAATACCCAGTGTGACGTGCAAATGCCCACTGTAGCGTGTTATATAGAATAACTAAATAGTGCTACACAGAATACATATTGCAATAAGATTCGGTAATATGCAATGTAGGTGGTGTGGTTTACTGTGGGCTTTTACTCTGCCGGGTAGAGTTAAAGAGCCTCATGGCATGAGGAAGAAAAGATCTCTTCAGTCTGTCCGTAGTACAAGACAGTGACAGCAGTCTGTCGCTGAAACTGATGACGAACTTTTCTAAAAATAACATAAAAGCAGATAGGGGTAGTGGAAAATAAAACATAAGGGCTCTCTGAACTCATTTGACCATCGTGAACACATACTTAAAGCCCCCGTCATTAAAATTTGACCGCTAGATGGCACTGTTTTGTCTGGTACGAGCGAGGTCTATTGATACATAGCACAGCGTGACGGCAGGATGCTAAAAGAAATACCAATTTCTCGACCTATAATTTATACTTAAATAAAAATTACCATTCATGTATTTTTGCCTGGTACCCAAATCAATATTTGTATTTTTTACCGCTAGAAGGCGCTAAATATTGCACACTGTCCCTTTAAATGAGGAAGTATATAAGTTTTAACATATTTAAGGACACCTCAAACAAAACACCTCACTTTTAAATTCTGATCGCCAGCTAGCACCTAGCATGCGTTAGCTTCCCGCTCGCGTGTAACTATGACAACGCTCACGCGCACGCGCGTCGGCGCAAACATGGCGGCTACTGTATCACCGCTTCGCTCCTACTGGACGCTGTGTAGCAGTTTGGCGGACCTTCGACGCTCCTGCCGGGCCAAGCTTCGGATACACAGAACATGGGAGAGTCCGCGGAGACACCTGTACCAGTCAGCGACGAGGTGAAAGCCCTCCAAGCCGATTTTATGGCACTTTAACGCGGAGGTTATAGTGATGGATGTGGGACAGGGCGCACCTGCTTTAAATGACACGCTGCTTCACTGCAGGTGCTGTGTTATTATGTTGTGAGTCAAATTCCCTAATGAAATCACGTTTGAGAGCGAAATATTACATCAGAACGGCAATTCTGACCGCCGGACGCTTGAGAAAACACACCGTCCGCATTTTCTAAGCCGCGTGGATGCAACGGCTGTCAAAAATGAATGATTATTGCAGGGGTTGGGTTTGAAGAAGATAGTAACCGCCATATGCGAATCTAGGCCGATTTAAGTAATTATAATTGTGTCTTTCTGCTTTATTAAATGTTACACAGTATTATTGTTCCATCCTACTTCCCTTGCCGAGTTTATCCGACCAATCTATCTTGTTTTAGTAGGGACGGGCGAGTACATTGACCTGGTATGAATGCTAATACCAACCATTTTTTTAAAGGAGCAGTGTGTATTTTTTGACCACGAGTTATATGCATGTCAGCATACCTGTCAACCTGTACGTTTTTGCTGTACAAAGTACGTTTTATTATGCAGTTTAAGACGTGTACGACGTACAATAAAATCTGTACGAAAAAACGAGTTCGCGCCGGTAGCCTCTATCTCGGTAGCGTTTTTTTCCATTGCAAACGAAGGGAGCGGTTTGATGCTACTGTGCCCATGCGTCTGCCGCCTGGGGATTTCCCATCATGCATCCATGGGGTATTTGTGTAGTGAAAGGAAGTCCGTCTTTTTTTATAGAACCGGCTTTTTCGGCTCAACTCATTCAAGAGAGCCGGCTCTCAAACGGCTCACTTGCTTTGATGCATTATATTACAAATCATTATTGTTGTATAAAGAAGGAGAAAATGACAAAAGACAGGTTTGTGGTTATCCCTTTAATCAGTATTTTACCAGCAATAATTTAATGCAGAAAATGAATTAATAATTTGAATAAGAAAATGTATTATTCTAGTTAAATATATTTGCATTTATTTTTTCCTTCTACAGTGAACGTCCAAGCTACTTAATTTTTGAACTTTTTTATAATAAACCTCATTCATATCGAGCAACTCAGTATCTCACAACAAAATGTTAATTAAAAATATATATGATATAACGAAACACATGTACAATATAAAATGTTAAACTACATAAATAAACACGTTTGAAAAAAATATATAGGGTGTAAGATTATTTTGTATTTTGTAAGGGAAAATACAACATTTTGTAAGGGCATGGAGCTGTGGAGATTGACCCTTTTGTAAGCTGAGAGCTACTTTTTGTTACTGATTGACACCAGTTTGAAAGGAATCCCTAAAATAACTTCTCATATTATTACGATAGAAGTAGAGTTAAAATAGGCTCAATCAACTACAAAAACCTCAAAAAAATCACATTTCCTTGGAAATTGCAATGACCCATTACTGGTGAGTTATTTTCAGAACCTGTCTGTGGGCTACTCGGGACTGCGGGAACCATGCTTGAAATCCTTGGTGCAGCGTAATCGAAAATGAGTGCTAATAAGCACAAAGAAGAATGCAAACTACAGAGACTCTAGAGCTTCCTATTTCGTTAATTTTTTTTTTATACTCAGCCTTTCTTGAGGTTTGGGGTACCCATAGCATCTAGGTGGTGGACAATCATCTCAGTTGTCTAGGTGAAACTTTTATGTGTTATGTGAAATGAATTCACATTTAATAACTTACTAACATTTTTACAAATGGATGTTTTAATGATGTATTTTTACTATTATTTCAATTATTATCGGAGAAGGTGCTAAATAATACACTGTGTCCCTTTAAGTTTAAGGTATCAGTCGATATCAGAAGGGGCTTTCCTCGATAAATTAGAGGAATAAGCTGCTAACAATGAAGTTCACCATCAAGGGGAAAATTTATATTGAGCTTTAAAGGTAATTATTTAGAAATATAAGCCATTTTAAGAGGAAGGCAATTTTACATAAGAGTGTTATCTGAACCTGGTACCGGTATACTCAATAATAGAGTATCAATATTGGTTTGAAAAGGATGGCATCAAAATAAATAATTCCTAGGTATAGATAAATCTATTTACATACACTGTACCTTTTGTATGCAGAGAAACTGACATCTAATGATTCTTTCATATCCCACTAGAGGGAGACAGTGTATCAATACTGTTACTGGTATGACACCCTATGTATTTTTTAATTTAATTTAATTTTATTGCACAGCGACCTACAATAAAATATCGTTATCAAGACTCAGTTTGCAAACCCTGACCGGTGAAGTACACTCACATGCTTGATGATTGAGTTTTAATCACCAGGTTTTTTTTAAATTACAAAATACTGATGCGTACATGTGTTTTTTGCAAAGAAAAAAGGAAAAAAAGGGTTTAGGCCTGATCTCTGATGCAAATTAATCGACATGCAAGTACTTAAAGGAATGCACGTTTATGTGATAGTTAATGTATTTTATTATTTTTTAAATCAATATTTTTTTTGTTAATTACGTTTTTACCACTAGGAGGCAATAACCAGTAGACACTGTTCCTATAAGTACCAAAGCTTTAGCCATAAGCTAGAAACTAAAGTGTAAAAAAAAAAAATAATAAAGCCTACTAGAACATCCAAACTTTATTTTTTGAAATAATTACAATGTGCTGATGGATGTAGCATTAATCAATCATGACAACGGTAACAAATGCCATTTAATTTCTGTCCAGGCACGGAGCCGTGGTGATTTCGGGGACGGCGTTGGCTCGCCAGATCCATAGGGAAATCCAACGTGACGTGGAAGAGCTGGTCGCTCAGGGCAACATGAGACCTCATCTAGGAGTGGTCTTCGTAGGGGACGACCCGGCCAGCAGGACTTATGTTCGCAACAAAACACGGGCTGCCAGCATTCTGGGTCAGATGTCACATTTATTCTAACTATCCAGATGTAATCCAAATCAGCTTTTTTTGTGCTTGGACATGACAGAGTTTCATATCATAGTTTAAGATTTAGTCACTGACAATATTTTGTGCAATCCAGGTATTTCCAGTGACACGGTGTTGCGGCCGAGCTCAGTTTCTCAGGAGGAGTTGTTGGATCTCATCGACAAGATGAATAGAGACTGGCGGGTCAGCGGACTGTTGGTGCAGCTGCCGCTTCCCGGTATGCAGCGAGATCAGCACTTGTTATTTTAAAACTGATTCGTTATTTTGTCGATTAATCCAGTGTTTTTCAATATTTTTAGAGCAAAAGCGCATTTTTTAAAATTAAATAATGTCAGGGCAGGGCAGCACGGTGGTGCAGTGGTTAGTGTATGTGCAGCACAGTTCTGAGGTCATTAGATCGAACCTCCTGTGCGGAATTTGCATGTTCTCCCCGTACTTGCGTGCGTTTTCCTCTGGGCACTCCGGTTTCAAAAACATGCATGTCAGGTTAATTGGCCGGTCCAAATTGTCCCTAGGTGTGGATGAGCGAGCAAATTGACTGTCCCAGTGTGCCCTGTGACTGGCTGGCAACCAGTTCAGGGTGTCCCCTGCCCGAAGATAGCTGGGATGGGCTCCAGCACCCCCGCGACCCTACTGAGGATAAGCGGTGCAGATAATGGATGGATGTCAGGGCACACAGTGTGTCGAAAATGTTTAAAAATTATCCCTGGCACCAGTTTTTGTTCTTTCCTTTTCAGCATTAAGGTGCTGTCCGCAACTTGTAAATTTGCTACTCTCTGCTGCCAGCTCCTGTCATAAAGTCATGATCGCAGCCTCAGAAAGTTTATTCCTCAAGTACCGTATTTTCAGGACTATAAGTCGCAGGTTTTTTTCATAGTCTGTCCGGGGGAGCGACTTACACTCCGGATGCGACTTGGATGTGAATTTGATAACACATCATTACTAGGTACATAATCGCTTATGTTATTTTCACTCCAATCCACAAGAGGGCGCTCTAGACCTGTGTTGGTAATTTCCACCTTGCCGTGTTGTGCTGCGTGAAAAGCCCTCCCTTACATAAGTCACTCGCACAAACGTCACTAAAATGACTTTGTTTCTCATTCTGGGGAAAACGTATTAGAACGGTAAAGCACAGAAAAGTTTAGTTGCACGTTGTAGAAGAATCATTTGAGAAAATATTTACTTTGGCGAAATGACACCACCTTTTCTTACCAATCGGCACACTAATGTTCAGAAGATAAGGCGTTATTGAGCCAAAGTGAATATTTTATGGATGAAAGTTACAGATACACAGATGATCACTGGAAGAAAGCAAAGATACTGAACAATGGAAAGCTTTTTTGCAAAGATAAATTGAGTTATTTCCCTCGAAACACTAGAGAAGGTCTCGCGTAACACTGGTTGAAAAACACTGGATTAATCAATGAATCAGATACCATAAAATAATTTCCGTTTCAATATGTTTATTATAGTTTTATATAATGAAATAAAATTTAAATTGTAAAAAAAACTTGAATTGGATATAGCTATGTGATCAGTTTGACTTATTTTGTGTTAGAAAAAAACAATATATTTGTATTTTAGCACTTTGTAGTCATTTGTTAGAAAATAAAATATGAAATAAAAAATCACCTACCTGTGTGGGCTGACGAATAGTATTGATTTTCACTGGGGGGTTGATTAAATTTCTCAAGCTTTGACAAAGTAAAAGATGGTGTCGGTAATATCCAATATATTCCACTTGCTGACGCCATATTCTGCCTGAAATCATCATTGCGGTTTCTTTGCGTGCGCGAATGTGCGTCTCTTAGGCGCACTCTAATAAACTCTTCTTTCTTTCTTTTTTTTTTTTTTTTTTAAATCTCTTTTGGGAGTTTGGATTAACATTTGGACTGCATTTGAAACGGTCCTTTTTCAATTTGACTATTTTTATCCTTGAATAAATAAAAACAATTAGCACGCGTTGGTTGCAAGGTTTTCGAATGTTTCAGAAAATTTCCTGATAAATTCCCATAGACTGTTTGAATGTGGATTTTTGGACTATTATCTGCTGTGTCATCAGAAGTATCACATGGAAAATAATACTATGGAAAAGTGATATATTGAAACACATTTATTTTTAAATATTGATGATTGTTCAAAAAAACTATTATTTGAAGAACAAGGTCAATAATGTTGAGGTGATTATTATCAACAAAATACAACATATCAAGTGTGTTATTCAAAAACACATACTGGATTCATTAATGTTCGGGAAACACTGAGAAGTATTTCAAATCAAAAGTGAAACTTTTAACAGGAGCTTTTTTTTTTCCCCTTAGAGCACATAAACGAAAGAGCAGTTTGTAACGCCATCGCGCCAGAAAAGGACGTGGACGGCTTTCATATCGTGAATATTGGCAAGCTGTGTCTTGACCAGAGATCCATGGTGCCTGCGACTCCTGCCGCTGTCTGGGAGATCATCAAAAGATCCGGTAAACACATTTTTTTTGCTTTTATAGATTAATCTACTCTTTACAGTCATTGTACTGAACCTGACAAGCAACCAAATTCCTGTGTTGCCCGACATTAAGGTCTGCTGTTTTTCTCCACCTTATGGCAGTAAATTACAAATTTCCACCCTGCAATTCAATCCAGAATACTGTAACCAAAAATGTATATTGTACAGTAACAACTTTTCTTTCTATGAAACCAGTTTTTGAATTTCTGGCAAACCCAAATATACTGAAAGTTTCCCCAGAAGATACATTCTTGTAAGATTTGGTGAGTTTTCGGAAGAAACGTTCTAAAATGCATCAACTGATGCACCTGAACACTATCCATCCGTCCATTTTCTTCCATTTATAAGGGTCGGGTCGCGAGGGCAGCAGCCTGAGCAGGGAAGCCCAGGCCTCCCTATACCCAGCCACTTCATCCAGTTCTTCCGGCGGAATCCCAAGGCGTTCCAAGCCCGCCCTAGAGACGTAGTCTCTCCATTTGTCCTGGGTCGTCCCCGGGGCCTCCTGCCGGTGGGACATGCCCTGAACTCCTCCTGGGGGAGGCGTCCAGGAGGCCTCCTTATCAGATGCCCAAGCCACCTCAACCGGGTCCTCTCAATGCGGAGGAGCAGCAGCGGCTCTACGCCGAGCCCCTCCCGCTGACAGAGCTTCTCACCTTATCTCTAAGGGAGAGTGCACTTGAACACATCATCAGTTCCTCGCTGGCTGCCTTGTGCTGCTTCTTGAGGTACTGCAGTTCCTGTCAAATCACTACCTGTTGGTTTAAGGTGTCGGTTTTCCAAAATACTCTTTTCTTCTGCCCCAAACCGCTCTTGGGCAAGACTCTTCTTTGGTCCACATCTCTCTTTGCAGATGCTTCAAGCATCTTATCGACGTCCTCATCATTTTGAAGCCAAACTCTCGTCTTGCAGGGCCATGGGCACTTGATTCGAACCTTTGTAAGGGACAGGCAGTCAGAAGAGGTGGTACCACCACGAGGCTCTGTGCTCTGTGGGGTGCTTCCTGGCCCGGCTCCTCTTCATCTCAATAAATTTGGTATATGTGCGCTGTGACACATTCTCCTCATCCAAATACTTTATCCTGGCCTGATGAATTTTGAGGCTTCGGCTAATTTTGCAGAATTTCCCGCATCTCCATAGTGCAATCATTGTCGATTAGCAATTGCCTTTGTTTGTTGCCCTATGATCCATCAGATTGGGGTTCTTTCTCATCCTCCCATCTTCGAGTGGGACTCTAGCTATATAAATAAAAATGTATATTATAATATGCCCCTTTTTATATTTTGCACTCTTTCCATTGTAAACTTTCGATTCATGCAAAAAAAAAGAAGATTGAATTGAGAATTTTTTCTTTTAATGGCTGTCTTTAGGTTGTGTGCAGAGACACCCTGAACTAGTTAGTAGCCAGTCACAGGGCATACAGTAACAGACAATTGTCCACACACTCATTCCATGCATGTTTTTGGAACGTGGGAGGAAACGGTAGTGCTCAGAGAAAATGCAAGTTCTTCACAGGGAGGCCAAGAGCTCGGATTGAACCACGGACAGCAGAACTGTGAGGCGTATGTGCTTACGTATTGAAATTTACAGAATAATACAAATAAATTCAAAACTGTTATTAAAATAGTATAATAAAAGCAGTTATTATATTATTAACATGTTTACATGATATAGGATTATAATAAATTTATAAAAATAAATCAAAGCTTAAAATATTACATGATTTTTTCATCATCACCAAACTGCGGTCCAGGGAAAAGATCAAAATCATTATAGATTCTGCAACAGGGTTCCATGAGAATGTAAAGTATGTAACATTAGTCAGCATTAGATTTTTGTTGCAGTCATTGGATGCTTTTAATACCCCCTCCTATTATGTCCTTAAAACGAAGGACTAAATCTAATCTCATAACCCAAAAAAGCGAGCAATGCATGACTTCATCCACATATTCACATTTCGAGTTATATTCTCCCTGAGGTGCCAAGCATAATTCATTCCCAAATATTTCTCCTTGAAAATACAGGTATCGAGACGGTGGGGAAGAATGTGCTGGTTGCCGGGCGCTCTAAAAATGTTGGGATGCCCATCGCCATGTTGCTGCATACTGATCGCAACCACGAGCGCCCTGGTGGTGAGTGTACCATTGTATCTATTTGTGTGTGTATATATATATATATATATATATATATATATATATATATACATAATCTATGAATTATATTTGCATGTATTATGTTGACAAAGTCCAACATAATCGGTATTCAAATAAGCAAGTGTATTACCATGAAATACTTAACCACTTTTTGAATTTTGACAAAAGATGCATCATTTTTTTGATAAATAATAAATCCATGGAGAAATTTACAATTTGAAAGTAAAAAAATAAGGGGAGACGTATGTGAATTGTATAGATCTGAGGAGAAAATGTTTTGAGATGGGGAGGGGGTGTAGCGTGAGTGAAACGGGCGTTTTGGTGGTGTGTTTCAATTAAAATCGGTGTGGTCTGCGCAGGAAGGAGTACTGTATTCATCCGTGTGTAACGCATATTAAATGTTATCACGCTATTTCCATTCACAGTACCAGATACAAATGTTAGTGAATGGAGAAAACGGAAAGTCGTTCTAAAAGAGATAGAACGCAAAAAAGCACGACGAAGGAAACAACTCTTTAAAGTATCCGATGATGAATTGGACTTTAAAGGACATAAAAAGAAATATATTGTCAATTTTATGTTGGTATTGTGTTCAGAGATAAATAATTTGAATCCTGGCCACACGTGTTCAACAACATTTGTCCCTGCCAATGCTTAGTTTGAGCTGAGAAATTCAAACATTTGAAATAAGGGGTGCGTGTTTCACACAAATCAATATGGTATTTCCTCCTTCACCGTTCTCACATTCTGAAGTCCTGACCCACAAATAATGAAGAGCATATTTGTCTAGACTATTAAGTACTTGCGTGATACCCAACAATTAATCATAATCACAACTGCACATTCATATTTCAAGACTGCACATATTTGTTCACTTCCGCTTGTGCTGCCTGATGATTAGCAGAAATGATTGCCAGGGCGTGCTCTCACATGAGGGAGGATGCAAACAGACATGGCAACCTTATAAGGTAGCAGGAAGTTGTAAAGAAATTTGGATAGGCATTTACGGGATTACGTTTTTAAGGATGAAGCAACAGAGAGGTGATTTCAAGGTAGAGTAGGTAGGTTTTTACTGGGGCTGCGTTCAAAAAGCACTCGCAGAAGTCATTACCTGCAAAGTAGAAACCTGTTTTTATTTATTAAATACTCTATTATACATTGAAACCAAAATACAGACCATATTTACAGACTCAAGCATTTGTTTAACAAATATAAGCACATTTTGAAAATAATCTTGGTGCTATATTGCAATATTAATTAAAGGTACTATCCACTGTTTTACTTGAGATATTTTGTCGCCATCATGTGGACGTTATTGGAGATCATAAATGTGCCCTAAAAACGATTTTACATTCCGTCTCAAATATAAGGGTGCGAGGCTCCGTCAAGGAGGGCGTATTTGACCCCGGGGAACATTTTATTTATTTCGCACATGGCATAAGTATGTAGTGTAGACACAAAGTGTAGCAGGCCCTCAAGTGACGCTATGAAAAACATTTAAAAGGGATGAGAAGACAAGCCGAGAGAGGAGGGGAGAGTTTTTTTTTTCTTCGTGAGGGGCCCATGACGGAAAGTAATTGAGCAGCACTGCTGTAACTTTTTTAGCGATAAAAAGCATCTTCCTCTTGCTTTTGGGCCGCAGGTGCTTTTGTCGGTCCAGATAATTTTTTGACATTATGCTTTTTAGAAAAACATTAAATTGAAGAAGATTTGCATCTACATACGCGTGCAACTTGGACCGCAACGTTATAGATGCACAGGCAGACACAGGCAGATAAGGGGTAGGCAATTCTTAAGCCAATCAGAATACAGAACACTATCCACAATGAAATTTGGGCTTGTAATGCACGAGCAATGACATGAAGCAAATTGACTTGGTTTCTGCATTTAGTATTTTACATTAAATAAAGGATTATTTCATTTATGTAACTTGCCATATTCACCGAAATACTCTGCTTTTCCTCTCCATAAATTAACTGAAAATATCAATTCCATTTCTGCGTCTCGTGTGTTATCAAGATTTGCTCTTTTGTGGCTAGCTTAAAGCATTGACTTACACTATATATGGATGGATATGATACCTCTAAAATCCAAACAATACTTTAAATAAACACAAGGCCACTTTGCTTTCAATATAAAATTTTATTCCAA
The DNA here is from genome assembly GCF_059441175.1 of Urocampus carinirostris. Lineage (NCBI taxonomy): Eukaryota > Metazoa > Chordata > Actinopteri > Syngnathiformes > Syngnathidae > Urocampus > Urocampus carinirostris. The sequence goes on from NC_142353.1 coordinate 39,585,623, forward strand.
GAACACTGAATTTATGACTGAACAATGCGTTAACATTCCAAGAACTGTTTCGGTGATCCCATGATTTTGGTCACCTTGGTGATGGCGTTACCTCAGGCGTGCACGAAACGTCATACCTTTCTAACTAGACGATGACGACGGGGCTGGGTCATCTTTTTGGGAAAGGAAAAAGTTATTTTGAAGTTATGTTGCCCATTTTTCTATGCCTTGCAAGTCTCACCACACTGCGTCAGTACTTCAACTTCCTGTTTGGGGCCGCCAACCGATATTCATTTGCTAGAAAAAGAAAGTGAGGGGTGAACGAAAATCTTATCAAAGTCAATACTTCCATCTAATGGTGATTTATCATATTGAAATCATTTCCAGGGATTGGATTCTTACTTATTAGGAGCTTCAAACCTTTTATAATATTTTTATTTAAACCCAACCAGAAAGAGGCATTTCTATGTTTTGACACTCAGGGAAAATGCTTCGGAAATGTATTTATATGTTATGGTTTTGAATGGGTTAACAAGGAGGATATGCTACCATTAATAAGGAAAGCAATTAGTTGACGTTGCCGGGTTTGAGATCGAGAGACTGTTGATGGTATGTATGCACTTACCGTACACTTAAAATTAACGTACATAAAACATTTTTTTTTTAAGTCCGTAGTGGTTTGCTGGCGGTCAGCAGCTTAAAATGGTCTCTAGTGGTAGTCTCTGGGATTTCTGGATTTGTATAACGTGCAAGATTTTTGTTGCAAATAAGACTCGTATACCGACTTTTTCATGTTTAGAAGTGCTCATGTAGAAAGGTACCATAGTACATTATAGTGACTCAGTCCAAAATGAAATCGGAAATCATATTTCTGTATGCCTGCCATGTACTGTAGTTCTCAGGTTCTCCCTTACGCTTAGGTATGCAATGCGGTGGCGAGGATGCGCTGGGACTTGCATTGCCTTCCACCACATTCCTGTTTCCTTTCAAAAGTTCTTTTGTGTTATCGTGTTCGTGGCCTCAGGCTTCAACTCACGGGAAGTGCTCACCTTGAAAGAAACGCGTTACTTTGTAGGGAAACATAACCCTCATCGCGACTATTGTGTCATCATCAAAAGGTTTATTGAGTCTTGTGTACTTTAACATGGATCAGAGAATAATGAAAACAATGAAAGTAAGAGTTATTTCCCTGCTGGCTCTTCACATATACACTGATCGTTTCAGAGATTTTATTTGAAATGTTATATGAAACCAAATCAATTAGGTTACTTTTTAAGAAATTTCTTCTTTTTAATAGTAATTTAATACAATTTCCTATTTTTTTCTATTCAGTAGGCGAAAACAGGGAAACACTTTTGTTCTTGCGCCCATATGAGGACTTCCTGTTTTATTTATTACGACCTTGCCTCACCGGTATCGCGTCTAGATCAGTACAAGCTGCTCTTGTTCTGCTTCATGTTATGTTACGTAAATTGTTTTTTATTACTGTACCGGGTAATAATAATAATTACCACTTTTGGGAAATAGATCTATCATATTAAAAGTTTTTGTTGTTAAAAACCTAGAAGCGTAAAAGGAAAAGAACTATAAATGTCAAAATTTTCCGTAAGTACTATGATAATGTATCTTGCATACCATCAATTGTTTATTATAAAATATATAATATACGTGCGGTGAGCTTTGTCTCTGGTGAGGTTCAGTCAGATTTACAAATAAATGAATTTAGCATGAAAGCGATAAAAAAACTGTAGCATAGGGAAAAAAGGTGTTATTGTCTTACCTTGTCTAATAAAGTCTATGCAGTGGGAAAACAATAATGGATGCTGTTAGTTTCCTAATCCATCCATCCATTATCTGCACTGCTTATCCTTAGTAGGGTCGCAGGGGTGCTGGAGCCCATCCCAGTTATCTTCGGGCAGTGGGCAGGGGACACCCTGAACTGGTTTGTAGCCAGTTGCAGGGCACACAGAGACTGACAACTCACTCGCTCATTCACACCTAGGGGCAATTTGGACCAGCTAATTAACCTGACATGCATGTTTTTGGAATGTGGAAGGAAACCAGAGTGCCTGGAGGAAACCCACGCGAGCACGGGGAGAATATGCAAACTCCGCTCAGGAAGGTTTGATCTCATGACCGCAGAACTGTGCCGCACATGCGCTAACCACTGCGCCGCCATGTTGCCCTAGTTTCCTAATAATGTAACTATTTTCATTGTTTGGGGCTGAGGTGTGCACCAAATCAGAATCCTTGGTCTCACTATTGCCTACTGAGGCAAGAGAATTGGATGCCTCATTCTGCATCTGCAGACGCAGAGCGCAGTAATATGTTACGTTGTATTTATCATTTTTTTGTATAATGTAAAAATTCCGCAATTTCGAAAGATAAATCCAAAAATTCTAAAGTAAAAAGTGAAAGAACGTTAACACTGAGTTATTTCTATGACACTTAAAATTCGATACGTATATGTGCACTATATGGGGCATCTTTGAATTTCATTGACACTTTGTGTAATGACAATTAAAGTGTTCCATTCTTTTCTCTTCTAACATAACCTTTTACTGTAAAATTTGGACTATAAGCCGCAACTTTTACCCCCGAGTTTTCCAGCCTGTGGCTTATGCAATGATGCGGCTAATTGGTGCATTTTTATTAACGGCCGCCAGGGGCGCTCATGCTGGAAAGGTAAGAGTGAGACACGTGGAATATATTTGCCAAAGAAGACTCAAGTGGAATGTAACTTCTCATTTTGTGCATGAATAAAACTAGCATGAACTGACCCTCATCATGGAAAAGGTGTCAATCGAAAGGGGAGGGCTAACCACCATATTGGGAACCATTTTACGAGTCTGTTTTTTGTAAACGGAAATAATGTGGCAAAACAAACTGATAACAAGAAGCAACATCCAACGAAGCAGAAATGTTTCGGGTGGATTACTAGTCATCCATTCGCATTATCATGTGTTTTGAAGTAAATATTTTACACGGTTGGATTCTATGGATTGTCCTTGATGGAACAAAGCCGTTTTGGTGGACATACAAAGAAGTAGAAGATGACCAGGGGACGTAATTGTGAGTTACGCTGGCTTTATAGGTTTCAGGTATCTTGTTTCAGACTGATCAGGATGTTTCTCTGATGAGCATATCTTGAATCCCATGTTTAAGCTTTTCAATTATGTGTGGCATGACATATTTCGATGAACGGGACATCATACTGACACGTATTTGTTTATCCAGAATGTTAAGAGGTTAAGGTACCGTATATTATTAAAACTCTTTCTGTGTACCGTCTTTCTTTGTAAATATCTCATGTTTCAATGTGGGCACATGCGGCTTATAGTCAGGTGCGGCTTATGTATGTATTTGGTGGAGGTTATTATGATGTGCATACTATAGTCCGAATTTTATGGTAATGTATTGCTATAATGGCAGGTGAGGCTGGGCACCTGTCTTTTCTGGCTGCGCCTTCACTGAAACCCAAAAACTTCACATTACCTCGCTGATTAGGTCTTCCTCACATAACCTAATACAGTGTTTTTCAACCTTTATTGAGCCAGGGCACGTATTTTTTACAATGGAAACATTTCACGGCACACCACTCACCAAAAATGTTGTAAAATGAAACAGTATGTTTAATTACAATATAATTTATAATACCCCCAATTTTTACAGCACAGACACTTGACAATGACATTTTTGCAGAAAATGATTCATAAATGTTTTATAACATTTTAAATTTAAAAAAGTGACATTGGATAATTTCTCACGGCACACCTGACTATCTCTCACGGCACACTAGTGTGCCACGACACAGTGGATGAAAATCACTGACCTAATATATCTAGATGAATATGTTTACAATGGTATATTATTTCATGTGTTTGATTTCAGGCGATGCCACCGTGACCATCACTCACAGATGTACACCGAAGGAGCGGCTGAAAGAGCTAACCAGCTTGGCAGACATTATTGTGACTGCTGCAGGTAAATTTAGTACAAACAACAAATGAATATTTACCCACTAACCAACTAAGTAACATATTGTATTGATAGATTTTCTCCAAAGCTATTTAAACTGAACTTTTCCTTATCCCTTAGCAGAGAAACTGAAGATGATACTGTTGTGCGTGTTTAGGTGTTCCCGGATTGATAACGGCGGACATGGTGAAAGAGAGTGCTGCAGTCATTGACGTGGGCATCAATCGGATCGCAGACCCCAAAACGGGAAAAATGAGGCTTATCGGTGATGTGGACTTTGAAGGTAATTTATCATGTGGTGTTTTGCATACTTGGGAAGGCAATCTAAAGAACAGATTGCCAAGTGGAAATAAGTACTGACAACATATCAGTTAATTACAGCAATTATGAACATGTTCTTCAATGTTGTTTGGTCTGACAGTGATTTGTGAGTTGTATTATTGCTATGAAATAAAAATATTGCTGATTTTTAGTACCATCAACAGTTTAAGTTTTACCTCAGAGTTAAATCTTTAAAGCTGAGTTAATACAAGTTTTAAAGTAGCTTTTAACCCTGGTTAAAACATTGGAGCTTCAATTTTGATAGAATCACATTTAACTTTTCAAGTGAAGGGACATTTTTTTATTATTCAGCACTTCCTAGTAAATACATGAATTATAATATAAACATGCATTTTTTCAAAAAAAACTTGTAGTTAAAAAAAATTACAATTTATTTTACATAACATGAGGCTCACCTAAAGGGAGCCATGATTGTCTGCCATTTTGCTCTTAAGAGTATCGCGAAAAAACAAAAGCTTTGTAAAAGGCTGGGGGAAAAAATTAGGAGAACCATTGTGTGGTTTTGACGCTTTGAGTTTCCGTAGTTTGTAATCTTTCTTGTGCGTTGTAGTACTACGCAATGTAGCGACTTCGAGTGGTCAAGTATTACAATTCCCTTAATGCTTTAACATTTCTTTAAAAAAAGGGTTGAAGTAGCTTTTAACAGGAGTTAAAACATTAAAACCCCTTTTGTACTTGTTCATTTTTTACTTTTTTAAATGCTGTCATGTCAGTCAACATTCCTGTCGACCTACACAAAACGTCATTCCTCCTGCCCCGACGATGACAAACGGAATTTGTCATCATTTTTTAGAAAGAAAAAAGCTGTTGAAGTGTCTTTCTGTACTTATCTTTGGTCTGTGCAGCCCTTTGAGACTCCTTGTGATAATGGGCTATACAAATAAACATGACCTGACTTAACATATCTTCGCTACTCTCACCACGCTGCTTCACTATACCTACTCGGGGACCGCCTACACCTTCTAAATTGCTGGATACAGGAAGCAAAAGTGGGTGGTGGGGGCTTTCTTGATGAGTGGACAATAATCTGATCAAAGCCACTCTTGCCATCTAATGGTGATTTATCATACTGAATTCATTCCCAGATGCGTGATACTTACTGATGAGCAGTGCCAAACACTTAATAGTAGATTTTTAAAATAAAACACAAAAAAACTGTATTTCTGGCACTCAGGGACAATGCTTCTGTAAACGTATTTATACGTTATGGCACTGATTGAGTTAAGATTGATAGCTGAGGAGTTACTTAATATGTTACTTCACTGATTGTTTCCTCCCAAAATTTGCGAATGCGGCTTATAATCAGGTGCACTATGTCGTCAAGAATATACGGTACTTTATAACCATATAATAAAAAAACAGGCTTGGAATTTCTCTAACATGCATTTTTTTCCCTTCTCCCTCGTGTTGCAGGCGTGAAAGAGAAGGTCAGCTTCATCACCCCGGTACCTGGAGGCGTCGGTCCTATGACTGTGGCCATGTTGATGAAGAACACCGTGACAGCCGCCAGAATCGCGCTAATGCATTAGCATGCTGCACACATATCTTTTACCGTGTACTTCCAGGTGGTGAAAGATCAAACGATTGCTAATCGTGCTGCTAAACAAACTGTGATCGATAACTAAGCCCAGACAAAAAAAAATACACTTGGCTATGTCAACACATTTTTGTTATGGTATTAAGTTGCAGCCAATCACTGCCTCCGAGAAGTACCCTGGTGCCTATTGTTTACGAATACTTTGAAAAGCTATACAAGATTCACTTCATACCTGCTTACTTGACAGACTTATACCATGTTTCGATTACCGTATTTTCCGGATTATAAGGAGCTCCTAAAAATCTTTATTTTGCCAGATATTTGAAATGGCACCTTATATACCACTGAATACAATGGATAAGATTGAAATGCATACAATATTTATTGGTGTGCGTTACTACACAAGGTTTTACAGTTGTGACTATCACCATAACTGACAATAATTGCAAACTATTGTATTGCAACAGGATTCGGACCGGGGTTATGGCGGTGAGAACGCTTACACTTTCCCACGAGACAACCAGTGGTACAGCTGACAAACTAGAAGGCATTACAATTTCTCATGATCACACTATATTCATTCATGTAGCCAATTACAAATGGTAGAGAATGAAGAAAATACTGTAGAAGTTCTTTTACGTACGTATACATGTTTAACCGCAACATTATTGAATGGTGAAGAAGTAAAGCAACTGTATAAAAAATCAATAAAACTGCGAAGTAGCAAAACCGCGTTTAAGTAAACCACGATACAGAAAGGGATTACTGTAACCTGCATTTGTGTCATATATTTAAGCGATTGGATGATTCATTTAAGTGTTCATTTATTTAGTTAGAAGAAAGTTTGCTCTTCAAAAAAATGACAAAATCAACTTTGTGCAATCTTTTAAACATCAAATAAATGGATCAAATTACAACCAAAGCCATAGCCGTTTCCAGGACTTAAGCAGATAGCTTTAGAAAATGCTAACGCCTGACATCTACTCTCGTGGTCTTTAACAATAGTGTGCACGTCTTCTGGGCAGTAGTGACGCGATCGAGTCCTCTCCTATAGGCACCGAACCTCAGAATTATTATATTTACAGTATTATCAGTGTCTGAAACTCATGACAAAAAGTTACCGGACACCAGGGCAGACAGCTCTGAAAAGCCTGCCCAGCCATAAAGTTGCCTGCCCCATATTTCACAACTTGAAACACAATAAGACGACTAATCGCAAAAAAAGCCATTATAGCAAAGTATTAAGTATTGATCTGCCATCTGTATTTTATATAAGTTTATGTTTTGTAGCGTCATCAATTTTGTTAGCTTCTTTCGAATATTTCTTCTGGGGCTGAGGTTTTGGCTTGATTCCTGATAAGGATATGTCAGAGTGTGCAGTTTCTTCACGCGTGAGAAGATAAGCAGGGCATTGTGGTTCAGCATATTTATTCCTCAACAGCAAGAAAACAAGAACGCGGTTTCATTCAATACAACATGGCGATCGACAATTAGCAAAACGAAATATAGTGCGTGCGTAATGACGTCACACGGTGGACAACGTCTTACCATAATACCGCGAGTAAGAGCGCTATTAAAATGACAAATCTTAATTCCTAACCACTTCTCCATTTTTCTTGTGTTCTCTGTGCATCTACTTTGGAAAATGGTATGCAAAGGCATGACCTTATAACGCTCGGGAAAGTCCGGAAGCACGAAGTTATTTGATGCAGGCTTCTGATTGGCTGCCGACCATGCAACTTGCCAAACAGACCAACATTCCGAAATTCCCAAAACGAACGAAGATTTCGAAATCGGAATAAATCTTTTTATTTGTAAACAAAACAAACAAAAAAAAAAATATATATATATATATATATATATATATATATATATATATATAAATAAATAAAATATACGAAATATTTTTTCCTTGAAAACGTTATCTTGTTTTTGTGTATTTGGCATTTTGGGTTGTTGACTGGAGAGAAGGGCTTGGGTATATTTTTATTGTACATGGAATGTTTTAATACAGCACTTTGAGTTGCAATTTGTTACCTGACAATTGATCACAATACAGAACATAATGCACTATGCGCACAAGTGTTTCTGGCACCATTAGTAAAAAAATAATGTGTCATCTGTACCACTGGTGGTGTAGTTGTAAGGTTTTGGCACCATCACCCCCGCAACCCGGTTTGATTTGATTGGTCAGCGACACTAATCAATCATTGCACTAATTTGCACAAATATATATACATATATAGTAAGGGTATTAAGAGCCCAACATTTATACACAAATTTAACACAGTAAGCTCTCACTGTCGTCAAAATTGTATGCGCCTTATAGCCTGGTGCACCTTATATATGAAAAATATATAAGAAAAGACTAATTTTGTGGGGTGCGCCTTATAACCCGGTGCGCAAAATACGGTGGATATTTATTTGTATTTATGTATTTATTTCTTCTTATAAGAGTTCATATTTTTTCTACCGAATGACTTGTGGCACATGTCAGGTTTCAAGTCAAATATGAAATAAAGCGTATCCTAGATGCTTGAAAAAGAAACGTGTTTCCAAGCGCCGAGAGCGATCGTAAAGCACACGTTGCGTCCAAAAGGAACCTGGGGGCCATTACGCCTCCACCGCCAATCACATCGGCACAGATGGAACTTGCCTGTACATGCGAAGTACGTGGGACTTGAAGTATGATGAAATGATTTTTTTTTTCGGGAACCCTAGTCTCAATTACCCCTGGGAGACTTTTTTTTTTATTACGAGGTTATTTAAAAACCTTGAGTATGGCGCTCTATATAAAGTTGCGAGGTCGCTCAGTCGTAGCACGGCATCCGATCGACGATTTTAACACCGGGAAGAAATGGCAACGCGCAACTGCAAAAGAGGTGAGTGAATTTCACCGCTTTGTGACGGAGAATTCTAAAACCGTAGCTAGAATCTTGACCGAATGTTTTTGTTTTTTTGCAGGCATCCTCTCAGCCGTCCTCATTCTCATATCAACGACGGGGCTGTCGGCACAATCCACAACAAGCTCCACTCACCTTCAAAACAGTAATTATAAACCTTTCTACATATCATTAAGGTTATCAAGTCAAGTCAAGTCAAGTCATTTATTTTTGTATAGCCCTAAATCACGAAGAGTCTCAAAGGGCTTCACAGATTGTTACACTATATTACACAGACTATTGTCAACCGACAAGAGGAGTAGGTTATTCGTATGCAATAGAGTAGAGGTGAGTTTTAAGTTTAGATTTAAACATTTCCACTGAGGTTGCAGATCGGATCTCAGGGGGAAGAGCATTCCACAGCACCGGTGCCCGGATGGAGAACGCTCTCGAACCAGCAGAAGACTTCTTTGCTCTCGGGATCACCAGAAGACCGGCACTCTCAGATCGCAGGCTTCGGACCGGGACATAGCGGCAGATCAGATCTGAAAGATAAGAGGGAGCAAGTCCATGTATGATTTTGTACAGTACTAAGAGAACTTTGAAGTCACATCTTTGGCTAACTGGGAGCCAATGCAGGTTAGCCAAAATCGGTGTTATGTGATCGTACTTTTTTGTCCTAGTTAAAAGCCTCGCTGCGGCATTTTGTACTAGCTGAAGAGACTTGATTCTGGACTTCGGGAGACCGGAAAGTAGTGCATTACAGTAGTCGAGACGGGAGGTAACAAATGCATGAATTATTGTTTCCGCATCAGACTGAGACAGTATTGAACGGATTTTAGCAATGTTGCGAAGATGGAAGAAGGCAGTTCTAGTAATTTGCTTTACATGCATCTCAAATGATAGATCAGGGTCAAATATGACACCTAAATTTTTAACTGAGTCACTCTGTGTGATGTGACATTTGTCAAGGTTCACAGCAGTTTTTGAGAAGAAGTCACGGCATTTAGAAGGACCAATGACTAACATTTCGGTCTTTTCAGGGTTAAGACGCAAGAAATTGAGTGACATCCACTCTTTTATCTCAGTGAGACAGGCCTCCAAATTTCCACAGTTTAGTGTGGAAGATTCCTCCAACGGAAGATATAGTTGAGTGTCGTCTGCGTAGCAGTGGAAGCTGATATTGTACTTGCGGATAATATCACCTAATGGAAGCATGTAAATGTTGAAAAGTAGGGGGCCGAGCACAGAACCCTGCGGAACACCGCAGGTAACATTAAAGGGCTCAGATGTCGTTTCACCATATTTCACACAGTGCGTCCTATCTGAGAGGTAGGATCTGAACCACGAGAGGACGGTTCCTGAGAGACCAATCCATTTTTCCAACCGTTCTAGTAGGATATTGTGGCGCACTGTGTCAAAAGCAGCACTAAGATCCAGCAGCAGCAAAAGTGATGAAGCGCCAGAATCCATTGACATTAGGAGATCATTTGTTACCTTGATCAGCGCTGTCTCAGTAGAGTGGTTAGCCCTGAATCCTGATTGCATCGATTCAAAAAGGTTGTTCTCAGATATGAAAGCATTCAGCTGCTGTGCCACTACTCTTTCGAGTACTTTAGAGAGGAAAGGTAGGTTTGACACAGGTCTGTAATTACTTAAGATTTCTGGATCAAGGTTGGGTCGTTTTAGTGTGGGTTTAATAACGGCGGACTTAAAAGCTGCTGGAACTACACCTGAGGAGAGTGATGTATTTATAATATTTAGAACTGAAGGCCCAATGACGCTAAAAAGACTTTTAATAAGTGAACCTGGGAGCGGGTCGAACTGGCAAGTTGTCGGTTTGGCCGCAGTCACCACATGTTTGAGATCATCAAGTGACAGTTCACTAAAACCGGCCATTTTCCCTGGGCAGCCACCCTGTCGTGCATCTGCAAATTTCAGTTCTTTAATACGAGTGGTACTAATAGTATCTTTAGCAATTTCTTCCTGTATGCATTGAATCTTTTTAGTGAAGAAGACCATTAAGTCCTGAGCAGAGTGTGTCGAACTATCAGCGGTAGTCTGTTGCCTTGTAAGCGATGCTACAGTGTCAAAAAGGGCTTTGGGGTTGTTCTTTTGAGACGCAATCACCTTCGAAAGGTAGGCCGATTTTGCAGAGGCAAGGGCCGCTTTATACTTTAACAAGCTATCACACCAGGTTTGATGGAAAACCTCAAGCTTGGTAGCGCGCCATTTTCTCTCCCATTTCCTGCATTCTTTTTTAAGGGTTCTAGTTTCATCAGTAAACCAAGGTGTGCGTCTTTTAGGACGTGATTTTAGTTTTAAGGGCCCTATGGTATCCATCACACTAGTCAGGGTGGTATTGAACTCATTCGTGAGTGAGTCAATCGAGCCAGTGTATTTAGGAAAGGACGCAACTGCTTCAGGAAGGAGTTCAAGGAGCTCAGAAACTGTGCCAGTGCTTATATTGCGTCCGCTAAATCCTTCAGCTTATTTAACACTACATTTAGTTAGCACCTCAAATGTCACTAAATAATGATCGGAGATAACGGTAGTACACGGTAGCACCATAATGTTTGAGGTTAAAACTCCTCGAGTCAGAATCAAGTCTAGCGTGTTCCCACTTTTATGGGTTGGCAAATCAACTAGTTGAGTAAAACCAAAAGTTATAAAATGTGTGACTGCATCAAAGTTGTGATACATAATATTGTGACTCGCCTATCTAACTTACCGTATTTATACGTGTATACGGTGCATTTTATTTCACCTATAACTTAAATTGTGAGTGGGTGTTATACACAATGTTATACTTGTTAATTTGTCCAATGATTGATCAGTCAAAAAACATCGCTGACCACAATAGCTCAACATTGGATGCAACGGGAACCGAACCTGGGTCACTGCGCTTAGAGCACTGCATCCTAACGACTAAACCACCAGTGATATAAACAACATAGAAAAAAGCATTGTATTTTATCTCACTAACACTCTGTTTCTATTCACAGTACCAGAGACAAATGTTAAGGGGTGACCTACGTGAATTGTATAAATCTGAGGAGAAAATGTTTTGAGGTGGGGAGGGGGGTACTATGAGAGAAATGGGCGTTTAGGTGGTGTGTTTCAGTTAAAATCAGTGGAGTTTGCGCAGGAAGGAGTTATCACACTATTTTCATTCACAGGACCAGATACAAATGTTAGTGAATGGAGAAAACTGAAAGTTGTCCTGAAAGATACAAACGCAAAAAAGCACGACAATGGGAACAACTCTTTGGTGTATCTGATGATGAACTGGACTTTGAAAGGCGTTAAATAAATATTGTAAATTTTATCTTAGTACAGATGCTGCCCTACTTACAAACGAGACGATCGTAAGTTGAATTTGTTCGCAGGTTGCTTCAGTGCTATATTTTGTTTGTTTAAGGCTCGTCTAAGTAACCTGTATTGTTTTGTACTAAAAAAATAAACATTTTATAAAATAATATGCTCTATTAAGATAAAGTTAAGTTCAGTTAAAGTTACTTTTGCAAGAGGTCCTCCCCTGTGGAAAAAAGTGGCTGGAAAAAAAGCGTTCTGACCATTTTGTCAACCGCATCAAGCTTTCTTATTCCACTTTCATTTCAAAAGAAAGGGCTCACCTCTTCATTACACTTTACACCAACCATATTGAATGGACGCACGAGATATTAAACAATAAAAAAGGTCAAAGTTTTTAGCGCGCTGGAGTTACAATATAGAATGTTTACACACGAACTAGGAAGTAGAAGCCGGATTTCTTCGGGCTGGATGCTGAGTGACCTCTCACAGCGCCACACGCTGGTAGTGGCGGAAAGAAGCACTACAGTAAGGTCCTGGACTCGAAAAGAGGTGCACACAATACAAAACCTAACTTACAGCAATGTTTGGATATTTTCGACATCCACACTTTTTTTTCGTATCTACCGTTTTACTTAAGTAGAATGGTCGTAAGTAGGGAAGCATCTGTATTGTGTATAAAGTTTACATTTTCAATACTGCAGCAACCACAACAGCGTTTTTCTCATACAATGCTTCGTTTGAGCTGAGAAATAGTGAAAATAATTTTTATACGAATTATTTAAAAGAAATGTGGTGGGCGTTATACATGAGTGCGTGTTATACACAAAAAAAAATACAATAAATTATGACAACATATAAACCATAGTAATAAAATTATCACTGTAAGCACTCTTAGACAGTAAAGTTTAAAATGGGGTGCTTTTAATCTAATTTGTTTGACGTTTATAAAATAGTTGGTGAAAATATGTGAATATTAACAAATGTAGCTGACGTTGAAAAATATGTTTTTCTAGATAGAGAAACAAAAAGAGAGAAAATGTGCAGTCCCTTCTCAAGGTTTCTTCATTTTCCTTATGTTAAGTTTTTCCTTGCCCTCATGTAGGTTTAAGATCAGGGGATGGTGTCATAATAGCCTGTAGTTTGCATTACTCTGTAGTCTGTGCAGCCCTTTGAGACCCCTTGTGATTTAGGGCGTCACAAATACACATGACTTGACTTGACCATTCTAGGGGTCGTCAACATGGTGTCCGTGGGCAACAGGTAGCCCCTGAAGAAGCCTTGAGTAGCCTGCAAAATGGTTCTGAAAATGACTCACTAGTGAATGATAGATTGTTGTGATTCCCTAGGAAATTTGATTTGTAACTTGCATGATGTTTCAGTGGCTGACTGAGCTTAATTTAACACTGCTTCTAATAATTACACCCTGCTAATAGGGTAATAACATAGTAATAACATAAGTTATTTTAGAAACGCGCTAATCCAACAAAATACAAACTCTCAGTTTAAAAAATCATGTGTGAGGCCTTCAATATTAAAAAAATAAATCTTTGACTCAAAATTCATCTTAAATAAATGTTTGATTCTCTTAGCATTCCGGCTGTTCGATACCACATGTCTCGGGACTTATGTGGAAAAACAAACCACTTTATTCAAGTGGGTCCTTGTATTCTTCAATTTATCGTGAATGTGACCTTCAGAAGAAATTTTGTCACTTCACTTAAAATTCCCCCAAAACTCACCGTCTCGAGGTCAGAAAGATATAACGCAAAGGCAGAAGCTATTCTTCAAATTCAAGGATTCGGTTCAGGTTTTTTTCTTTCTGGAGCTTGTCTCAAAAATTCGGGACTTCAATGTTTTTTTTGATCAGATGGCATTTCTTTTTACAAAATTGCAATCCACTGAAAAAGAGTAATTAGTTAAAGTTAACAATTACTTCATGTAGAAAGCAATTAAGTTACCCCCCCTCCCCAGTTTACTGACACACAAAGGTAGTAACTAATTATAAATTACCGTAAATACTCAAATAGAAGCCTACCGCTAAAACGTTTTAAAAATAGCCACACAATAAAATAGATAGAAAAAAAAACATACACCAACCTGTGGAAGCAGCGAACCTTCATATTTCTTGGCTAATGCAATATTAAGAGCTTGCAAATGAACACTTACCCGAGACACTTCATATCCATTTTGTCTTTGGGCTTCAAACCACTCCAAGATCTCCTCCATTTCTGGGTACAGTCCAAGACGTTTTCTTTTTTTCTTCAGGCATGGTGTCTTGCAAAAATATTATTTTTATGTAAAAAGACCAAAGTTCAGAACACTTTTACTGAGAATTCTGTGCTCACTTTTGGCACACTATTTAATGTTGGTTTGTTGTTCCTGTACAAGCCACGCCCCCTTCCTTATGGTGCCTTCTAACCAAATATGTGCATATAAGCTGACCCCCTGATTTCAGTATTTTATTTTATATCTGTAAATTCTGCATTTATGCAAGTACAATTGGTAGGGTGAATATCTTCATGAGGGGAAATTCAGGGTCTTGTGATAGAGAAGGCACAGCCATAACTGTATTCATTCTTACTTAGTAGGTAAATATAAACATGTCCACCCTTAAGTTTAGAAGGATATATGTGAAACTGAGTGATGCAGGAGTATTCAGCAATAAGAGGACACCGTAATTCATTTTGGAATTAATAAGTTGTGGAATAACACAGTAATTTACTATGTAGTCACGACAGAATCTCAAAATGTTACAGTACTTACTGAGAATAGTAACTGCGTTCCAAGAATGCGTTTATTTTTAGCACGTCAGTCCCAACTAGAAGGTAAAAACAGGCTTGAAAAAACTCAGCCCAAACCAGCCCGATTTTTGTGATTTGAGGGACCGAGCCTGAAGCGAACATGAATTTTCATATTTTATATTTGAGGACTTGGGAGGAGAAAGGATGGTTTTCGCCAACTCGAACGCCCACGAGCGTGCATGCTGCGCGGATTCTCCATAGAAAAATAAATCAAGAAAAATGACGGGTGGACAATTAGGAGGGGAAAAAAAAAACGATAAAGATGCTTGGCCTAAACCTGAACGTAATGATTGACGTCTAAGATCTAACCGACTCAAAATATTACCTCTTGTCCATACACTGATGTCCACTACGTTGCCTTCAAATATTTCCTTATAATTTTCAAGCAGTTTTATATAAAAGTACGGCAGCTAACAATATTTTTCTCTGTGCAGGCACAATGGAGGATCCCAAACTCTTGAATTTCCACAGGCCATGCGCGAGCGAAGACCAGCATTTCTGTCTCAATGGCGGCTCGTGCTTCTACCCTCAAGACACCAGCAAACCCTCTTGCATGTAAGATGGCCTTCAACGGACAGGTGCAACTCCCTTTATCTTTGGGAATAAGCTTACCTGTTTTTTTTTTGTGTTTTTCACGGCGCAGCTGCACATCTGGCTTCAACGGGAAACGCTGCCACAATGAGGTGGACATCATGTCGTCCAAAAGACACACAGTCGTGGAGCACATCTTCTCCCTCAGCTGCGTGACAGCCGCTTTGGTTTTGAGCGCCGTCTTCATCACTTACTGCGTTGTCCGCAAGAGGTGAGACGAGTTCTAGTGTGAAGGAATCGAGCATTGATTCGGTCAAATGTCATGTTTTTTTTTTTTTATTAATTTACTCTAAATACAGCAATCCCTCAGTTGTCATGGTTAATGGGTAACAGAACCTCCTGCGAAAAGTAAAAATCTGCGTGGTAGCATCACACTTCCATAAAAGCCCCCAAGACTTACAGAGAGAACATCATTTCTGACTGAGAGTATGCGACAAAATAACAACTATAGATCTACAAATAATAACAACGCACAACACATGGTTGCAGTTGAGTGGATTATATTATTGTCATTATACAAAATTCAAATGAAATTGGAGTGATTCTTCTTTCAGTGTAATAAAGCAATTTAGAGAGCAGCTAGCTAGCATCGGGTGTCCTCGATTTCAGCCAAGTCCCCGCAAAGATTGAAATACAAGAGTCCTGAATGTAGCAGTTTCCCTCGAGTTGTAGCTCCAGGTCATCCGTTTTATGGGTAATGGATTTGGCGTTGCTGAAATACAGGCTCTGAGGGGGGAACTTGTAAGGGTTGCTACGTAGCTTAGCCACAGTAGGATGGACCTGCAGCACCACTCTTGCCTTCTACCTCTACGTTGCTTCCAAAACCTTCACACTTTTCTGTCTTTCCTTAGAGTCCGATTCAACAGATGAATTCCTTTTCAATCTAACGAGTCACTATCAAGTGCTATGCCCCAGTTTGTTTTGGTGGCAAATTCTGTGCCCACTCTGCTGTTTTACTGACAGCATACACCAGCCTATCACAGTCATGCACACAGGCAGTCACACCCACCCAACACAGAGCGCCCTCCCTAACCTGTCTATCAGAACACAATACACGCTACAATGATATCAATGAAAATAGACAATTCAGTTCAATTCAAAATCTGCGAAGGAGTAAACCAGCAATAAGCAAAGCGCAGAGTAGCAAGGGGTCTATGTACCATATTTTTGCACTATAAAGCGCACTGGCTTACAAGGCGCACCCCCTAAAAGTATTCTTTTGTCATATTTTTTTTCGTATATAAGTCGCACTGGACTATAAGGCGCATTCATATAAAACTACAGTAAGCATTTATTCGTGTATAACCGTTGCAGTATAAATGAATGCAATAATTATTCATTTTTAAAAAGCAACGTGTATCGAACCGGGGTCGTGACATAAGAGCGCTGATACTTAACCACTAGACCACCAGTGATACAAATGACATACGAAAAGGCAGAATGTTTTATCTCATTTTCGGCGCAGTGGTTAACGCATGTGCGGCACAGTTCTGAGGTCATGAGATCAAACCTCCTGTGTGTAGTTTGCATGTTCTCCCCGTGCTTGCGTGGATTTCCCACATTCCAAAAACATGCATGTTAGGTTAATTGGCCAGTCTAAACTGTCCCTAGGTGTGAATGGGCGAGTGAATTGTCTGTCCCTGCGTGCCCTGCGGTTGGCAGGCAACCAGTTGAGGGTGTCCCCTGCCCACTGCCCGAAGATAGCTGGGATGGGCTCCAGCATCCCCGCGACCCTACTGAGGATAAGCAGTGCAGATAATGGCTGGATGGATGGTTGGATCCCTCAACCACTATGGTTGTTGGGGCACCATTTCCTGTGGTGTACCTTGAGCAAGTTTAGCCTGGTGGCGCCCATCCCTCTCCAGGCCAACATACGTTTCTACCCGGTCTCGAACAAGGGGGCCTTTTGTGTGTTAGGCAAATCTGTTTACCACTATATTGAAACAAATATATAATATTTCAAAAGAATAACTGAACAAGAAAAATAACAATGAAAAACTGCCAGAACATTTGAATTGAAAAGATGATTATTTCACTAGTTTGACTTTATTCGATCATACTGTTTTAATTGGACATTTGGCCGTGTACAAAATATTTTAATCATGATATTTTTCATATTCTTATTTTTGTGTGTGTGTGTTGACTACTGCTGGTGCATCAGTAAAAAAGACCTAAAAAGGTTAATAGCCATTAAAGTAGAGGTCTCCTCCTCTACATTTACATACTGTAATTCCTGTTTTGTTCTGTTTTTCTAAGGTGTGCAAGATCAGACGCAAAAGCCAAGATAATAGAATCTCCACCGTTCGACGTGACAGTGTGACATTCTCCCAATCTCGCCTTTAGGCGTTCTTCATCCCCAGCCAGGTTTTAGCCAATGCAACAAAAACGTATTTTCTTTGATACACAGCTGACTTTCAGTATTTTTACCCATCACAAAACAGCCTAAAGCGACACAACTATGCAATTTGTCTTTAAACTTCACGAAAAGTGTGATTATTTATGGTTCTAACTTATTTTGTGTTCAATTTATTTAACATGTTTTTTTATTGTGAGATTTTTAATATTTGTATTTTTTTTTTCATGCTCCTTTGATATTATTACTTTGCCGAACGAATTGACTGTGTCGGGATGTTCTTGAAGTACATGACATTTTTGCATTTTTACTCACGATGAATTACACATTTGTACAAGTCTTATGTTCGCCTAATATATGCCACAGAATTAGTTTTCTTTATGATAGTGCTGTGAACTCAAAATCCATTCATTGTTTGATTTATGCTTGTTCTGTGTTTTTTGTTTGGGAGCTGCACAGGGCTTTAGCCCCGCAAAGGCACATAACGCGCACTATGTAGGGCATCAAGTGTCCAGGGGGGCACTGAAAAAAATCGGGGTCGTGGAAGAAAAAAGTGTAAAGTGTTAATATAATATGTGCTAATATGGTTAAACAATACAAAAGCAAGTGTATCTGCTTTGTGCCCCGGGCCTATCTCCGGTTGCATGGTGCCCCCCCTCTTCTCCCAGGGCTATGTGTAGTCATGTTCATTTGTGACGCCCTTAATCACAAGGAGTCTCAAAGGCCTGCACAGACTACTGCAAACTACAGATTGTCATTACACCATCCCCTGATCTAAGACCTACATGAGGGCAAGGGAAAAACTCAAAAACCCCAAGTCAAATCAAGTTTATTTGTGATGCCCTTAATCACAAGGAGTCTCAAAGGGCTGCACAGACCACATAGTATTGCAAACCACAGACTATCATGACACCATCCCCTGATCTAAGAGGGCAAGGAAAAACCCAAAAACCTCAGCATGAGGAAAATGAAGAAACCTTGAGAAGCACATGAGGTAATCCCCCTTCCAGGATGACCAGGCTGCAATGGATGTTGCATTAACAAACAATACAGAGACATTGCCAACATGAAATATAGGTGTTTAATTTTTTTGTGGGCTCATATGGCACACTGGCCAATTGGATGACCGCTCCGGCGCACTGGCCTATTAGATGTGAGTCTCACGCGACCGCCTATAATACCAAAAAGAGTTTGCATATAAAGAAAAAAACTGATACAATACAATTCAACAAAAATTGTAAAAGAAAGAAAGACCAAACAGTTTGGCAATCACATTTTTTCAAACAAAGCTCTCAAACTCAGATAGGAGATGATAGGGGGCGGCAGTAGCTCAGGAGGTAGAGCGCTCGTCTTGGGATCAAGTGATCCCGGTTCGAATCCCGACTCGTCCGTGTTACATGTCGAAGTGTCCTTGGGTAAGACACTGAACCCCTAAGACCCCCAATAAGCAGGTTAGCGCCTTACATGGCTGCAAGGCCGCTATTGGGAAATGTGGAGCACATTGTAAAGCGCTTTGGGAAGTCATTGACTTGAAAAGCGCTATATAAATGCAGATCATTTCATTTCATTTCATTTCATAGTGTTGGGCAGATAGTGAAAAGTGTCACTAGGAGGCGTGCTTTCACTGTCAGTGTCAGACTGTCAATGAAAGTTTTGGATTGATAGTGAATACCAATTATTTTTTTTGTATGTTTAACAGCACTAAATTATGATCACAAATCACATACAAAGCAGTGCAGCACAGTGGCGCGGGTGTTCTGAGATCATGAGATCGAGCCTTCCTGTGTGGAGTTTGCATGTTCCCCCGTGCTTGCGTGGGTTTCCTCCGGGCACCCTGGTTTCCTCCCATATTCCAAAAACATGCATGTCAGGTTAATTGGCCGGCTGAAAACCAGTTCAGGGTGTCCACTGCCCAAAGACCGCTGGGATGGGCTCCAGCACCCCCGCGACCCTACTGAGGATAAGCGGTGCAGATAATGGATGGATGGACATACAAAGCATGTTAAAACAATATTTTACCAAGACAACAAATTAAACGTCCTCACCTTATTTCTCTATTCCAAAGTTAGCTAAAATTGCAGTGCCTCCGGAAACGATGCATGACCTTTTGGCTTAGATTTTTGCAATCCGGAGATGGAATAAGAGCTTGCTCTGTCCACTCCACGCATCAGCCCGGTATTGCAGTACTTCCGGGAACGGTGCATTCGCAATGATCGCAGCAATGCTTTAAGGCTAGGACCTTAGCTTGGCCTTTTGGCTGAGAGTAAGTGTCCCGGCTCCTAGGCTTTGTAGCGTATTATGAACTGACCGATAACGGATAATGAATAACGAAGATAGATCAATAACCCTTAAAAACCCCAAAACCCCCCCCCTCACCTTATTAATCCAAAAGAAAAAAGAAAATTACTTATTTAATTCGCGTGTTTGTCGACCGTGTTACGAAAATAAATTGCACTGAGAAATTCCATCTTATTTTTTTGGGTGGTGGTATGTGGTGTTTCTGAGTAGAAGACAGAACTGTAGTGCTTCTTTCTGCCGTGTGGCGCTTTGAGAGAGAAGAAATCCGGCTTCTACTTCCCAGTTCGTGTGTAAACATACTACACCGTATCTTCAGCGCGCCAAGAACTTTGACATTTTTATTGTTTAATATCTTGTGCATCCATTCAATATGGTTTGTGTAAAGTTTAAATAAGAGGCGAGACGTTTCTTTAGTCATGAAAGTGGAATAAGAAAGCTTGATGCGGTTGAGAAAATGGTCGGATCACTTTTTTCTGCCACTTTTTTATCGCGGAGGAGGAAGTCACCTAACTCTTGAAGCTCATCTTCCAAAAGTAAGTTAAACTTAACTTCATTTGTCTTTGTAGAGCATATTTTATGAAATAGTACAAAACCTATACAAGCCTCAAACATAGCCTTAACTTGCGAACGATATCATTCGTAATTAGGGCTGTAATGAATACAAAGTACGATTCTGTATATTTTAGTGCAATGATTTATCAAACTATGTCAAACTATGTCGCTGACCCCGATCAGAATGGGATTTGAACCCGGTTGTGAGTGCCGAAACCTAACCACTAGACATCCAGGGATACAGATGTTACAATACAAGACTTTCGATTTTAATCTCATTATCCCACTGTTTTTACCCACAGTACCAGAAACGAATGTTAGAGATCGGAGAAAACATTAAATGATCATGATAAAAACAAATTAACGCAAAAAAGCAAAAGGCAACTCTTTGATGATGAAGTGGACTTTGCGCATAATTATATCTTTCAGGACAACTTTGTTTTCTCAATTTTAAGAAAACTGAGAAAAATAACATTTAAAAGGAGATGCTCCTCTTCAGTCTGAAGAAGAACAATTTATTTTGAAAGTCTATTATCTATTTTTTTTGTGGTGGTTCTTTGGATCCCTTGACCTCAAGGGGCACTATTTCCTGTGGTGTGTTTTGGGTAGCGCCCATCCCTCTCTAGGCCAACATTTGTTTCCACCCGGGCTCGAACCGGGGACCTTTCGCGTGTTAGCCGGATCCAAAGAGGCTTCACACACTTACAATTACACTTGTAATTTTTTTTTGATCGAATTGACTAATGATTTGATTGAATCGTCTTAAAAAATAATAAGAAGAAATAAAACGTTTCTGCAGTTACTCAGTACTCGAGTAGTTTTTTTTTTTTTACCAAATACTTTTGTTTACTTTACTCAAATAATTACCGTAAATTCCGGACTATAAGCCGCTACTTTTTTCCCTAACTTTCAACCCTGCGGCTTATTCAGTGATGCGGCCAATTTACGTAATTTTTCTAACGGCCGCAAGCGGCGCTCGAGTGTTGCTACCATTAACTGCCCTGTCAAAGCTATGTTATTATTTTTAAAGCTTTGAAAACTCTCTCGGTCTTTCTTTGTAAATATGTGTAACCCATGTATAGTGTGTATTTGGAACTGTATATTTTTGTAATGTATTTATTTGTATTTATTTTAGACACTTATTCTGATATGTTTTGCACGTGTGAACGAAAAATGAAGGGCGGAACAAACGCGGGGTGCCGAGTTTAAGTGGGGACCGCTAAAGGTGAGGGACAGAGAAGGAAAGAAGAGGGGGTAAAAAGTTGGTTAAAAAAAAGGAGTTGCGTCAGTAAATGTGTTCATCTGATATATTTTTCCCACCCTTACCTTTGGAAATATACACTTTTTTCCTTGTATTACTTTCAACGGGACCCGGACTCTGCAGGTCTGCATCAAACCTTAAGTACCGGTATCATTTTCCATTAATTTTGCCGGCTGTGATTTTTGGACTGTGGACTTTAATGAAGGACATTTAGTGAGGGAGTGAGGTCCCAGTTTTCAGGATTTACAGTGGAGAAGCTGACTGATAATACTAACAAAATTGTCGTTGTTAGAATGTTTAGTGAAATGATCAGTGCTGATGACGTCTGTTATTGGTTGAGTAGATACTGCTCAGTAAAAGGCCAGGCTATGAAGGTGAGGTGTGAGAAAGGCTATTGGAATGGTGCCTGGAGGGTACCAGTCCAACTACGGCAAGATCCTCAGGGCTTTCAGGGACTGAAACAAATTCCGTCGACTATATTCCTGGGGGAAAACCGTGGCTTTATCCACTATCAAGGGCAACCAAAACTCTGTCGCAAATGTGGTGAGCATGGGCATCTGGCTGAGGTATGTGATCGAATTTTTTGTGGAAAGTGCAGAACAATTGGACATTCCTTTGAGGAATGTAGCAATAGCAGAAAATGCAATCTCTGTGGAGAAACGAATCACCTCTTTAGAAACTGCCCGAATTCGTTTGCTAACAAATTGAAAGCTAGGAAGGCAGTTAACAAAGACAACAAAGACAATGAAATGATGTCAGACAACATAGATAATGAAGTGAATAAATGTCACAAAGACAATGAGGTGAATAAAGATAACAAAGACAATGAAATTATGTCAGACAACATGGATAATGAAATGAATAATTGTCACAAAGACAATGAAGTGAATAAAGATAACAAAGACAATGAAATTAATAAAGTCATGGAAATACAAAATGGAAATGAACAAGAAATTAATGAAGTTATAGAAATACCCAATGAAGATGAACAGGAAATGAATAAAGTTATGGAAATACCCAATGAAATTGATCAAGAAATGCACAAAGAAATTGGACAAAACAAACAAATTGAAAAAACAGATGTACCTACCAAAACCCCTGGAGCAGAGACCAGAGAATCAAAATTGAAACAGGAAGAACCTGGAAATTCAAATTCGATTTCTCATAAAATACCTGAATTTGGACATGACAAACGAATAGAAAAAGCAACTGCCACTCCGAAAACACATATTAATCAGGAAGGGCCTGGAAGAGAGTTCAAATTAGCAAATTTGTTTGCTACGCCATTGCCGGGATTTGGAGAAGACAAACAAATCGAAAAGGCGAATGACTCTCCAAAAACCCATACGGGCACTGGAAAGAGGAGTAAAAGTAAGACAAAATTGGGAGTGGTGAAAAAACCAGAAACAAAGATAAGAGATTTAGAAGAAAGCCGATTGCCGGTGAATAAGCCCACAAGGGAACTGTATGAAGTTGAGACGGAGGAAGTCGGGGAGGGAAAAAACCTGACCCTTAGTGGGCAAGGAAGTAAGAGACCCCTTGATAGGTCCTCTGGCTCACCCCCTAACCCAGAAAAAAGGGGAAGACCTGGAACCACAGACAGAGAGTCAGAGGGTCCCAGAGTTTTCCCCGGTGAGTCTCAAAATGAGGTACTACTCTTAAGTGATGTGTCTGACACAGGTGACACCCTCGATGATCACCAAAGAATGGACTCAGATCCCCCAGTTTTGTCTAACTAGTTTAAATACTTTTACAACAATTATGAACATTACATTCTCTACTATCAATGTAAGAAGTGTGAGATCAAAGGTTAAGGCTCACAGTGTTTTATCGTTTTTAAAAACTATCAGAACGGATGTGTTTTTACTACAGGAATGCTGCATCCCCTTTCTAAAAAATTATAAACAGTGGGAAGAGATTTGGCCATATCCGTCATTATGGAGTGGCTCGAATGAAAACCGTAACGATGGGGTAGCCATTTTAATAAACAACCCTCAACTCATCATAAAGGGGAGTACTGTGATGAGAGACGGACGCGCAATCTTAGCAAGACTTTCTTATATAGGGAATGATTTTAACCTCATTAACATATACGGCCATGCCGACAGACAACTCAGGTACGAACTTTTAGAGGACATCCAGTCGTATATGCTAGGCCATCAACCACTAATCGTGGGAGGAGATTTTAATTGCATCTTAAGTAGGAAGGATAGAAAGAGGAATGATGAGGAGTTTAAAGTAGATAAAACATCAACTTTATTACAAGACATGTGCCGGACATTTAAACTGGTGGACTGTTTCAAATCCATACATCCAGGAGAGGAGGGCTTCACCTGGTTCAGTAGTGACAATGCCAGAGCCTCTCGAATAGACTACATATTTACGAGGGGTTTAGCACAGAGTGATGCAAGATTAATTCCAGTTTTTTTTTCGGATCACTTGCTACTGTCCTGCTCTTTCTCATTTCCTTCAGGTATGACTGTTGGGAAGGGTTTGTGGAAGTTAAACTGCTCCCTGCTGGAGGATGAGGCTCTAGCCGCACAATACAGGGAGCTGTACAAAGACTGGCAGACCCTTCAAGACTCGTATGATTCACGAGCACAATGGTGGGAAATGACAAAGAAACGAACACAGACCTTTTTTAAAAATGCAGGGAAAAACAAGAAACTCAAAGAGATGAAACGCATGTCGGGACTACAAAGAAGACTCCAACGCTATTTCATCCTAACAGAAAAGGGGATGGACTTTAATGATGAAATCAAAGAGACCAAACAAGAACTAAACGCTTTGGCGGAAATAAAGAGCAAAGGCATCATAATAAGAAGCAGAGAAAGAGAAATAGAAGAAGGGGAAAAATGTACACGCTACTTTTTTAAAAAAATTATGGGCAAAAATGAGGGGATTTTTAAACTTCAAAACGAAAACGGGCAAATAACAAAGGAAAGTAGTGAAATAACCAGATTGGTCGAAGACTACTACAAAAAATTATTTGAAAAGAAAGAAACATATGAGAATGAAATGGGGCATGTATTAGATCATATTTCAAGATCAGTGCGTCAAGACCCCTTTTTAATGTCGGACTTTACCCAAGACCAACTGAATGATTGCATAAAGACTATGAAAAAAGGCAAATCACCCGGGGAGGACGGACTCAACCTCGAATTTTACCGGACTTTTTGGGATATTTTAGCACCAGATCTGTTAACTGTTTTTAACGAATTTTCCAGTCGAGACCATATGCCGGACAGTTTCAGAATCGGGATAGTTACTCTATTGCACAAAAAAGGAGACAAAATTGACTTAAAAAACTGGCGACCCATAACGCTTTTAAACGTGGACTGTAAAATCTTCAGCAAGCTTCTAGCAACACGAATGTCTGTTGTCTTGGGAGACTTGGTTGATCCAGACCAAACCTGTGCCATTGTGGGAAGGAAGATCAGCGACAGTCTCATGCTGATCCGTGACACCATTTGTTATGCAAGAGACAGAAACATGCGACTAGCGGTCCTAAACCTAGACTTTGAAAAAGCCTTTGATCGAGTCTCGCACCAATACCTCTTCAGGGTATTGCAAAAATGTGGTTTCCCCCAAAAATACATCAATTGGGTAGGACTGCTATACCGAGACATCTACAGCAAATTCATGATTAACGGGAATTTATCGGAAGCAATCGAGATCAACTGCGGTGTACGTCAAGGTTGCCCTATGTCTCCCCTTCTCTATGTTCTTTGCATTGAACCTTTGGCACAAATGTTAAGAAAAGATAGATTTGTCGAAGGCATCAATATCCCAGGAAGTGGGGGACAAATTACCAAGTGTGTTTTGTACATGGATGATTTTAATATTTTGTGTACTGACCGCGCATCTGTTGAAAGAGCCCTTGACTTGACTGACCTGTTTGGGAGGGCGTCTGGCTCAAGGCTAAATAGAGAAAAATCGCAAGTGAAGTTTTATGGAATGTGGAAAGAGACAGAAAAGGCAGGACTCCCGCTGACGGTGTTAAAGACAGACCAGAAAATCCTAGGGGTAAAATTCAATGCGGATGGAGGAGGCGAGACCAACTGGGATGACGTGACAAGGAAAGTTAAGCAAAAACTTGTTTTTTGGTCACTAAGAAAACTGACAATAGAGGGGAAGGTCCTAATCATCAAAGCGATCATCCTCCCAATGCTTTTGTCAATCAGTTTAATTTTTATGCCTAAAAGAAACGTGCTGTTACAAATGGACCGAGCCATCTTTCGCTTTGTCTGGGGCTCAAAGTGGGAAAGGATAAAAAGAGATACAATGAAAAAGAAAAAGGAAAAAGGGGGGAAAGGAGTGCCTGAACTCCAGCTTTTCCTGGGAAGCAAATATGTCTCTCTCCACTTCCAAAACGCTGTGGGCCCACCCAACAACCCGAAAAGTCAAGCAATGACCCGTTTTTGGATGGGCTCATATTTGCGGAAGCTAAAGCTTGTACCAAACAATCGTTTGATTCCAGTTTCGTTTAACTTGCCACCAACACATCTCTTTATTCGGGCTTTTTTGAAGAAGTTTGATTTGGAAACACAAGAATGTCACACTTTACAAAACCACAGGGCCCTTATTTCTATTGTGCAAGAGCGAGCTACAGTAAGCCCTGTGCGGGGGCTTGCGTTTGGCGATTCCACAACGGTTTGGAGCAACGTCAATCATCCTGCCCTCCCAAACAGACTACGAGACTTGTCATGGATGGTGGCTCATGAAGTTCTCCCAGTCAGAGCTGTAATGCACCACCGAGGAATGTCAGCGACTTCGACGTGCCCTCGACCTGGCTGTGGCGCCCAGGAGTCGGTGAGGCACCTTTTTTGTGAGTGCAGCGCTGCCAAGGTCTTGTGGACAATGGCCGAACAACTAGGAAAGTTCCCGGACTTGCCAGCAGGAGAGGTCCCTGATGCACAGTACGTGCTTTACGGGGTGAGTCGGTCGAGGAGACATCGGAACGACTTTGCCAGGGACTGGCTCACTCTCGCCGCCATCAAGGACGCCATCTGGACCTCCAGAAACCTGCTGGTATGGAGGTGCAGGCAGATCCCCCCCGTGGCTGTGCTCCAAATGGCTGCAGATACCATACAATCTGCGAGCGGCGGGCCTAGGACGCAGCCATAAAGAAGACTCGTCTGTACCCACCCGGAGGGGGGAGCCGGAGCTACGCTGTGGGAGTCCCGGCAGCAACGGCCTGGGTTGTGGAACCCAGAAGGGAGAGGACCCACGCAGAAGGGAAAGGACCCACACAGAGGACTGGAAGAATGCTGCTTGGGAGGGTGGGATAGCAGAGCTATGCCCTTGCACAATAGTATTGCCTTTTACACGCTGGTTAACTACTGTTAAAAGAAAATAACTCTGAAATTGTTTAATTGATGTTGGAAATATCAGGAAAAAATGTTAAAACGTCATATCGTCACGTCATATTGTCAAATATAAAAAATTGTGAATATGCTTGATGGCTGTGTTTTGCTGCTGTTGGTGTCAGTGGATTTGTTCAGACCGAGAACAATCGACTTTGGCCTGGACGGATCTATTGACACTAACAAAGATGTTATATAATGAAATTGTGAATATGTTTGATTTTCGAGAAGGTTTGTTCAAACCTCACTTTGTGTTTGCTGTTAAAAACGTAATATTGGAATATAATATTGTGAATTTGCTTAATTGCTGTTGAGATTGTCATGATTGTTTTCTGTTTTTAGTGTCAATAAATTTGTTCGAAACAAAAAAAGTTGGGAAAGAGAAACGGATCTATTGACACTAACAAAGATGTTATATAATGAAATTGTGAATATGCTTGATTGCTATTAAGATTTTCGAGAAGGGTTGTTCAAACCTCACATTGTGTTTGCTGTTAAACGTCATATTGAAATATAATATTGTGAATGTGCTTAGTTGCTGTTGAGA
The DNA here is from genome assembly GCF_059441175.1 of Urocampus carinirostris. Lineage (NCBI taxonomy): Eukaryota > Metazoa > Chordata > Actinopteri > Syngnathiformes > Syngnathidae > Urocampus > Urocampus carinirostris. Next base: position 39,613,425 of record NC_142353.1, read on the forward strand.
TTGTCATGATTGTTTTCTGTTATTAGTGTCAATAAATTTGTTCAAACCAAAAAAACATTTAGTTTCAATCGCGGGACGCAAAGTCAGGTTTGGGTTAATTTTGTGTTTGCGTTACATGTTTAAATGTGGGCGCATGCGGCTTATATACAGGTGCGGCTTGTGTATGTACAAAATCGGTTTTCTTCTTAAAATGTGGTGGGTGCGGCTTATAATCAGGTGCGCTCTATAGTCCAGAATTTACGGTATGTGGATGACTACCTTTCACCTCTATTTGAGTCATATTATTCTGAAATGACAATTATTTAATTGGATTAACAATTTTGGCTACTTTACTCATCTCTGCCTGACACGAACCTCACCGCACGCCATTTAAATGAACCGCAATACTAAAATAGTTATTCAGAGCTCACTGATAATGGATTGAAATTAAACATGTTTATCTTTATAACATAAATATTAAATGTTGTGTGGTTGATGGGTGAACTCACTGGACTTGTTTTAAAGTGAAAAAAATGAAAAAAGAATGAATGAATGGTCTTGACGAGTGAGTCGTGATGCCTTCAGGGGCTGTCGGTATCTGTGGGACTTTTGATGAATTTCTCGCTCGGAGCGAATTACTGGCTGTCTTTTGGACCGCACCCACTTGGCTACGTGAGCCTCGCCTCTTCTCACCGTTAGTTGGTTTTTGTTTTAGTTGGTTAGCGACACCACAACACTGCACAACACTCAACGAGTCGTACTTAATTTTATTTTATTTATTTGTTTGCTTCCCTCGTTATTCCTGATGGCAAAAGTCTCAGCTCTCCTCTCAATTGTTGGTAAGTCTGATTTTCTTGAATGTGGTTTTTAGGTGACTTCATACTGTATAACGTGTACAGTGTGTGTGAATTAATGAATCAATTAACATTGATTATTTTTGTTTTCTTATTAAATATAGCGAGTTCCTGAATTATTGTAGATATTTCACGTAGTTTTGGTATCTCAATTAGGAAAAAATATATATTTTCTCAAACGCTATTTAACATCTTAGTTTATCAATCTGATTAGTTCCTCGTTTGATTAAAACGGGGAAATTCCTTTTTAATTTAAATATTGGAATTAAAAATGACTAAATAGTTTTAAGAAGAGATATAAATAATTGAAATACGAAAGTGACGCCGGGCATGATTACTACAACGGGGTATTAATATATTAAATATTAAAACTATAATAATTATAAACTGATAATGATAATACTAATAATTAAAAACTATTTAAAAGATATGGAAATGCAACGTACCTGAATGCTTACGTTGTTTGTTTTCCTAAACTAAATCATCAATAATATCCATTTTACTAGCAGGAGATGAATCAAAATCAAAAGCCGTTTATTTTCATTAAAAACGATGTTGGTTGGCTGGTTGGACCCCTTAACATCTTGGGTCGTTGGGGCTTTAATCCTGTGGTGTGTTTTGAGAGTACAGCCTGGTGGCGGCCAGCAACAACAAAAAGCCCATGCATTTGTAAACTAAGAAGCATTGAATCGACAAAACCTGGTAATATTTGGCAATACTCTATACGTTGATTGTCAAAGCTATGTTAGTGGCTCAGGAGGTAGAGCGCTCGTCTTGGGATCAAGAGATCGCAGTTCGAATCCTGGCTACTCCTTGTTACATGTCGAAGTGTCCTTGGGTAAGACACTGAACCCCTAATACCACCAATAAGCAGGTTAGCACCTTACATGGCTGCACGGCCGCTATTGGGAAATGTGAAGGACACTGTAAAGCGCTTTGGGAAGTCTTGACTTGAAAAGCGCTATATAAATGCAGATCATTTCATTTAATTTCATTTCATATTATTACCATGCCAAAGACTTTAGCTTGTGAGTTTGAGCTAGCTTGTGTCTATCAACATTGTGAAGATTTAAAAGCTAGGGTCAGAAACCAAAAATGTTGAAAGAGCCATAATAGACTAACAAAATATGTCAGGAGCTGCTAAATAAAATAACAAATAAATAAAATCCTTGTTTAATAAGCCTTTTTAAACAATAATAAAACGAGTATCTGTTTTCAACGTTTTTAGGACTTTAAAAAATGTTAAGTTTGTTTTGTGTTTGTCCTACAGTAAACCAGATTTCAAAATGTTTTTTTCTGTTTTCAAGCATTTTTCTAAAAGGTCCAGGGAGCTACTAGGATGGCGCTTAAGAACCGAATGAAGCTCCAGAGCCGCAGGCTGCTGACCCCTGAGCTAGTCACTAGCTGTTGTATTGCATTTTGAGTTTTTGAGTATATTATCAATTTACATTTTTAAAAGGGCATTTTTTAAATGTGAGCATTTCTAAACCAATTTGATTTAATAGTTTAATGAAAAATAAAAAATGATGTATGAGATCTATCAAATATCTTGTAACACAGTATGTGTGTCACAGTTGCCGTGGCGCCCAATTGGGCCCGCCCGTGTGGCGCCAGGTGCGGCTCGTTAACAGATTGGCTTCAGTTTTATTTAAGCTCAGTGCTCTCAGTCAACCTTTGTCAGTCCATCAACGAACCTCTGCAACCGCAAGACATGGCTTTAGACTCTGTCCGGTTTCTTGCATGTGTTTCCTGTCCGGCTGGTATTGTTCCCGTCTATTTTGTCCTGTTTAATATCTATCTACAGTTTCGCTCCCGTCTAGTTTGTCCTTTTTAATTTCGATATCCAGTTTTTATATCAATCCTGTCTGTCCCGTCCTGTCCAGTATCGACCCCATCCATCCGATATCTGGTATCGATCTCGTCTGCCTCTGGCTTCCTGTCATTGTACGCCAGACTGCTGCCTTACGTATTACGCCCAACGATCGCCGAATCACTGGCGTTTGGGTTAACATGTATGACTGCCCCATTACCCGTAAAATAAAAGCTTGTGTGAGAAACGTCACACATTTGGGTTCTCCTCCTGTTCCGGTTCTTGACAGTGTGCTTGAGGAAGTAGATTTATTTTGCAATTCTGAGCCTTAATTCTGTGTTATTTAGTTCATTTACATTGTGAGATTTCATTAGTAATAGAATAAAGATAACCTGAATGCACATATACTAAATAGTAGGCCCCCAATATATGATATTAACCTGTTAACATAAAATTGCCATATAACGGGAAAGAAACATATGGTAAGGAGACCCAAACCTCGTACCCCGATAAAAATATTGAAACAACAAAATAGTATATAGTAAGTACTGCTTATGTCTAATTTAAATGCACATGATTACATAACACTATAAATTATCGCGCATGTAAGAGGAAAAATCATTCGAGTCATCTTTTGTGTGATGTAACATGAGCTGGCGGAGTGGAGCACCAGGTGGATGCAGAGGGGGAGGAGACAGTGAAGACGGATTAGAATTAAAACATATTTTGAACCTTCCATTTGCAAGGATTGCCATGCCTTTAGCACGGGTAGCGATTCATGTGCTTTTTTCTTATTTCTTGAAGATCGCAAGCTTTTGTTCTTCATGGGAGAAAAAAAGATGGGCTTTATATATTATAAAAAATCAAATAGAATCAAAGTAGTTCTCCAAAACACCCACAAGGTGGCAGCAATTTCCCAAAATCGTGTCTCACAGGCATCCACGTGTGACAACAGACCAATCACAGGCATGAAATGACACAGAATGCATTTTAAGTTTTCTGTATCTATTTAAAAAAAACCATGCAAATGATTTAAACATTAATTTAATAGTTTTGATTGTCAATGGGGAAATGAATTGGGGTACTTATGGGTCATGTATGATGTGGGTCTCTAGGAATTGCTTCACCATTTACCACACAGTCCCATAAAACGGCTGGTCATTGGTGAAAAATATTTGACAGTATACAGACAACTGTGAGAACAAGACTCAAAAACCTTTCAGGATATTAAAAACAGTTTATATTGGCAGTTTCAGTCCCTTCATATGCATTTCCAGTCCCTACTTCGTTATAATCCTGAAAAATCCCAGTCTGTTTTTCATTTTAAACCGTTATTACATTGTCTTAACACGGATTTAGGGTAGATATTGCCAGATATTGAAAGCTCGGGGTGTGTCTGGAAAAAATGGGCCAAAGGTAATCACTCATAACATGATTTCTGACTCTTTCATGGCCAAAATAACAAAAGTCAAGTCAAATCATGATCTAAAACCGACATGAGGGCAAGGAAAAACTCAAAACCTTAGTCAAGTCAAGTCATGTTTATGTGTATAGCCCTTAATCACAAGGAGTCTCAAAGAGATGCACGGACTATTGCAAACTACAGACAATTATAACACAATCCCCTGATCTAAAACCGACATGAGGGCAAGGAAAAACTCAAAAAAATCAACATGAGGAAATTGAAGAGACCTTGAGCTCATCCCCCTTCCAGGATGACCAGGCTACAATGGATGTTGCATTAAGAAACAATAAAATGAAAATAATTAGACATAAAAATAAATATATGTGTCACATTGTCACATTGCATACAAAAGCCTTTCAAAAACATATTAATTTATATATTTTTCCATTCAATTATTTCTTTATTTGTATACTTTGTTTATTATTTCAAGAATTGATGAGTTAACTACCGTGAGTCGTGAACCACAAATATATATATTTTTTAAAGGAAATACATTTTAAAAGTTTTTTCACATTTTGTATCTAGCACATGAAACTATGAATGTTATGAAGGAATTAAAACTGAGTTTTTCCTTGCCCTCATGTATGTTATAGATCAGGAGATGGTGTAATAGTATTATGTAGTTTGTTATAGTCTGTGCAGCCCTTCAAAACTCCTTGTGATAAAGGGCCACACAAATAAACATGACTTGACTTGAGGTTTTTGAGATTTTCCTTTGCCCTCATGTAGGTTTTAGATCAGGGGATGGTGTCATAATAATCTGTAGTTTGTTGTAGTTTATGGTCTGTGCAGCCCTTCAAAACTCCTTGTAATAAGGGGCCGCACAAATAAACATGACTTGAGGTTTTTGAGTTTTCCCTTGCCCTCATGTCGGTTTTAGATCAGGGGATGGTGTCATAATAATCTGTAGTTTGTTATAGTTTATGGTATGTGTAGCCCTTTGTGACTCCTTGTAATAAAGGGCCACACAAATAAACATGACTTGACTTGAGGTTTTTGAGTGTTTCCTTGCCCTCATGTAGGTTTTAGATCAGGGGATGGTGTCATAATAGTCTGTGGTTTCCAGTAATCTGTGGTCTGTGCAGCCCTTTGAGAATCCTTGTGATAAAAGGCCTCACAAATAAACATGACTTGATTTGACTTGAGGTTTTTTTAGTTGTCCCTTGTCCTCATGTCGGTTTTAGATCAGGGGTTGGTGTGATAATAGTCTGTAGTTTGCAATAGTCTGTGGTCTGTGCAGCCCTTTGAGACTCCTTGTGATTAAGGGCGCCCCAAATAAACTTGACTAGATTAAACATATTTTCTGGTAATTAGTCATAAATAATCACGGATACAAAAATGTAATGAAGTTACCGTAACTCATAAGAAATGAGATATGTAGCTCTATAAAATGCTTTTTACCCAATGTTATAGAAAACTCAGTATCGCAAAATTCCAATACTTAGTCAATAAAGGGTTCATCTGACTCTCACTCGGTGTAGAAGATCTTAGTTCCGGACTACCAGTGTGACTCTTAGGTGTAAACACCTTCGTCATGACGACAGACCGTGAAAACCAGAACGTACTGTTTTTTTAGGCATTGGCTAACATCGTCCGCCTGCATAAATCAGTCTCCATCGTTGTTGTCCAACAAGTAAAAACATGAAAATGATGTAACAGGATAACAGCAAAAAAAAGGGCGAGGTTTTAGCAATTGAAGGATAACAAACAGACTGAGACACGATTGACCAGGGCCAAGTTTTCATGGGGCCCTAAGCGAAATTGGATATAGTGGCCTCCTATTACTTGAATATTTCCTGAAACCGGGTATCAAACCCTGGCCACACAGGAATCTATACCTAAAATGGCCGCCAGGCTTGTTTTTTTATCTGGTTTATAATCCGAAAGGGTAAAAATCTAACTACAAGAGCAGCTAGGGGTTGATTTACACTAAATATTCAATTATACTATAAAGACACCGAGGGTCATCTAAGCCATCTAAAAGTAATAAAATAAACCAATCATCTACTGCAAACACAACCTGCTGTATAATTTTTAAATTAACTGCAACATCAGATGTACAAATGTACTGAATCTAAAGGCAAAAAAATACATAAATCAGTATATAAATTCACAGTTAAACAGAAATTAGTTTTGTTTTAAATGAACGGCAACAACAAATGTACAAAACAAGAAAAGGGAGGAGAGAGAGAGAGAGAGAGAGAAACAAAAGAGATAAAAAGGGGAATAGTGAGAGAGGGGGAACAAAAGAGAGAGAAAGAAATCCAAAAGAAATAGAAAGAGATAATGAGAGAAAAGAGAAGGAGAGAGAGTGAGAAGGGGAGAAAGAGAGAAGGGATAGCAAAAAAAGAGAGAGATTGAGTGAGAACATGAGAAATAAAAGAGATAAAAATAGTGAGAGAGGGGAAAAGGAGAGAGAAAGAAAGGAAATCCAAAGATAAATAGAAAGAGAGAAGGAGAAATATAGAGAAGGGAAGCATGAGAGAGAGAGAGAGAGAGAGAGAGAGACTGAGTGAGAACATGAGAAACAAAAGAGATAAAAAGAGAAATAGTGAGAGAGGGGAAAAGAGAGAGAAATAAAGAAATCCAGAGAGAAATAGAAAGAGAGAAGGAGAGAAAAGATCATGAGAAAAATAGAGAAGGGAAGAAATAGAGAAGGGGAAAACAAAAGAGAGAGAGAGAGAAATAGAGAGAAAGAAAGAAAGAAAGGGAGAGAGAACAATAGAGAAGAGAGAGAGAAAGAGAGAAAGAAAGAAAGGGAGAGAGAACAAGAGAGAAAAGAGTGAGAGAGAGAACAAGAGAGAAAAGAGAGAGAGAGGGAGAGAGAGAAAAAAACGTGTGAAATAAAAGAGATAAAAAGAGAAATAGTGAGAGAGGGGGAACGAAAGAGAGAAAGAAATCCAAACAGAAATGGAAAGAGAGAAAGAGAGGAGAGAAAAGTGAAGGAGAGAAAGTGAGAAGGGAAAGCAAAAGATATATATATATATATATATATATATATATATAAAAGAGGGAGAGATAAGAGAAAAAGAAAAAAGGAAGAGAGCAAAATAAGATAAAAAGACACAGAGAGAGAAAAAGAAAAAAGGAACAAAGAAAGAGGAAAAAGAGGGAGAGTGAAATAAAGATATGGAGAGATAGAGAGCGAGAAAAAAGGGAGGAAGAGAGAGAGACAAGTACAGCGTTTGTGAGAGGCACCTGGCTTTGGCAACATCAAGTGAACATATTTCAACCTGCAGCTCGTTTTTCTCTTGCGCTTCTCTCAGCGTTGTCTCGTGGGCCGGATTCAATCCCTTAGCATGCCTGACCACCTGTTTGACACCCCTGGTTTATGCCTTAGGCCATTTTGACAGACTGTTTAACCTGAAAAGCAGTTTATGATTTACTCATTTGATCACTAAGGGGTGCTAGCAACCAATAGAAAGCCAAAACTCCTTAAAGCACAGAAATACAATGGCAGAATTTCGGGTGGCAAGTGGATTAACAAAATATATAATAGGAGTTCCTGTTTAACTACCAGTAGTAGTAGAAATTTGCACAATACTGTAAGTGATGCATTGTCCAAACTAGTTGACTGTTTCTTATCTGTGTCATTTCCTGTCAGTTTTTTTGTTTTGTGCCTTGAAAAACGTGACTCATTTGATAATGACGTCAGAACAATTTTACCGGTAGTAATTAACAAATGATCCTATACTTGGTCCGCTTCCAACTAATCCATCAATTAAAGACAGAAAAACACTGAACGTGGCATGAAATTGAGTTTTAGGAATCTGGGTATATAGAGTTTTAAATTGTTGAAATACAGTAAACCCTCGCTATAGCGTGCTTCACCTTCCACTGTCTTGCTATTTCACTCGTTTGCATCGTGTACTGCATTCTGCATTCTGATTGGCTAATGGGATCTCAGCTTTAGGTCACAATGATTATTTTAAGTATTTCCTAAAGGTAAAAAAGGTTTAATAGTTACTTGTATTTGTTAAACAAATGCTTTTAAAAAGTGTTTGTTCTTTGGTTTTGATGTACTAATAGAGTATTTAAAGATGTGTGTTATTTTTCGCCTACTAGCGGTAAAAAATAGATTTAAATAATAAGCAAAATTACATAAACTATTACATAAACGTGCATTTTCGAAATACTCACAGGTCGGGAATTTTATATTTATTTTACATGACATGAGGCTGACGTGACTGTCCGCCATCTTGCTGCTATGGGTATCCCCAAAACCCCCAAATTTTGTGAGAGGCTTGGCAAAAAATATGAGAAGAAAACTTTGCAGCTTGGTCGCTTTAAATGTTGTCATGATTACCGCTGTGCCCGCTCATTTGGCGCCAACCACTGAGGGCTCTGATTGGCTCCCTGTCCCTATTTTAACCCAGTCCTGTCAATATCCCGTTGTCAGTCCGTCTGCGAACCTCTGTTTATTCAAGGCAAGCCTTTTTCAACCCTGACTCCCGCCTGTCCCGTTTTTGCTCCCGTTTGTCTCCGACTACGACCTGTTTTGATCCCGACCACGTCTGCTCTCCCGTCCCGGCTTACGACCTATTTTTGATCCCGACTACCTCTACTCTCCCGTCCTGGCTTACACCTCGTTTCCAACCCCAACCACGCTTTGCTCTCCCTGTCCCGGCTACCGACCAGTTTTTCCGTCCCTGACACCGCCATCGCCCGCTACGGAAGATCCACTTCCATATTCGGATCACAATCCTAGTGCGAGAGAGACTTGCTTCCCGCGTCCAGCAAACACCTGATCGTGGGCGCAGTCCTTTCTCTTTCTTTCAGTAAAACTTGTGGTAAACGTTATGCAATTGGGTCCTGTTTCCATTCTGGTCCTGACAAATGTAGTATTTCTTCCTGTGCTTTTTAGCACTCTTTTCCTGTTGCAAAACACAATACAGCGGCATCTAGTGGTCCATTCTACACAGTGTCCCTTTAAAGTGCGTGTTATTGTGGTTAAAAAAATGTAATTCTTAAATAAAAACAATATTGATTTGAATAATTGTCAAGACCAGAACGGAGACAGGACCCACTTGCGTTACGTTCCTCTCAGTTTTATTAGAAGAAAGGAAAGGTTTGTACCCACGATCCGGTGTTTGCTGGACGTGAGAAGCAGGTCGCTCTGAACGCGGAAGAGGGCCTTCCGTGGCGAGCAATGGCGGTGTCGGGAACGGAAGAAGCGGGTCAGTAGCCGGCACAGGAGAGCAAAAAACGTGGTCAGGATCAAAAAATGGGTCGAAGCCGGGGAACAGACGGGAGCAAAAACAGGTGGGAGTCAGGGTCGAAAAGAGCTTGCTTAGAATAACGGAGGTTCGCCGACGGACTGACAACAGGTGACAGATAGACATGGGTTCAAATAGTGGCAGGGAGCCAATCAAAGTCCGAAGGAGCTGGCACAGGTGTATCACATCGGTAATCATGACAATAATAAGCACAAAAAAAAGACATAAATTATTATATTAACGTTCATTCTTTTAAATACTACATTCATTTTATTTATTTTTACATAGAAAATTGAAGAAAAAGGATACAGGTTACTTTTAGACTCCATAGTTTGTATTCGTCCTTGTGCGCTTTCAATTGTAATACACAATACAACAACATCTAGTGGTCAAATATTACACAGTGTCTCTTTAATTGTATCGTAATTGCAAAAAAATAAATAAAGATTTCTATTTCATGGATTTCGCCTTCTATATGGAACCTAACCCCCGTGATCAGCAAGGGTTCTGCTATACTTTTACACGTTTTCACAACGTTATATTGCTTCAACCACGTAAAATACTCATTTATTGTGTATATTTTGTGTATTGTGTATATTTTTACTAGGTGTCATGCTGTTGTGGCCTTTTATCCTGACAAAGAGCATCTCATCCATACTTCACACGACACATGCGGACTCCTCCGTAACTGCAGGTACACTGCCTTGATGGGTAGAATCTTAGGAAAAAAAAACAGGGGAAAAAATATGGCCCGCGGGCTACGTGAGGTCCATAAGGCTTTTTCATACGGCCCGTCAAACAAAATGGTCAATATTTCCTGGCAAAATATATAACAGTAAATAAAGTACGACGAATAGAAATCTTTATTTTTTTTTTTGGTGCCAACTTTGTCCCAATTGTCCTTTGTATGTCTACAACAAAAATACTACAAAATTACTAAAAAAAAAACTCAATATCAAATATAGTGCTTAAAAACAGGGACCTAATATATTATAATGATATGTTATATACCATTCTGAAAAATAAAACATCGATAGAAATGATACAAAAATACTACAACAGTAATACTATTATACAAAAGTACTACGATAGAAATACAGACTACAGTAATATTACAAAAAATGCTAAATAAAGACATCAAAAATACTACTTTGGAAATACAACACAAATACTTCTACAGAAATACTACAAAAATACTAGTACAGTAGTACTAAAGAACAAAAATTCTACGACAGAAATATTATCACAGAAATACTACAAAAGACATATTACGGCAGAAATAATACAAAAATACAACTACAATAAAATACAAAAATACGAGAGATATACTACAACAATACTGCTATGGAAATACTCCCAAATACTACGATATAAATACGACAAATTTCTACTCCAAAATTACTAAAAAAAACAAAATATCAAATGTTATGCTTACAAACAGGAACTAAATATATTATTTGGCTTTCATTCTGAAAAGAAAAAATGCATGGAAATGATACAAAAATACTACTACAACAGTAAAATACAAAAATACTACTACAGAAATATTACAACAGATACACTGCAAAAATACAACAACAGTAATATCACAAAAATACTACAGAAATACTAAAAAATACTACTATAAAAATACTTTTTTTTTCTACAGAAATACTACAAAAATACCAATACAGTGGTACTATATATTACTACAGAAATACTACAAAAATACTGTTACAGACATATTACGACAGAAATACAACAAAAATGCCACTACAGTACAGTATTACAGAAATTCTAGAGATATTACAATAATACTACAACAGTACTGCTGTGGAAATACTGCTACAGAAATACGGCAAAAAACCTACTGCAAAAATATTTAAAAATACAACTACAGTAATACTACAAAAATACTATCGATATACTACAAAAATTCTACAAGAATACTGCTGTGGAAATACTCCAAGATACTACCAGAGAAATATGAAAAAAAAATCTTACTGCAAATATACTACAAAAATAATAAAAAATACAACTAGAGCAATACAACAAAAATACTCCTACAATACTACAATAATACTGCTATGGAAAACTCCAAAATACTGCTACAGAAATACGACAAAAATCTTACTGCAAAAGCACTACAAAAATAATAAAAAGGCCAACTACGATAATACTACAAAACCAAATTTAAAATTGTGTGCTTAAAACAGGGACCTTATAAATGATTTCGCTTTAATTGGGAGAGTTTCAAAACCAATTTGTTGAAACAAATCTATTCAAATAGACATACAAAGAACTATAACATGTGTTATTCGTTTATAAATGAAAAATTAGATATGTCTCCTGGATTAGCCCCTTTTTAACTCAATGCAGCCCGCGACCTGATAGTTGACCACCACTGACATAACTCAATAGTAACAAAAAGAAGACAAATGCCTTTAATTGATTACAAATGAAGTTGTGACGTATTATTAGGCTTTTCCAGCATAGATATTAAAGTGTGTTCCCTTTCAGGCCATGGCGAAGTGCGCCCCCCTGTGGTCAAACGCTCCACACAGAATTGTGACTCCACTTTTGACAACTACTGCATGAACGGAGGCCAATGCATGTTGTTGGTGGACGTCAATGAGCACCATTGCAAGTAAGTGCGTGTGTCTTTACACAAAACGTGATATAATCTGACGAGTGTGTCAAAAAAGAAGCAAGTCCCTAGCTCATTTCTATCAAAAGTTATGATTTGTATTAAATAAATAGAAACCAAATGTTCCTTCTCGCTGCTAGAGCGCAGTCAAGATGTAAAAGCGCTGAATTCCAGCATAAGGTTCTATCCATCCTTGGGACTATTTGCTGATGAAATTTGCAATATTGCTTTTGGGGAGACCGGAGAGTAAGGAATTACAATAATTGAAACGGAAGGATATGAAAGCATGCATCAGCACTTTTGTGTTGGCCTGAGAGAGAAATGGGCGTACTCTGGCTGTATTTTTTTTTGATAAAAACAATCTTACTTATATAGATATGTTGAATAAAATGAAGGTCCGAGTTTAAAATAACTCCCACGTTTTTAACACATTGTGAAATTCTAAACTTTGACTCTCAGGACAGATGTTTAAGACCTCTGTATCCGGATAGTTGGGTGGGGCAAAATGCCGCCATTTGTTTTCTTATTTTAGTGGCTGGGTGGGCGGATCCTTTAACCACTAGGGGTGTAGGAGCACGATTTCCTGTGGTGTATCTTGGGCAAGTACAGCCTGGTGGCGCCCATCCCCGAATTCAATCATATATGTAAATCCAATTCATCTCTAAAGCAGGCGATAAATTGCCATTCAAACTGCCCAATTAGACCATGCAATGAACAATGAGACAATAAAATCCCTTCCTTTATCCCCGCCAACAACCCAAAACACGTAATGCAGAGAAACACAATGGTTAAAGTACTGTAAAAGCAAAATAAATAGTAATAGATATAAAATGTGATGATGACAAGGCACAGATTAACCATGTGAGGAAAGGGACCTGAGGCAGGGTAATCCACACATGATGACCTCTGGGTTTCAGCCATTGAACAGTGTGGGCCTCCAAAATGACACTCAAATATAAAAATCCAACTACAAACGACTACATAATAAAACGTAAAAGTGTCAAGTAGAAGTAAAGTACGAGACAGTAAAATAATAGAAGTTAAACAAATCATAACTAAAGTCAGTTAAAAACCATATTTAAAAAGTGGGTCTTAAGCCCCCTCTTAAAAATCCCTGCAGACCTGATGTCCTCCGGCAGACTGTTCCATAGGTGAGGACCAAAATGGCTGAATGCTGCTTCACCATAGGTTTTGGTCCTCACTCTGGGAACAGTCAACAAACCACTGCTAGAGGACCTCAGAGACCAGAAGGCCTGATATAATAAAATCGACTTAGACAGATAGAATGGCCCAAGACTCTTAGACCTTTAAAAACTGGGAAAACCTTAAAATCAACTCTAAAATTCACAGGGATCCAATACAGCAGTTTAAAATAAGTGTCATTGGATCCTTCTCCCTAGCCCTGATAAGCACTCGAGCTGCTGAATTTCCTAATAGCTGCAACCTGGCAATGTTCTTTTTGGGAAGACCAGAGAGCAGGGCATTACAATCATCCAAACGAGAAGCTATAAAAGCATGCATTAGAGCCTCCGTGTTTTCCTAAGAGAGAATGTTTTTAATTTAAATTTGTTGCCTGTAAAGTCAAGTTTATTTGTATACCCCTTAATCACAAGGAGTCTCAAAGGGCTGCACAGACAACAGATTATTGCAACCCACAGACTATTATGGCACCATCCCCTGATCTAAAACCTACATGAGGGCACAGAAAAACTCAAGAACCTCAAGTCAAGTCAAGTCATGTTTATTTGTGAGGCCCTTTATCCCAAGGAGTCTCAAAGGTCTGCACAGACCACAGATTATTGCAAACTACAGACTATTATGACATCATACCCTGATCTAAAACCTACATGAGGGCAAGGAAAATGCTAAACAAATACATTTTGATTTGATTTGAACACGTGTTCTCTGTGATAAACAAGAATAAAACAAAGCAGCGCTCAAGGTTAACAACAAACACTTGAATGACATTGATAAAGGTGCTGCTACTCAGGGTTTGACACCCGGTTTCAGGACTAGACTGCAGGAGTTTGCACTGTTCATTAAAAATAAACACAGATATTTTTAGCTTAAATAGGCCCTGTTGATGTTACCGTCTATCCATTCATCCATTCTCTGCACCGCTTATCCTCAGTAGGGTCGCGGGGGTGCTGGAGCCCATCCCAGCCATCTTTGGACAGTGGGCAGGGGACACCCTGAACTGGTTGCCAGTCGCAGGGCACACAGGGAGAGACACCTAAAGACAATTTGGACCAGCCAATTAACCTGAAAGGCATGTTTTGGGGAATGTGGGGGAAAAACGGAGGTACGGGGAGAACATGCAAACTCCACAAGGGGAGGCTGCGGTAGCTGGACTCTGACTTTGAACCTCCGCACCGTGGGGCTGCGTGCTACCCACCTAGCCGCCGTTCCGCCTGCTATCGTCTATTCACCGCTAGCTCCCGCTTGAGTTTATTTAGTTTGGCGAGTTGGGTCAAAGCTGCATTTATTCAACTGTTAAAAAAAAAAAACACAGTGTTGATGCATTCAATGCCAATCAGAAAAATCATGTTTTCCATGGTTTGTGAATAAATGAGTTGTGCTTAGAAAAGATCCCTTTAATCTGTGATTATAATTTGTAAGGTAGGCAAAGTAGGCTGAATGATAAAGCATAGTAAATTCTTCCTCATGCCATGAGGCTCTTTGACTCTACCCGGGGGAGTAAACATTAAACCCCACCCCCACTTTTGCATTATATCCTATTTGTATTACAGTATGTTATCCGTAGCACTATTTAAATACTCTAGCAAAACGATATATTGGGTATTTTTGTATTCTATATCTTTATCTTATTATTTTATTTTTCAACACAAGGATACTTACTCCTGGAAGTGTGAATTTCCCTACGGGGATGAATAAATTATCTATCTATCCATCTATCTGTCTAGTAGTAAGGTCATGTTCATTTGTGATGCCCTTAATCACAAGGAGTCTCAAAGGGTTGCACAGACTACAGACGACTATTACACCATCCCCTGATCTAAAACCTACATTAGGGCAAGGAAAAGCTCAAAAACCTCAACATGAGGAAAATGAAGAAACCTTAAGAAGAGTCCGCACATGAGGATGCAAGGCTGCAATGGATGTTGGGATAACAAATAATACACAGATATTGTCAACATGAACTATAGGTCATTCATAAGCTATGGAATAGAAGTGTGTTTCAAACCTAGGTTTAAACAGTTCCACAGATCGAATCTTGTGGGAAGAGCATTCCACAGCACCAGGGATCGAATAGAGAACGTCCTGAAAAAACAAAAGCTAAATATTTTGCGTCAAAATTTCTTCCATTGTTCCCATCCCGCCGAGAACCTAAAATTCTAGATCCGGTCCTCGAGTTAGACACGGTATACAGTCACTGTTATTTCATTCGTTCTAAAGTGATAACGGATACATTTGTGCAATTTTCAGGTGTCACAGTGGTTTCTACGGCCCCCGCTGTAGCAACCTGGAACTGGTGTTCAAGCCAATAGGGGAAGAGCAGATCATTTTCATCATTTTCTGCGTGACTCTGCTCACCGTGGGCCTGGCGGGGGTGCTTTACTGCTTCTGCAAATGGTGAGTGTGCTTTGTTGGGAATGATATTACATAGAGGGCGCTATTTTTTCAGTCACAAATTCAGTATTTTTCCGCCAATACTGTTACTGACTGTCAAAAGCAGTGTGTTACTTCGGCTTGGATGTAAGATCGAAAGATTTCTTTGGATTTAGTGATTTGGAATTAAACTGATAGTTTGATAACTATTTTCTTTATCTTAACAATTACTTGAGTAAAAGTAAAGTACATGCTGTGTACCCGACCTTAATTCACTCACAGTGAGAGTTAGGGTTATATCATTCAGTGAGTTGGAGTTAACTCATTCACTGCCATTGATAGTTATAAACAGGGTTGGGTAGGGTTACTTGAACTGGATTACTTTCAATTACTTTTGGATTACTCCAATACCAAATATGCTAATAAAAGACAAAAGAAACTAAATATGAATAAAATTATGACTCACAACACATGGTAAGCTTTCTCTCCTGGCTTTGATCTCTTTGATCTCCGGCAAAACTAACATAAAATGCGACAGAAACAAAATGAAAATAAATCCAGTTTGCCAACATCATTTTTGCCGTTCCATGTATTGCGTTACTCCCCAAGCCTGCACAAAATTTAGTAATTTCTTTCATATTTAGTTTCTTTTGTCTTTTATTAGCATATTTGGTATTGGAGTAATCCAAAAGTAATTGAAAGTAATCAAGTTAAAGTAACCCTACCCAACCCTGGTTATAAATCTCAAACATCCATCACCGGGCTGGCAGCGCATCAGGCAGGTAACAGATCTTTGATGTCTATAGCTGTCAATGGAAGGGAATGAGTCAGAGTTAATTCACTCACTGAGTTAGAGTTAAGTTCAATTAATTTACTGAGTTAAAGATAACTCATTCCCTGACATTGATAGTTATACATTTCTAACATCCATCACCGGCCTGGCAGCGAATAAGGCCAGTAACGATTCTTTGTTGTCTATAGCTGTCAAAGAAAAGGAATGAGTCAGAGTTAATTCACTCACTGAGTTAGAGTTAAGTTCAATTAATTTACTGAGTTAAAGATAACTCATTCCCTGACATTGATAGTTATAAATTTCTAACATCCATCACCGGCCTGGCAGCGAATAGGGCCAGTAGCGATTCTTTGTCGTCTATAGCTGTCAAAGAAAAGGAATGAGTCAGAGTTAATTCACTCACTGAGTTAGAGTTAAGTTTAATTAATTTACTGAGTTAAAGATAACTCATTCCCTGACATTGATAGTTA
The DNA here is from genome assembly GCF_059441175.1 of Urocampus carinirostris. Lineage (NCBI taxonomy): Eukaryota > Metazoa > Chordata > Actinopteri > Syngnathiformes > Syngnathidae > Urocampus > Urocampus carinirostris. The sequence continues at coordinate 39,630,208 of NC_142353.1, forward strand.
TAAATTTATAACATTCATCACCGGCCTGGCAACGAATAAGGCCAGTAGCGATTCTTTGTTGTCTATAGCTGTCAAAGAAAAGGAATGAGTCACAGTTAAATTACTCACTGAGTTAGAGTTAGGGTTAATTCATTTACTGAGTTAAAGTTAACTCATTCACTACCATTGATAGTTATACATTTCAAAAATCCATAAAGCCAGTTATGGATCTTTGTTGTCTATAGATGTCAATGGAAGGGAATGCGTTAGAGTTAACTCATTCGCTGAATTAGAAATAGGCTTAACTCATTCACTGAGTTAAAGTTAAGGGATTCGCTAACATTAAGAGTTATTCATTTCAAGCATCTATCATTTTGGCTGGCAGCATATGAGTCCCTTATGGTATCTTTGACGTTAATAATTGTCAATTGAAGTTTACGCATTCACTGAGTTAACTCGTTCACTACCATTGAGAGTTACAGATCTCCAAGATCTATTACGAGGCATGCAGTAAATGAGTTTAAAAGAAGTCATCAATTTAAGGTTTTAAACCCATTTTTCATTGTAAATTGTGATATCATATTTAAAAATACTCTAATCCCTGTACCATTGTAACCCGATTTCAGAAATCATGGTGAAAAACAGTGTACACGCATACTACATCATAAATCATTAATGTGATTTTGATTAAGCCAATCATAGTAATTTTAAAATATATTTGTCATTAGGTTGTGTAACAATCGTGTGTTTGTGTTCCAGGTATAAGAAGAATAAATGCAATCCCAAACACAAGCGACAAGGCTACAAAGGAGTGCAGACGGCGTAAAGACAGGAAACCTTTTGTATTTTTTTCTAAAATGGTGTACGTTTTTTTAATTTAAATTCTGCACTTTGGCTCTTGCCGTAGTGTAGCATGTATTTATTTATACCCTTCTGCATTTGCTGACACGAAAATAGGTCAGAAAGGATGTTTATAATTTATTATGATGATTGTATGTCAGTTGCGTCACAAACCAAATAAAAGAATACTTTTTGCAGTGTTTGATTTTATGAATGGTCTGTTTTTGTCATGATAACCGATGTGATGCACCTGTGCCCGCTCCTTTGGCGCCAACTGCCTCGGACTCCGATTGGCTCCCTGTCACTATTTAAACCCACGCCTGTCACCTGTTGTCAGTCCGTCTGCGAACCTCGGTTACTCTAGGCAAGCTCTTTTCGACCCTGACTCCCACCTGTTTTTGCTCCCGTCTGTTCTCCGGCTTCGACCCGGTAAAATAAAGGTAAAATAAAATAAAATTTTTAAAAAAAGACCAGCTCGGTAGCCTAGATGGTAGGGCACCCGCTCCGAGACTGGGAGGTCGCTGGTTCAAGCCTCGGCAGAGTCATACCTAAGACTTACAACATTGGTACTCATTGCCTCCCTGCTTGGCGCTCGGCATTAAGGGTTGGAATTGGGGGGTTTGGTCACCTAATGACTCCCAACACAGCAGTTGGGTCTAAAAAACCCGGCGCCGATCGAAGGCGACGAGTCACGTCGATAGCTTCGCGTGACAAAATGATTTCCGGTAGATATCATGTTGATGGTTGATACTGGCTGAATAATAATACATTTTTAAAAACCCGTTTTAATATCATGACCATGTTTTTTGCTCTCCTGTCCTGGCTACTGACCCATTTTTTCCGTTCCCAACACCGCCTTCACTCGCCATGGAAGTCCCACTTCCGCATTAAGAGCGACCTGCTTCTCGCATCCAGCGATCACTGGATCGTGGGTGCAACCCTTTCCTTTCTTCTAATAAAACTGAGAGAAACGTAACGCAAGTGGGTCCTGTCTCCATTCTGGCCTTGGCAGTTTTAAAGTTTTGCTGCATATTAATTTACTCTTTTAAAAATGGGGGCTCGTTTTGACGTCAAAACAGCTCGATAGGTACTTTTCAAATTTGGCTAACATACTTCGATGACAACTGCAGTTTTTTTTTACCTCAACCAGAGGGAAAAAGTCCAAAAACTCACATAATTTTGATCTTCTCTGTTCCTTTATCTTCTTGCTCATACCCTCACTATGTGTAAAACTGGAGTGTCATGCCCAATTTCGTTGTCACAATATGTTAGCCCATTTGTAACAATGACAATAAAGGTATATTCTATTCTTCTATTCTATCAATGGAATATAATTTTCAGTTTTTCAGTCCAACAAACAGCTTCTAAACAATTTTTTTTCAATATATTTGAAATAGCAATATAGAGTATTGTACTTTATAATCTTATTGTACAATGACAGTAAAATACTACATATTTACTCAATTAGCAGAAAACGTTCATCATTTATATAACATATTTATGTAGTTTTTCTCTAATTTAACGGAACGAATGACCGTTTAATTGAGCAAAATTAAGTTATTTAGGGCAGCACGGCGGCGCAGTGGTTAGCGCGTGTGTGGCACAGTTTAAAAGGTCTTGGGAACCTCCTGTGTGGGTTCAAATCCAGCTACCAGACTTCCTGTGCGGAGTTTGTATGTTCTCCCCGTGCTTGCGTGGGTTTCCTCCGGGCACTCCGGTTTCCTCCCACATTCCAAAGACATGCATTTCAGGTGGATTGACCGGTCCTAACTGTCCCTAGGTGTGAATGAGCGAGCGAGTTGTCTGTCCCTGTGTGCCCTGCGATTGGCTGGCAACCAGTTCAGGGTGTCCCCTGCCCACTGCCCGATGATTGCTGGGATCGGCTCCAGCACCCATCGCGACCCTATTAAGGATAAGCGGTGCAGCTAATGAGATGAGATGAGATTAATTTATCTTCTCCCCAAATTCGTAATAATACTTTAAATGAGTAAAACGATCCACCATGAGCTAGATGGGACAATATTGCATAATTTGAGTATAAATATTTTTCCATTTTACTGAAAAAGGGTAAAATATGACTACAATAAAAATATATGTATACTTAAAGCGCCAGTGTGTACTATTTGACCACTGGATGGCGTTGTTGTCTAATGTAGACAAAAACCAGTGTCAGAGAGCACAGCATAGCAGTAAGATCCTAGAGAAAAACATGGCGGCGACTTCGAATTAGGGTTCCACTATAAAAAAGAAATACAGATTTCTAAACTTATGATTCTTTTTTATTAAAACTGAACATTGGTATGATAGTTCATGTATTCAAGTATTTCTTTCTTTTTTACTGAATGACCACTCGGATGCATTTTCAACTAAATCTTTTATGAATTCCCAGTGATAAAAATTAAACTTAGTTATCGGTAGTTATCATTTTAAAAACTTTTTTTACTTACGTTATTGTAGTATTTTCTTATGGCTGGGCGAACGCCGATACTTTTTGGAAGGTATCGGTATTCACTACGGTGGTTGGCACCATATGGACTGCCCTCTGGTGGCCGTTTTGTGATCTGGACGTTGAAATCAGAAATGAGAGTATGATTAAATAGACACATATTTCATGATATGTTAAAGGAAAGTTATGTATTCTCTGCGCCCTAGTGATGAAAAAACGTCATTCATTTAGAAAAAAAGATTTGAATAACGAGCCTCAATTCATACTATCATATAAATATAGAAATCTGTATTTATTTGACATAATATGAGCCTCACCTAGCTGTAGCTGACATGATTTTCCGCCATATTGATGATACGGGTACCCAAAAAACTCGAAAAGCCTGGACATGAAAATGAGAAGAAAAATGTTGGCGTTGAGTCGCCGTAGTTTGCTTTGTAGCACTCGTTTTCAGTTGTACTACACAATAATGAGACATTTAGTGGTCCAATGTTACACAGTGTCTCTTGAAGGGAATAATACTTCTGGGGATATAGAGGCATTTCTTCCGAAATGATAATCCTTTTTTATATTAAATGATGATTAACCAATCATTAAATATCAATATTGGTTTTAAAAAAATGGAATTGAAGATATTTCGTGTTTGGACTTTAAAATACTACTTGCAATTCAAATTAAACCCGATTATATAATGCAAAATTAACACATCGTTCCACTCATGCGTCTGGTTAATATATAAGCATCATTGCACTCCTATTAGTTCGGAAAGCAGACCCAGTGAGCCATTTTTAATGACAGAACCAGTCTTGGTAGCATGTTTTTTATGCTAATTGGACCGATCACCAGTAAACATTAACCCGACATTTGCATCATCGTTACCCGATTCTGTGGAATCGGGCTATTCTTGGAGTTTTATTCGCCATGTGGTTGTGATCTCATTGTTCCTGGCTGCTTTGCGTAAATCCGCATCTTTGCATGTGCACTGACACCATATTTGAAAGCAACCTACAATTGTAGCATGTACGAATGTAGCTTTCTGGCATAAGTCAAGTCAAGTCATGTTTATTTGTATGGCCCTTAATCACAAGGGGTCTCAAAGGGCTGCACAGACCTAAGATTATTGTAAACTACAGACTGTTATGACACCATCAGCTGATCTAAAACCTACATGAGGGCAAGGAAAAACTCAAAAACCTCAACATGGGGGAAAATGAGGAAACCTTGAGAAGGGACCGCACATGAGGTAATCCCTTTTCCAGGATGACGAGGCTGCAATGGATGTAGCAATACACGGCATCATCAACATGAAAAAGCGGTCATTCATAAGCTATGGAATAGAAGTGTGCTTTAAGCCTTCCACTGAGGTTGCAGATCGAATCTCAGAGGGCAGATCATTCCACAGCACCGGGGACCGAATGCAGAATGCTCTCAAACCTGAGAATTTCTTCTTGACATTTGGGATCACTAGTAGACCAACATTCTCAGAGCGAAGGCATAAGATATTGACATTTTATTGTTTAGTCCAAACTTATGGGCACGATGTAACTATAATGAAATAAACGTGAAATAAAAGGAATAACATACAGTGTATGACTTTTCGCTCGATGCAGAGATATTAAATGTCATTGACTTAAATGTAATCATACAACTATTTAGATATGACCAAAACTAGTAAAAAAGTTTACCATAATTAAGGATGTTTCATCCTACATTTTGTTTCAGATTAAAACTGAAATCTTTACCTAAATATTAAAAACCAACAGATACCTATACAACATACCAAAACTATTAATACATAAAATTAAGTCCTCTCTGGAAGAAAATACTTTTAGTTTTAGAGGAAATCTTTGGATTAAAACTAAATATTTTCCATAATCTGCCATTTATTTATTAACAATTTAGTATTTCAAGTTCCTGATTGTCAAATGGCCAATAGAAGAAAGCCGTTGATGACATCAGCAACTATTCCAAGTACCAAAAAAAGGCTGGTATAGGCACATATAAGCCATCCCTTCTCTTCCTGTCACAGTTTAAATTACAGTAGGATTTCATGGACATAGAACTATGTAACAATTGTAAAGAATTCGAAAACCTGAATGCATTTGTATTGTTGATGTTGTCATTTATTCTGAATATGCATTACAAGTACTCAAAGAATTCCTCATTATTCCTTGCCCTCATATCTGTTTTAGATCAGGGGATGGTGTAATAATAGTTTGTGGTTTGCAATAATCTGTGGTCTGTGCAGCCCTTTGAGACTCTTGATAATCTTGGGCTATACAAATAAACATGACACGACTATTGTCAACCAGTTTCTTAAAACAAAAACATGCAAAATAGAAAAACAAATGAGGAAGCGACATAAACCAGAAGACGAAACAACGTATATTCAGAAAGGAGGAAGCAGAAGCATAGCTTATTAGCGCTCAACCCTTTACAAAACAAAACCAAACAAATATCAATGTATATTCAAATACAGTACATATAAATATACACATACATACACATGTGCATCTATACGATGACATACATATACACAGGCTATATACATGCATTTACACTAATACAATCCTATATCCAAACTTACACATAGACACACACATTTAATATTTTATATATGTATATATATATATATATATATATATATATATATATATATATATATATATGTAACCGCGGTGTACCTATCCCACCAAAGATCCACATTCATGCTGGACTGGATGATGAGATTTTTATTACAGTTGCTGCAAATGAATGAGTCACAACACGTGGTTAGCTTCTCTGCTTGCTTTGATCTCGTTGACAGTGCGTTGTTAGACTGCTCAAAACATATCAAAGAGCTTTCTTTTCAGTTTATATAAAATACATTTTAGAATATCAACCATCACAATAAAATTTTACATCCATTTTAACAAGATACTTTTAAAAAGAGATCGTATAGTGTTTTTTTTACAATGAATTCAACATATTTTTCTTTAAACTGAATTTTAACCAACATCATCCTTTTTTTATATATGAGAAAATAGAAATAATAATAATGAGTATAAAGAACGGGTACAATTTACCTGTAAATGAATGAGTCACAACACGTGGTTAGCTTCTCTGCTGGCTTTGATCTCTATAAGGGGAATTAGCATTTTAGCACATCATGCAACGTCCGGCAAAACTATCATAAAAGGCGACAGAAACAAAACGAAAATAAATCCAAACAGCTTGACAACATCAATCACATTAACTGTACATGTTGAGAGATTTGTCAGCTGTGGTTTTAATGTTTAAAATTAACTTTTTTTGCGGAGCACCAAAAGATCGTGGCTTACCGTTGACTGCTCGCTGTTAGACTGCCAACAAACCCCGCCTTCCGGTCACATGTCAAAAGCCAAGCCAAACCTTACCCCATACCAGCGAGTTGCACTGTTGGACTCATCATTGCAGGACACTTACACAAAAACTATACAACATATTTCAGCAGGAATTTTAATAAAACAAAAGTTATTATTACACCTGATACACGTACATATGTACCTACATACAAACATACAATTGGATCCCTTTGCCTCTCCTTACTGTGCCATATTAATACATAAAACAAATTCGCCAGTAATTTTACATGGTAATTCTCCTTTGTACCCACTAAACAACATATATTTGTACCTTTTTTTGAACTGATGGAAATTTTGACTTTGCTTAAACTCCTCCTCATTGAGATTGTTCTATAGTTTTACACCGGTTACAGATTTCAATAGTCAAAGATAAGGCATGCTATAAACTGTTTTCTCAAGACCAATACAGATACAGAACTTGTGAGTAGTATTTGATACTGAAACTGGTACCTGCTAATCATAACATAATATCATTTATTTGAATTGGACTAACCAAGGCAATATTTTCCAGCACTGTATTTACTACCTGAAAATGAATAAGGCCGATGGAGAGCTGTTATACTGGTATGGACCTTGTAACAGCACTGATACCAATACATGGTTATGGTACTCACCCATCTCTTGGGTAGATGATTTGTGCCGTTTGTCCTCAGTAAGGTTGCGGGGGTGCTGGAGCCCATCCCAGCTATCTTCGGGCAGTAGGCAGGGGACACCCTGAACTGGTTGCCAGCCATTGGCAAGATACATAGATACATACAACAATCCACACGCTCATTCACACCTAGGGACAATTTGGACCGACCAATTAACTTGACATGCATGTTTTTGGAATATGGGAGGAAACCGGAGTGCCCGGAAGAAACCCACGCAAGCATGGGGAGGACATGCAAACTCCGCGCGGGGAGGCTACGGTACAGTCAGAAACCAAACAACCAATTGATTTTTTTAAACCAATACGAAACAAACTAGCATAGGCATGCTTGATACATAATGTAATTTGCTTTTGAGTATGAGCTATTTCCTTATTTTAATTAACAATTTTCTACGAGGTGAATCAAGGCGCTATCTCTGTACACATCCAAAGCAGCCCTAAATATATCTAATAATTGTGTTTACTCCAAACTATACAGTTGTATTGGTACATTTGTCCTGAGGAACGCAAGTATTTTAATATTTTGCTTTGAGATGCACCGTGTGTGAATCAGCTCATCCAACCCTGTGGCATGAAAACAATACGTGCCGGGAAATCCCAGAATTCCTTGCAGAGGGATTCCAAGGAGATTCCGAAAATGCCCAGACAAAACAACAGTAACGGTCACAAACTCCCCATACCGCAAAAAAAATGTACTGAAGTGGCAACATGGCACTCATGAAATAAAAACACATACACTAAACTAAGAAGGGATACGGTATATGACTTCATTCATTAATTTTGTCATCATCCCAGTCTGCCAATCATAATCCGTTTGTCCTTCCGTCCGTCCATCCATTTGTCTGTTCGTTCGGCAATTGTTTATTTGTTTCTTCGGTCATTCATTGCGTTGATATATAAGGCATAAATTTCATCATCCCATTCACCCATCCATCCATTATCTGCACCGCTTATCCTCATTAGGGTTGCGGGGTCTGCTGGAGCTCATCCTAGCGATCCCCTATACCCTAGGTTGCAAGGCACACAGAGACAGACAACTCACTCACTCACAATTTGGACCACATGTTTTTGGAATGTGTGAGGAAACCGAAGTGCCCGGGAGAAACCCACGCAAGCACGGGGAGAACATGCAAACTCTGCACAGGAAGGTAGCTGGATTTTAACTCATGACCTCAATACTGTGCGGTGGACGTGCTGACCACTCAACTGCTGTGCCGCATCATCCCATTCAGCCAACTATAAATTTGCCGTCCGTCTGTTCATTTGTTCTGTCCATCAGGTCCATTCATTAGTTCATTTATTCATTCATTCATGCGGTCATTCGATTAGTCTGTCATTCATTTATATTGTGTTTGTATTCGTTCTTTATTTGGCTATCATCCCATTCAGCCAACCATAATTCATCTGTCCCTCTGCCTCTAGTTACTGTGCCATATTAATACATTCATAATTCATCATAATTCATCTGCCCGTCCGTCTGTAAGTCCATCCGTCTGTTAGTTTGTTCAAAGGTACGTCTGTCCATTCGTCGTTTCATCCGTCCATTCCATTCATTCATCCAGCCAATCAGTGATTCATTTGTGGCTCTATCTATTCATTAATTTGGTGATCGTACCATTCAGCCAATGATAATTTATCCGTTCTTCCATTCATTTGTTCTCTCCATCCATTCAATCGTTCATTCATTAATTCATCCGTTCATTTATTCATTCATGTGGCCATTCGATCAGTCAGTCATTCATTCATTTTCTGTTTGTATTCATTCTTTATTTGGCCATCATTCCATTCAGCCAATCATAATTCATCCGTCTGTCTGTTCGTTAGTTTGTTCAACGTACGTCTGACCAGCCGTCGTTTCATCCATCTATTCCATTCATTTATTCATTCATCCAGTGAATCAGTGATTCATTTCTGGCTATTTTCATGCATTAATTTGGCGATCATCTCATTTAGCCAATCATAATGCAGCCGTCCGTCTGTTGGTCCATCTGTTCGTTTGTTTGTTCAAACGTAAGTTTGTCCATCCCTCGTTTCATCCGCCCAGTCCAGTCATTTATTTATTCATCCAGTCAATCAGTGATTCATTTGTGGCTCTATTTACGCATTAATTTTGGCGATCATCCCATTCAGCCAATCATAATTCATCGTCCGGCTGTTTGTTAGTTTGTTCGAAGGTACGTCTGTCCATCCCTCGTTTCATCCGTCCACTCCATTCATTTATTCATTTATCCAGTCAATCAGTAATTCATTTGTGGCTCTTTTCATGCATTAATTTGGCGATCATCCCATTCAGCCAATCATAATTCATCCGTCCATCAGTCGTTAGATTGTTTCGAACACACGTCCGTCCATCCCTCGTTTTATCCGTCCATCGATTTAATTATTCATTCATCCGGTAAATCAGTGATTCATCTGTGGCTCTATTTATTCATTAATTTGGCAATCATCCCATTCAGCCAATTTGTATTCATCCACCCACACATTTTGTTTTTTATTTTTTAACAAGCATAATGCCCCGTTGCTAGGCATTCTACTTGTGTTGGGCTTTGGGGCCGTGGTTTGTTGAAAAAGCATCAGAAAGCCACTAGGTAGTGCCAAATAGCCGCATAGTCGCATGCAGCTCCAGGGCCGCTTGTCAGGAAAAGCAAATATTTATCGATTTTGTGGGTATCTATTGGAGGTGCCTTCACATGAAACCAAACTAAAAACACTCACAGAGACCTAAAGTACAACTTAGTACATTTTCACGAAAATCGGTTTACCTGTTTCGGAGCCTATAAGCCACATACAAACAGACAAACACACGCACACACAAACCAGGGTTTTTAAAGTAGATAAAATTAGATCGATTTATTTGGCCATAATGCATCCATCCATCCAACCATCGTCTCCTGTTTGAATTTAGAGTTTAAACCGGCCATATGTGTTCCACGATTACACACATAGAGCAGTTTCAGAAATAAAAGCCCTCATTCTTTGGTGAACAGACCTCTTCCACTACTGCGCTTTTTTATATTTTTTACAGTTTTTAATGAGACCATCTTTCAGCTTTTAAAAACTTAAAAAACTAAATTTGGGGTCCATTATCTGAAAGAGCAACGCCCGGATGACTTCCAGTATTTCAGGAACGACCATATAAGGAAAGAGGAAGTCATAACAATAAAGGTGGGATGGACGAAATGCAGCCAGTGAGTTTTATAGCCCGGAGGGGCTGGACGGAATATATGAATAAGATATAAACTGCTTCACATCCATTATAGCCGATGAGTTGCCTTTTGAGAGTTTCGGGGATGCAAATAGCGTTTAGTACCCCGGTCTTGTTAATCATTGGACACGTTCTCACTGCGCACACACCTTTGTTTCTCCTGTTCGTGGAAAAGCAAGCCGGGCAATAAAAGCAGCTCACAATCCGGGCAGAGGCGAAGACAGAACATCTCCGTGTCCTTCGCTTGAACTCTTCGGACTACAAGACATTCCTCCTGGGATATGAACACCTTCATCCTCACCTGCCTCCTCTGCTTCGGTAAGTCAGCAAGGGAGCGGCCGGGGGTCAAACTTAGGAACATCTCGTTTTGCCAAAGAAGGGAAATTCTTAAGAATAGAATAGAATAGAATATACCTTTATTGTCATTGTTACAACATGGGATATATTGTGACAACGAAATTGGACGTGGCACTCCAGTTCCACATTTTACAGTGAGGATATAAGGAAAACAAAGAGATAAAGAAACAAAGAAGATTTTATTATGTGCTGTGTTTAACTTGATTTTTGCCATTTTCTTAAAATTAAACTTTAATGGTTTGAGTAATATTCATCCATTATCTGCACCACTTATCCTCAGTAGGGTCGCGGGGTGCTGGAGCCCATCCCAGCTATCTTCGGGCAGTGGGCAGGGAACACCCTGAACTGGTTGCCAGCCAAAGGGACCGACAATTCGCTCGCTCATTCACACCTAGGGACAATTCGAACCGGCCAATTAACCTCACATACATGTTTTTGGAATGTGGGAGGAAACCGGAGTGCCCGGAGGAAACCCACGCAAGCTCGGGGAGAACATGCAAACTCCATACAGGAAGGTTCGATCTCATTACCTCAGAACTGTGCCGCACACGCGCTAACCACTGTGCCGCCGTGCTGCCCGGTTTGAGTAATATGTGAGAGTAGAATGTGAAATCCTGCTGGAATGTTCAATATACATTTGATGTTGATATCAAGACTGAGGGAAATCGATAGAATCGTGATAATTGATCTTTGGTACACTGTCACTTTAAATTGGAGGAATCCCAAAACAATGAAAAACTACAAATTCATTCCAAAGATTAAGTACGCTGTCAGGACCAGAACAGAGACAGGACCTACTTGCGTGCCAATTCTCTTAGTTTTATTGGGAAGAAGGGAAAGGATACTACACACGATCCGTAGATCGCTGGTCGCGGGGAGCAGGTTGCTCAAACAAGGAAGTGGTATTTACGTGGCGAGCGATGGCGGTGTCGAGAGCGGGGAAAAAACAGATCATAATTATTACAGAGAAAGCACATTCCATTTTTGAACAGATTTAAGCAAACCTCAGACATATTGATACCCGAGTAGCAATATCTCTAGGCTATACTATCCCAACTTCCGACACCTGGTATCTGTATACCGTAAGAATGCTTTTGGGTTTGGAGCGGCTATCAGCCAAAATTGATACCCGTCGTGAGTATGACTATCAGTAACCTGACCTGGTATCAGCTCGATATTGATATCGGAAATGGTACTGGTACTCGACCGTCACTATGAGTTTTGAAGTCAGGTTAAATGCATGGTTGTCAAAATCCTGACCTGCGTCTGGATGTTTTCAGTACTTTTCAGTGTTCAGGCCAGTCGGGGACCTGAGGTGTCCTCCTCCGGTGGATCCGGCAGCGTGACGGTTGGCTCGGCCTCAGGAGATGCCCTGCAGGTTATACAAGGCAACGCCGATTACGACGTGGAGTTTGAGGAACTCGCAAGTACGTTTCCTCCCATTCAAACTTTCTGTTAAAACCATTACGTGAGACAAAACCTGAAAACGTCAAATTGGTGGTTTCAAGGTGCCTTCCTGAGAGATGAGAGGAAAAAGCGTAAAAGCAAAGGCAAGAAGAAGAACAAGCAGAAGAGCAGAAGCACCACGGCGTTCAACCCCGAGCACTCTTTCTCTACCCAAGGCAACACATCCGCCCTGGAGCCTACCGAGGATCCCTGCGCCTCCACCCACTTGGGCTACTGCATTCATGGCTACTGTCAGCGCATGGAGGGTCTGCAGGAGCCCGTGTGCATGTGAGTAAAAGGGAAACTTGACATTTTATGGGACGTGGACTGTCAATGGAGGGAAGGAACAAAGGAGAATTACTACAAGGGTAATGTCATGAAAATGTAAATGCTTTTCAAGTCGCTGAAGATCTCCCAACGCGCTTTACAACGTGATTCACACTTACCCATTCACACACACACACACACATACACACACTGACTCACTGAGATAGATAGAGATAGATAGATGGATAGAGCGAGAGGAAGAGTGTGAGAGAGAGAGAGCGAGAGAGGAAGAGTGTAAGAGAGAGAGAGAGAGAGGCAGGGAGAGAGAGAGAAAGAGATACATTTATGAATATAGATTAATATATATCGATAGAGATATAGATAAAGGGATAGATATATAGATATAGATAAGGAGAGAGATGGATATATATTGATACATATAGATATGGATAGATAGATAGATAGATAGATAGATAGATAGATAGATAGATAGATAGATAGATAGATAGATAGATAGATAGATAGATAGATAGATAGATAGATAGATAGATAGATAGATAGATAGATAGATAGATAGATAGATAGATAGATAGATAGATAGATAGATAGATAGATAGATAGATAGATAGATAGATAGATAGATAGATAGATAGATAGATAGATAGATAGATAGATAGATAGATAGATAGATAGATAGATAGATTCATCCCCGTAGGGAAATTCACACTTCCGGCAGTATCCTTGTGTTGAAAAATAAAATACAAAAATACCCAATATAACGTTTTGATATAGAGTATTTAAATAGCGCTACGGAAAATAGACACTGTAATAAGAATAGGCTAATATGCAAATGTGGGGGTGGGGTTTAATGCGGGCTTTTACTCCCCCGGGTGGAGTTAAAAAGCCTCATGGCATGAGGAAGAAATGATCTCCTCAGTCTGTCCTTGGAACAAGACTGTCACACTAGTCGGTTGCTGAAGCTGCTCTTCTGTTTGGAGATGATGCTGTGTGGTGGATGTGATGAATTGTCCATGATTGACCGCAGCCAACTCCCTGCTTATCGGGGGCATTAGAAGTTCAGTGTCTTGCCCAAGGACACTTCAAAATATAACACAGACGAGCCGGGAATTGAACCTGTGACCTCTTGATCCCAAGATGAGCTACTGTCGCCCAGGTGTGAATAGGAAATATTTCTAGTTATAATTTAGCTTTCTTTTAATTGTCTTTTATCTAGCAGTTGCTAAATCATTTTTATCAACTTAAAGGGACAGTTCGCATTGTTTAGCGCCTCCTTTTGGTAAAATAAACGTCATTCATTAAAACAAAACCCAAATTAAATTTACGAAACAAGCAAAAAAAAATGTTTTTTGAAAACTTCTAAGTCGATAAATTACCATTTATTTTACACAACATGAGCCTCACCAAAAGGGAGCTGACATTATTGTTCTCCATCTTGCTGCTACGGGTACCCTAAAAACTTCAAAAAGGATGGGCGAAAAAAATTTGAACTAAAACTCTGCATTTCGGTCACTGAGTCTCCATAGTTTGCTCAATACTTTGTGCTTTATAGCACTTGTTTTCAGTTGCACCTCACAATAAAGAGACCTCTAGTGGTGCGATAATACAGTGCCCCTCGAAGGGATATAGAGGCAAAATATTAATATTTTTATGTGAATTGATTAATAATCAATCATTGAATATCAATATTGATTTTTTAAAAATGGCATTGAAGATGTTTAGTATTTGCCCACTAAAAATCAAAAATATAGACTATATAGCACTCATTTTCAGTTTCACTACACGATAGGTTTCCAAAGTGATGCCCGCGGGCACCACAGTGCCCCCCAAGGATAGGAAGGTGCCTGCAGATCTATTCTGAAAATAGCTCACCAGTGCTGGGTCATTGTGATAATAATAATAATAATAATAATTTCCTTTGTATTGTCATTCTTTGTAACAATGTACACAGAACGAAATGTCGATACACCTGACCCGTTGTAGCGAGCCGATGCAGTCGCAGCCAACAGAGGGCGCCGCCATTTTACCAATTAGGTATGACTCGGCCGAGGCGCGAACCAGCGACCTCCCAGTCTCAAAGCGGGCACACTACCATCTAGGCTACTGATGTTCTAGTAATATTAAACTGAAAATATTTAACCCCATGTTTTTAATATTTAACCTGGTGATAACGTAGCAATAACACAATTTATCTTGGAAATTCAAATAAATGATTTACAGTTCATTGGCTTCATTGACAAAAAATATATTAAAGTATTGATAACTATTTTTAAGAGAATAATTAGGATAATGGGATTAGAATATATTTATCATTTATTTATTCATCATTTAATTTATTTATTTTACAAATACAACAAACTAAAGGCAAATTTATGGGGTTTTTAAAGTGAACGAACATATAATGTTGTGCAGGTTTTTTTAGCTAGCTTATCTGGCCGCCTTTTTAGCTTTGTAGTTAACTTTCATCTCTTTAGCTATTTTGCTAGCTATCTAGCTAGCTTTTTACATCTTTACATGCCATCTAGCTAATATTTTACCTTTGTTGGTAGTCATCAAGCTTAATTCTTTAAAAACCGTTAATTTTATATATTTAAAGGGGAAGTGCGTCATTTAAGGTGTTCTTAAAAGTAGAAAGTTAAATATTTTCTCTATTGAGTATGTGTTAACAATGCCCAACTGAGTTCACAGAGCCCTTGTGATTTATTTTCCATTACACCTATCTGCTTTTACCTTTATAGGGCCCGTTGGGGCGGAACAAACCCCCCAAAAAGATAGAAAAAGAGTTTATATGGGCGCTTTCAAAATTTGACCACACAGTGTAATAACAGTGTTATTACCATGTTATTACTATGGATGTGATTTTTTAGACTTTAAGGGCGTCACACATAAACATGACTATACTTGAGCGTGTCTAAGAAACGGACGGACATTATGGATTACCCTGCTGCCATCTCCTGGATTACAGTCATAATGGCAGCCTTACGTTTTAAAAAGCTATAGCTCCAATGTCATCGAGCTTCTGACCTTTTTGCAGTTGCATGAAGGGCTATGACGGTGAGCGCTGCGGGATCCAAACGTTGGAGACCACCAGGACCAAATCGGAACACAACTCCGATGTGGAATCGGTCCAGCTAGCTTTGGTCATCATCGCCGTGATCTTGTCCTTCATCAGCTGCACCGCCGTCATGCTCATGGCCTGCGCACAGTAAGTCAAGGAGATTGTTGGGTTATTAAACTCAGAGTTTGTGCTGAAAAGACTTGAATGGAGGCTGTTTTGACAAAATCTTTGGTCAAAGTCAATCCCCTAATTGAGACGTGCACTGCAGACAAGCCATAGTTAGCTCCAGTGGTCCTTTGAAGGGACAGTGTTTTTTATTTGGCCATTAGATGGCGATGGGTTGTGCAACCCAAAACAAGTGCTGAAAAGCCCAGAGAAGAATATAAACTAGAGAGAGTCAACGTGACCAAACTTCTTCTCTAAGTCAGGCAAGCCTTTTGTAAACTTTTCAGATATCCGCGGCAGCAAGATGGCAGACATATACATTAGCTCCCTCTAAGTAAATTTCTTGACATTTTAAAATGCACGTTTGTATAATAGTTTATATATTTTTGCTTATTATACAAAGCAATATTGTTTTTGTAATTAAAGTTGTTTTTTTTGCCACTATGAGGCGCCAATTAATTCCCAATGTACCTTAACTATAAATTAGGCCTGTCAAGCCTCTTTTCGGATACCTGCAGCAGCAAGATGGCAGACATATACGTCAGCTCCCTCTAAGTAAATTTCTCGACTTTTTTAAATGCACGTTTACATGATAGTTTATGTATTTTTGCTTATCATACGATTAAAGTTGTTTTTTTTTTTACTAATAGGAGGCGCCAATTAATACACAATGTCCCTTTAACTATAAATTAAGCCTCTTTTTGTTATATGTTATACTTTCCCCAAAATGAATACAAGAAAATGTTTTCGTTTTATTCTAAAGTTGAATTGAAGTGCTTACTATGACAGGTGTGTCCAAAGTCCACCCCAGGGGGACGGTTACGGCCCGTGATCAAATTTTTATTTTAAATTTTCGGTTCGTTTTTTCATACTCGGCAGCCAATCAGAAGCCTGCATCGAATAACATATCATTTTCCAAGTTAGACGCACAGATAAACACAAGAAAAATGGATAAGTGGTTAGGGAATCAAGCAAAACCCTAGGCCCTGAAAGAAAGATTCAAAAGAAGCTAACAAATTTAATGTCGCTACAAAACGTAAACGAACATTAAAAGCATCGTGGAAAGAGGAGTTCACGTGGCTTGTAGCAGACAACGCAACGCAAACATTGCATGAATGAAGATGATTAAATACAGGTACATACTGATGGCAGATGGAAAACAGCGATGACATATACATGCAATGAATGTTATTAGTAAATTAACTAAACTTAATTTTAAAGTGTTGTTCTGTTAAATATTCTGATTATCAATCCTTAATACTTGCCTGCAACAATGTTTTTTTTTTTTTAGCGATTAGTCATCTTATTGTGTTTCAAATTGTGAAAAATGGGGCAGGCAACTATATGGCTGGGCAGGCAACTTTTCAGAGTTGTCTGCCCTGGAGTCCTGTAACTTTTTGTCCTAAGTTTCAGACACTGATATATATATTAACTGGAGACTAGTATAGTCCATGGTGTTCCCTAGAGAGCATGATCAAATCTATCAATTTTTAATGCCCAAAATTCAGCATGTACGCAACAGTCATACAGTGTACTGTTTAGATTGAAAAAAATTCCAAGCATCAATGCCAAGGTACCGGAATGGGCACGCACATCCTGTGAGTTGACACACCAGAAAGCACACAACGCACCCTAACGCACCCTCGGCCACAAAGGAGTGACATTTTATACTTCATGTTACAACTGAAAGTGATACATGCCAAGCGGTTCGCCTGCGATCCTCCCGTCAATATGTAACCAAATCTCTTTAAAATGAGTTCCAAAGTCTATCGAGTAGGATTTTATTGCGTCAGATCAATAGAGAGCGGAATTTATTGCGCCGGAGTCGAAGACATCGCGAGATAACCGACGTGTCATGAAAGTAGGTGAAAAAGATCGTAAAAGTCAAGAAGTCAAGTCCTGTTTATTTGCGTAGCCCTTAATCACAAGGAGTCTCAAAGAGCCTCACAGACCATTGCAAACCACAGACTATTATTACACCATCCCCTGATCTAAAACCTATATGAGGGGCAAGGAAAAACTCCCAAACCTCAACATGAGGAAAATGAAGAAACCTTGAGAAGGGGCCGCACATGAGGTCATCCCCCTTCTAGGATGACTAGGCTGCAATAGATGTTGCAATAACAAACAATACACAGACATTGTCAACATGAAAAATCGGCCATTCATAAGCTATGGAATAGAAGTGTGTTTTAAGCCTAGATTTAAACACTTCCACTGAGCTTAATGGAGAAAGTTCTCGAACCTACGGATCTCTTCTTGGCTCTTGGATTCACTAGTAGACCAGCATTTTCAGAGCGAAGGCTCCGGACAGGAACATAGGGAGAAATTAAATCTGAACGTTATGAGGGAGCAAGTCCATGCATGATTTTGTATAATACCAACAGAATCTTAAAATCACATCCTAAGTTAACAGGGATACAATGCAGGTTAGCTAAAATCGGGGTCATGTGATCAAACTTTCTTGTCTTAGTTAAAAGCCTCGCTGCAGCATTTAGTACCAGCTGAAGGCTCTTGATTGTGGACTTCGAGAGAGTACATTACAGTTATCGAGACAGGAAGTAGCATGGATAAAACTCAAATGGAGTGAGGTCGACTTGCAACATTGCATGAACGGAAATCACACGAATGTTGTTTTTTGTTTTTATATACAACATCTGTATTTCTAGTGCTGTCCATGCTACTTCAGTACCTTTAACTCTTTAGCACGCCGTCTTAATTCTATTGAAACCAATGTTTCTCAACTGTTCTGACCCACCATCGCAGCTTAATTACAAGCTATGACCCGATTATAGATAAAGGAAAGGAACAAGATATCGTACAGTATACAGCGGGTGTCCAACCTTTCAGAAAGCGGGTCAGATTTGGTAAGCTGAAAATATGTGAGGGCCGACTATTCAGTCTCGCATTTTTTGAGCAGTCTTTAATCAATTCACCCTCCATGAAAGGTTTGCAGTGTTTGATGATCTGTGTGACGGCCTCATAGTTCGCCTTTTTAGCATTTTCATATGACTATTGTGAAAAAGAGCACCCGTGCCGATAATACAGCTTCCAGTTGCTTCACCTTTTCACGTTGTTTTTTTTCCCAGTTAGCCTTTTGCAGTCAGCATGTTTCGTCTGGCAGCACCTTAACATTGTATTCTTTGAAAATAGCCACAGTCTCTTGGCAATTTAGGCAGAAGTATTGTTTCAGACTTAAGAATACTCCATTTTCCGCTTTTCCTGGAAGAAACAGCCCTCACAGTCAACTTTCTTTTTTTAATGGCAGTCACCATGTTGGTAATGGGGTGGGCTAAAACTAAAAAGCTCAGGGAAAGGTGGCCAAAGTGCTACTGGCATCACCTGGTGAAATAGTGATTATTTTCGTACAATTTTTTTTTTTTATACCGTGGTCAACATTACTGGTGGGCCACATATTATGAATTTTATGACAAAGCCTGTAGGTCAGTAAGAATTTGATCACAGGCCTGGACTTTGGACACGCCTGGCATACAGTATTCACCTTTTTTTTAATTAAAAAAAAAAGAACAGCAAAAACACAAAGACTGTAAGGGGTAAAGTACTTCATTCATGAAGAAAAAAATGGAATAGGAATTTAAAAATACTTTGTATGAATGTGCATTACTTTTTAATACTTGTTGGTTGAGAAGTGTGCATTCCTGTAATATAATATGAGGTTCCCCAAGAGGGACTTGACATCTAAAAACATCTAAAAAAAAAAAGTGAAGGGCTGGGCAAAAAAGTCAGGAAAAAAAATGGTGTAGTTCGGTCACGGAGTCTCTTTAGTTGGTATGCTTCTTTGTGCTTTTTAGCACTCGTTTTCGGTCACATTATACAATAGGCATATCTAGTGATCAGATATAACACACTGTCCATTTAATCTTTAAAACTCAACCTATGATTTAAATCAGCTTTAAAACTTGAACTCAAGAGTTAAACCCGCTTTGATTTTGACAATATGTAAAATAGAAAACTGCTTTCACTCTTATTTTGAAGGATCCATAGATAAAGGAAAGATAAGATGACCTTGCTTCGATTTTATGAATTGGACCAGGGTGTTTCAAAAATCTCTTTAGATGAGGACGGATGTAATGATATGGTTTGTATTTGCTGTGTTGTGTAGTTACAGGTCCCACAAAAATGTTCTGGCATCTTACCTGGGCAACTGGTCGGAGCAACAGAAGCTACAGAAACCCGTCGGCGACGTTGTGGTGTGAAAGAGAGATGAGGCAAGCTTGGAAATGGTAAATTTCGACTTCATTTTCGGAATCTCGGGAATGAGAAACGCGTACACGTGTTGGTGTCTGCTCGGCTTTGTCTTCTGAATTCCATCAGATAAGAAAGCAAAACAAGCCAGTTGGCTACAAGATGTTTCTTGTCGGTTCCTGCCGGTCAAACGTTAAAAACAGAAAGCGTTTCTCTCACGATAAGTCCTCTATCTACTTCCTGGTTTCAACACGGCGTTTTTATCAATGTTTCGAATGAGATACGAAGCAAAACCCACCCGTTTCCATGACTGAGGGCGGCCATTTTGAGAGTTGCTGTAAACTAAGTCAAGCAAGGGTCTCGAACTCAAAGCTGGAAGCTAGGATCCGGGTGAGCTTGGGCCAAATGGTGGTTATCCACAAAAACAGCCCTGATATTAAAGGGACAGTGTTTTATTTTTGTTCCACTAGATATCGCTGTCATGTGTAGAGCAACCAAAAATGAGTCCAAGGAAGACTATGAACTACTAAAAGTTAGCACAAAGCAGCCTTTTTTCTTCCAATTTTTACCCAAAAAAAGACAAGAATATAAGATTTTATTTTGAAGGGAATAGAACATACGGAAGAAGAAATAAGACAAAGAGGCAAAAGAGGAAAACGGGAAGGAACCTAAAGTTGTCAAGTCATGTTTATTTGTGACGCCCTTAATCATAAGGAGTCTCAAGGGTCAATACAGACTATTTCAATTACACAATCCCCTGATCTAAAACCTACAAGGGGGCTTGGAAAAACCTCAGCATGAAGAGAATGAAGAAACCTTGAGAACCCGCACAAGTAGTGAAAAATGTTATCAAAAAAAGGAAAAAGAAGGAAAAGAAAGCAAAAAGGAAAAATAGAAAATCAACAAAATAAAGAGAAAAAACAAAATGATAATGCAATTTTCCTCTGTTTTTTTAAATATATATTTTCTATTTTTTTTTTAATTTTTCCATTCCTTTTTTTCTTAAGTTTTACTTAGTGTCTTTTCTTTTTTTTTTTACTCTTTCTTTTTTTTTGCTTTTTCCATATTTCTTAGCCTCTTTCTTTTTTGTCCTTTTTTTTTTCTTGTTTTCAATTTTTTTCATTTTCATTTCCTATTTTCCTTAAGTTTTACTTTTTGTCTTATTTATTTTGATTTTCTTTTTTTCCTCTTTCTTTTCCTTTTCATCCCAAGTTTTAGTTTCTCTCTCTGTCTCTCTCTCTTCTTAATATAATATTTTTGAAAAATCTAGGATAATTAAATAAATGTTTAAAAATCATAATATGTACTTTCTTTGTACCAATCGATTAAATAACGATGCAAATTCATCAAATTCGATAGTAACTTCATTTTTGTCCCTCCGCAGCCAACATCTCGAAGTTCATTCGGACGGAAACAGAAAATGGACAGCAATCCCAGATGCAACGTAAAATGCCCTGAATTTCTTAGCGTTAATTTATTTAGTGTGCTTATTTATGTTTGAGTTTTTGTATTTTGAACTATCATTTTTATTATCATTATTCGATCATTGTCTGTTTTTAGGGATGTTGAGCGTTCACTTGGCAGACGTGTGTTTTATTTATTGCACTGCTCTCGTGAAAGGTCATAGTAACTGTCTTGAGCAATTTCAACAATAAATTGTCTCGCCGTCTGACTTTTGTGTGTTTTTTGTCACATGCAACGATTACAACCGCAAAGTACGCGTTTAAGTGGGAAATAAAGTCATCGAATGGCGTTTTAAAGTGACTTTCGTGTTTTATCCGTATGGGTGTGGTGCAGTTTGGAGATTTTTTGTGCGCGTCGCCTTGGCAACCAGGTAAACACAGCAGCGGTCAACCTGAGACCGTTCAAGGCGAGTTCATACAAGGGGCCGCGTGGAATTTTCAGGGTGCGGTTGCCGCTTTTATCTCCCGTTTGTTTACCTTTTTATGGAACTTTTTTTTCTCTCGTAAATCGAGACGGGCGAAATGTTATTGACATCTACGCTATGAGTCAGTTTATGTGTGACTTCGAAGTTGACCTTGTTGATTATCGAAATAGTCTGTTCCTCCGACTTATGACTATTCGACTTACGGAAAACGGTAGATACTATAATTTCCGGACATTGCTGTAAGTTATGTTATGTATTGTGAGCACCTTTTTCCGAGTACTGGACAGTACTGTAGTGCTTCTTTCCGCCACTACCGGCGTGTGGCGCTGTGAGAGCTCACCCAGCATCCACCCCGAAGAAGAAATCCGCTTCCTCTTCCTTGCTCGTGTGTAAACATTCTATACTGCATCTCCAGCGTGCTGAGAACTTTTACATTTTTATTGTTTAATATCTTGTGGATCCATTCAATGTGAATTGTGTAAATTGTAAAGAAGAGGCGAGCGGATTAAGAAAGCTTGATGCGGTTGAGAAAATGGTTGGAACGCTTTTTTCGGCCACTTTTTACAACGGTGGAAGAAGTCGCGTAACTCTTGAAGCTCATCTTCGAAGAGTAAATTAAACTTAAATTTATTCATCTTTAAGGGCATATTATTTTATTAAATGTTTATATTTTAGTACAAAACAATACAGGTTACTTATACAAGCCTTAAACATACTTACATAAACCTTAAACATACATGCCATACAAAATATAGCACTGAAGCAACTTACAAATTCAACTTAGGGCAGCGTCTGTGTTTGACTGAAGTATTTACTTACTGTATCCTTTCATATCAGTACTTTCCCAGCAATGGTCTTCCACCGTTACCTTATCATACAACCTTTAAAATATGGCTGTTTTAACAAAAGGCTTTTGAATAATATGTTGGTTCCTTTCTTTGCCTGTTAAAGTTCCATTTTGCAAATCCTATTTAAACTCTGGTTTAAATATGCTTCTCTCCAGCTCTAGTTTTTCAAAGTCCAAATACTCAGTCTGGTCCCGGAAACGAACATCCGGTGAGGCATTGGAATATTTTTTTTCGCCTTCAACCGATTTCGTAGATTATTTCACAACAGACCGGTAAATACACGTTGGCTCTCAATTCATCTTGATAGTGGTTTGAAAACCGAGTGTTTTGTCTAATTGTTTTCTTAGTCTTTCATATTTTTTATGAAATTCACCTTCACTATACGACAAATTTAGCTAATAGCTATGCCATTTAGTATACAAAGACCCCTTGCTACTGTACATTTCAGTTTTCGCTCTTTCACTCCTTGGCGGACATTTAATGGAATGGTCTTTATTGTCATTGATATCAAGGTATCCGGAAAGGATAGCTGAGGCTAGCTTTTAGCAGCTCGTTATATTAAAAATAAATGCATTCATGGGACTCTGACGAAAGAAAAACGCAAAGAAATGCTGATCACCACCAGGTGCTCCATGGATTGTTATCGTGTCTGGGAATTGACTTAGATGAAAAGATTTGTAGATGCCTAGATAGATAAATAGATGTCTGGAGAGAAAGCAATAGCAAATCTTAAGGTCCGGCTCACTGCTATGGCTAAGCTAACAACCCTCACAAGCTACCCTTGGGGAGCCTAACTTTCAGCAACGGCAGATCCCCTTAACCATGAAATAAATGACCTGGAGCTAGAACTGGGGGGAAACCGCTACAGTTTGGACTCTTTTAGCGCGCAGCACCAGCTCGGTGGCCTTAGGGTTGGACACCCGCCCCATGACTGGGAGGTCACAGGTTTAAGCCTCGGCCAAGTCGTACCCAAGACTTACAATATTGATTCGCATTGCCTCCATGCTTGGCGCTCAGCATTAGGGGATGGAATTGGGGGGCTTGTTCACTTCATGAAAAAATATATACAACAACAACAACAAAACTCTTAGCGCGCAGCTAGCCAGCGCTCTCTAAATTGCTTTCTTACTCTGAAAGGAAAAACCCTCTAATTTCGTTTTACTTTTGTCTAACAACAATAAAACCATCTAGTCGACTGCGATTATGTGTTATGTTATTATTTGTAGATCTATAATTGTTATTTTGTTAAAGTCGTATACTCAGTCGGTAATGACGTCAACTCGGGGTAGGTTTAACCCTTTGAAGGGTTTTATGAAGGTGCGGATTCTCAATTAACTGTGAAAACCGAGAGACCTCTGTATTGAATATGTGTGGAACAAATTGCTTTAATTTATCAGGTTCAGAATCTAATTCGGTGGTTATCTATTTGGCCACCAGGTAGTGCTCACTGTTTTCCACCCAAATCAATTCGACATAGCCTCATATTGTGTCTAGCATTTATCATGAAAGAAGCAATATTCTAAACATATTTTAATTTTAGCTTTAAATTATGGATTTTTCAGTTCACAGATATATATAGATAATGACTGTTCAGTCCAGATGGAAGATAATAGACACAAATATAAATAATGCAAGTGATTTGATGCTAACTAACTACATATATGTACATGACAAGGAAAATTCTATCAAACGAAAGAATTAAGGACATTGTTGACAATAGAAACTCGTATTTTTAATTAGGATGAGTTTGTCAAAAGGGGTTTCTGTAATATGCAGCGAATATCTCTACAAATTTGTCACTGCTTCTTGAAAATTAAATCACTATTGGGGCCTATTGAGTGAATGAGTACCCATCCGCGCAATGTTTTGGTTTTATTATGTTTGGTTTTGATTTGTTAACGTCGCAAGAAAATTGGAATAAAAGGTCTGTTTCAAGTACTGTACAGTCCAACCCGAGGGGGACTTTAGATTTGGAGCTTTGGGGTGCTGAACACCCAGAGTGTCTGACTGGTTAACAGTGATTTAGTATCATTTAACACCGTTTCAGGAGTGTCACCATGCCCAGTTTTTACCTATTTATTTGTAATTGAGTACACACGCACACACACACACAGCTAACAAATTCATGGTATCTGGTGGTAAAATAGTTGTTTAACATAACCACTGTATAACATACTCTCACCGTAATACACTGGAGCCTCCACAGACTCCAGGAATCAAATGGACTGAACCATTTCAAGGCAGTGGTGTGTTTACAATGCTGCGTTGTTCAAAGTTTCATTTTCTTATCTCTTATTTGGTTTTTACTTCTCATCTCATCTCATCAGCTGCACCGCTTATCCTCAGTAGGGTCACGGGGGTGCTGGAGCCCATCCGAGAGATCATCGGGCAGTGGACACCCTGAACTGGTTGCCAGCCAATCGCAGGACACACAGGGACAGACACCTAGGGACAATTTGGACCGGCCAATCCATCTGAAATGCATGTCTTTGGAATGTGGGAGGAAACTGGAGTGCCCGGAGGAGACCCACGCAAGCACGGGGAGAACATACAAACTCTGCACAGGAAGTCCGGTAGCTGGATTTGAACCCACACATGAGGTTCCAAAGACCTTAGAACTATACCGCACACGCGCTAACCACTGCGCCGCCGTGCTGCAGTTGTTTTTACAAAACGTTTATTATACTATTTAAACCTATCCTTTAGTAATTTTTGGGTGTTTCTTGGGTTGAATTTGGGGGTGCTTGAGCAACCCTAACCCCAAGAAGATAAAAAAAAAAGTTTATTCAAGCAAGTTTATCCAAGGCATACAGAGCTTCACATAGGTTGCAATGATGACACCAACCAGGAGATGGCGGCAGCGAGTTAAAAGAATTCCATGCAGCTCCTTTAAGATTATGGATTGTGGTCATAAAAACAAGTATTCAGTTCAGGTTTTTTGTACTTGTACTTCCTGAGCGTTGGTGGTGTCGAAACCCACCGACCAAAGTTCAGACCTCCTGTGAAGCGATCTTAACCACATCACATCCTGTGTGCATCATCTTGAGAACATCGAGCTCAAAGAGTTCTCATAAACTCAAGGTTTCTTCTCATGTATTATCTAGGAAGGAAGGGGGAGGCATGAAATATTTTTCAGGTAATACAACAATGTTCAAAATCCTCACGCCAGGAGCACTGTAGTATACAGTACTGGTAGTATAGTATATCTTCCGATGAAGGAATCTGCCACACTAAACTGTGGAGGCCTGCCTCACTGAGATAAAAGAATGGATGTCACTCAACTTCTTGCGCCTTGACTCTGAAAAGACTGAAATACTAGTTATTGGTCCTTCTAAATGCCATGACTTG
Organism: Urocampus carinirostris; assembly: GCF_059441175.1. Taxonomy (NCBI): domain Eukaryota; kingdom Metazoa; phylum Chordata; class Actinopteri; order Syngnathiformes; family Syngnathidae; genus Urocampus; species Urocampus carinirostris. The sequence goes on from NC_142353.1 coordinate 39,656,314, forward strand.
TTCTCAAAAACAGCTCTGAACATTGACAAATCACCCAGAGTGACTCAGTCAAAAATTTAGGTGTCATATTTGACCCCGATCTGTCCTTTCAAACACACATTAAGAATATTACTAGAACAGCTTTTTTTCCATCTCCGCAACATTGATAAAATTCGCCCTATGCTGTCTCAGTCGGATGCGGAGATTATAATTCACGCGTCTGTTTATTACTGTAATGCACTACTCTCCGGTCTCCCGAAGTCCAAAATCAAGAGCCTTCAGCTGGTACAAAATGCTGGAGCAAGGCTTTTAAATAAGACAAGAACGTTTGACCACATGACCCCGATTTTAGCTAACCTGTATTGGCTCCCTGTTAGTTTAAGATGTGATTTTAAGGTTCTGGTCCGGAGCCTTCGCTCTGAAAATGCTGGTCTACTAGTGATCCCAAGAGCCAAGAAGAGAACCGCAGGTTCAAAAGCGTTCTCTATTCGGGCCCCGATGTTGTGGAATGCTCTGCCCCCTGAGATTCAATCTGCAACCTCAATCTAAATTTAAGCTTAAAACACAGTTCTATTCTATAGCATATGAATAACCTATATTTTATGTTGACAATATAAGGGGACAATGTCATAATAGTCTGTAGTTTGCAATAGTCTTTAATCTGTGCAGCCCTTTGAGACTCTTTGTGCAGCCCTTTGAGACTCTTTGTGATTAAGGGCTATACAAATAAACATGACTTGGCTTGACTGGAAGCTCTACATAACAAAGACACCTTGTGTATTTATTTCAAGTCAACTTATTGTAATAAAAGGTTTCATTTTCAGTAATGTAGTTTGAGTCTGTCAATGTTGCAGGATCTTAAAGCAAACAAATGCAATATAAATGATCAAATTGATAAACAAGAAGAAATACGGGGTGATTGGCATCCTTTGAATATTAATACTTATAATCAGAGGTGGGTAAAGTAGCTGAAACTTTTATTCAAGTACTGTTATTTCAGAATAATATTACAGTACTCAAGTGGAAGTAAACGTAGTCATCCAAACACCGGCCCGTTGCACTGACTCCTATCATAATGAAGTGCTTTGAGAGACTGGTTAAAGAGCACATCACCTCCAGTCTCCCCTCCTCATTCGACCCCTTTCAGTTTGCCTACCGGACAAACCGCTCCACCAGGGATGCCATCTCCTCTGCGCATCACCTGAGCCTGACACACCTAGAGGAGAAGAACACCCATGTGCGGATGCTGTTCCTGGACTTCAGTTCAGCATTCAACACCATCATCCCACAACATCTGGTAGACAAAATGAGACTCCTGGGTTTCAACACCCCCCTGCGGAACTGGCTGCTGGACTTCCTCAGTGACAGACCCCAATCAGTGCGGATAGGTCAGAACATCTGTCCTGAGCCCCTTGCTGTTCACCTTGATGACACACGACTGCGCCCCTAGGTCCGCCACAAACCACATTGTGAAGTATGCTGACGACACAACAGTGGTGGGCCTCATCAGGGACGACAACGACCTGGCCTACAGAGAGGAGGTGGAGCAGTTGGTGGCCTGGTGCAGGGACAACAGCCTGGTCCTGAATGTTGACAAAACTAAAGAGATCATTGTCGACTTTAGGAAAAACCAGCCCAACCATGCCCCACTTTGCATCAACAACAAGGCTGTGGAGGTTGTCAGCAGTATCAAGTTCCTAGGGGTGCACATTACAAACAAACTCACCTGGTCCGTGAACACTGCATCACTGGTTAAGAGGGCGCAGCAGCGCCTGTACTTCCTGCGGAGGATGAGGAGAGCCCACCTGCCCCCACCCTCCCTCATCACATTCTACAGGGGCACCATAGAAAGTATCCTGACCAGCTGTATCTCTGTGTGGTGTGGAGGCTGCAGCGCTACCGACTGGGGTAGTGTGAGGAGGGTAACGAGGACAGCAGAGAAAATAATCGGGACTACACTTCCCTCCATTCAGGACATTGGCCAGAAGCGCTGCCTATCCCATGCTAAAAACATTATCGGGGACCCCTCTCACCCCCATCATGGACTGTTCACTCTGCTAGCCTCTGGGAAGAGGTACTGCAGTGTGCGGTGCAGGACCACCAGGTTCCGCAGTAGTCTAGTCCCCCTGGCCATTAGACTGTTAAATGGTCAATCTAACATATAGTTAACCTAAATCTTAACGGCTGCTAATCTGACTTTTTGCACTACTGGCAGTTCTTTATAGCTTGCCACTCCTTGCACATTTGCTCTCTGCACTATTGTACTTACAGCGTTACTGTTACAGTGTTAATGTTACTGTTTACCTGACTTGTTAACCTGAATGCCCATTTTGCACATCTGGTTAGCTACTCCTCTTGCACTATCGGCACTATGGTATGGTAAAATACTATACGTAGCCATAATACAATACAACTTTTACTTATATCTGTACATTCGAGGAAACTGTGCGGGTCAGATGTATCGACATTTCGTTCTGTATACACGTGTACTAGAATGACAATAAAGTAGATCTGAATCTGATCTGAATCTGAATCTGAACTTACTCGAGTAAAAGTAACGTGACCAGAAGCCTTATCGATAGATGGGTCATGCTAATAATTAAGCTTTTTATTATTGCAACGACTATCATGACTATTATGTTATTATTACTAACTATATGTCTATGCTTATTGCTATTGTTGAAAATTTTTATTATATAACTGTCACCATTATATTATGTTAATCAATCACAATCCGGACCTATACAAACAAAAAAAACTATGAGGTGAATAAATATGTTGGTGAGGATGGTGAAAAACAAACAAAAACTAAATAAATGGGGATACAATCACATAAATACATCTTAAAAAGAACACAAAACAGACATATTCTTCACATCTCAGAGTTAGGACAGACAAGCGGGAGCTTGACATTGGAGGCATCTGGCTCCCGTGGCTTGTCTTTTTAATGCACGGATCAGTACACTCAAGAATGGTGGTCCTGCCTCCTGAAGGCGAACCCCCTAAGGTAGCAGGTCCAAAGATACTTGTATGCCACAAAACACACACCACATAGAGGTCAGTTTCACCATGAGCACCTAAGAGAACCATGTTATCATAATAGATAATCTAATTATACATGGAATATGTATGGAAATAGCAATAATGCAATAATGATAATGATGATGGTAAAAAAGTGATGAAAGTAGTGATGATAGTGATGATGATAATGAAGAGACTGTGTATCCACAGGGCCAATATAAAGATGTACAGTATATTCAGTTATTTTTGACATGTAAATACACAGAAGAGTTAACGGCGAGACACAATTATTAATGAAGTCTGGGGTTAGTATTTAATAAGCATATGCTTCTTCCTACTCCTTTTCGAATACGATGTACGATAACATTGTTAGTGTGTGTTTTTTGTGTTTTTTTTTATTTGTTGTTTTGTTTTTGTTGGAATGTTCGAAATAAAAGTTTCATTCATTTATTCAAAGTAAAAAAATACTAGGTGAAAAGGTTACTCAAGTACTAAGTAACTGTAGCAACGTCGTATTGTTTATTTTAAAACAACCAATCGGATCAAACTATCAAAGTTCATCTAATCAGCAAAAAATACATTTAATTCAAAAGTAGATTAAACAACTAGGTGATAGGAATGAGTGGAAAGGTGTTGTGAAAGGATAGTGGGATGTTGGACGCGTTCTAAAGGATGGGCAGGGCACCTGTATGATGCGGCAGGGGTAAACCAGTGAAAGCTGTCGGGCCCTGCTGTTGAACAGAAAAGTGACCCTGACCCAAGTGACATGGCTGCTTTCTTGTGTGCCGCATTTTGGGTTGGCCATGGTCCCCCAAAAAGACATTGTGTGTCTTTTTGCTACTTTTTCCCTTTTTTAATTTTCTTTGTTTTTGTATTTATATGTCTTGCTGTCAATCACCCCTCTCGAGGAATATGACCAGGATAGATAGATAGATAGATAGATAGATAAAAATAATAATTGTAAATTCAAGTGATTTAAGAAACATTTAAAAAAATCGTATACATCAATAAATTAAGCACATGTAGCACCGAGTTTATCTTAACAGGCTCTGCAAGCAGAGCAATAAGCGAGCCCATGAACTCAAATAAAGGAGACATTGCATATTGTAGCTAGTGTTTCGCACCTTTTTGAAGGGGAACATGCTTTTGATGTGAGGCCAGGGGTATTCCTTCTTCTCTGTGTTTTCGTAGTCGGAATCGCTAAGCGACATTTTCGATTCGTTTCATCCTAAACTAAATTTCCCCCGCTGAAGTTGATTAGGGTCACGTGACGAGGCTGCTACGTTTGATTGGTTAAACTTGGCAGCGCCGGCCGGAAGTATCCGTCAAAATATAGGCAACGCGTACTTATGTGAAGGGGATTTATTAAGTAACGAAGTAACGACTTCAATGCTGCCTAATGGAGCGGAGTGAAAATACCGTTTTTCCTTCACAAATTAACTCAAGTAAAAGTAAAAGTGTAGGGATTTCAAAATACTCCTTGAAGAACAAGATTTCCCAAAACGTACTCAAGTAAATGTAATGGAGTAAAATGCACTCCGTTACTACCCACCTTTGCTTATAATAAATTTCCCTGAACTGACTCACAAGCAGGTAGTTTGTATATAAATACTCTCTTCTTTTTGTCTCTCTCCCTGTCTCATTTCTCTCTCCCTCTTTCTTCTTTTTTGATCTCTTTCTCAGTTTCTCTTTCTTTTTTGACTTTCTCTTCTTTTTCTCGCTCTTCTTTCTCTCTCTTTTTCTTTTATTTGTCTTCTTTCTCTGTTCTTTTTTTCTCTCTCCCTTTGATCCCTCTTTTATATTTTTCTCTCTTATTTTCTCTCTCTATTCTATTCTCTCTTCTTTCTCCCCTCCTTTTCTTTCCCTCTATCTCCTTTTTATCTTTTCTCTTCTCTCTGTCTCTATACCGCTCTCTTTTCTTTTCTCCCTCTCTCTTTTATTTTCTCTCCCTCTGTCTTCCTTCTCTCTCTTTCTTTTTTCTCTTATGCCTGCCCCTTTTTCTCTCACCTCTCTCTCGCTCTCTATCTTTCTTCTTGGTTTCGCTCTCTTGTTTTACTTTCTTACTTCCTGCTCTCTTTTTACTCATTTTCTCTTCTTTTCTCTCTTCTTTACTCTCCTTGCTCTCTGCTTTTTTCTCTCTCTATTCTGTTCTCTCTTCGTTTTCTCCCTCTCTCTCTCTCAATATCTCTTCTTTTTGTCTCTTTCTCTTTCTCTCTCAATTTTTTTCCGTCTTACTGTCACGAGGTGGAAGGGGTGACCGGACCAGAACGGAGGCAGGAAGGGAGAACTCAATTGCGTAGACAATCATAACTTTTATTTAACAAAATAAAAGTCGTCCAAAAACTCCGGGACAAAACAGAACAAAAACATTCTTACACTCAGAATGGTTATGTACAGGTTTCCTCCGACTCAAACTAAACAGGACAGGGCATAACAGAACAGAAAAGGTGTAATGAGCCAACACCCGCAATACCCACAACCCAACCTTAAGTAGCAGCCACGCAATTAGCTGATCTGCTTCAGCTGGTGCCCAGGGGGTGGGGCAGACCGGTCGCCGCGGCGACCATGACACTTACTCTTTCCCTCTTTTCTCCCTCTATCTGCCTTTTTCCCCCCTCTCTTTATCTTTAACTTACTAAACTAGCCCCCCATGAGTTTTTTTCCATCATGGGGCCCCCAGCTAAAATGAGTTTGATACCCCTGCCCTAGTGGTCAAAGGGTCCAACAGAACCCAGACCGCTAACACGAACAAAAACTCACTGAAAGAAAACTCTCCGGAAGTAAGTTTACTCCAACTTTATTAAAAAGATGAATGAAGAAAAACTACATTTGATTCTTCTTCATGGTTTTTCGGATCCATTGCAGTTGTCTAGTGGAGATGAAGGAATAGACTCCGGGTTTTTTCCGAAGACCACACCCTCGTCCGAAAGAGGTAATCCCGGCAAGATGATTATTGCACACAAAGGGACCCCCGGAGTCCCCCTGAAGACAAAACTCAATGAGACTTGACACGGATCTTGGATTAACTCTAGTAAAAAAAAAAAAGCAAAGTCCTAAACCAACCTTGCAGGTGTCCGCCACCTTGGTTCCGCTAAAACCGGCACATATCATCCCCGGAGTGATGACCGGATTCCGGTTGTAATACTCGGCGGAATTGCAGGTTTTTCGTTTGATGACGGTCACGTTGACGGACATGAGGACGTTGGACATGTACTTTGCCACGTTGCTCGTAACTCCCCAGCCCGCCACCAAACAGCTTCTGTCGGCCTTCGGTTCTTTGGCCTTACTGGGGAGCGCCAAACACTTTACTGTCTTGGTCTCCTTCACCGGTTTCTCCAACTTGAATTGAGAAATTCAAAAGTACCGCATTTTCCACATGATAAGACGCATGAAATCGATACATCTACAATTCAGCCAGACCCGACCCGAGTCGCGGGCATACAAACCCGAACCCGCACAAACCAGACGGATTAACTTGATTTGGTAACCGAGCCCGAAATGAATGAATGAATGAAAACTTCATTTCGAACATTATAAAAAAAAAAAACAGGACAAAAACAATGACTCAACAAAAAAAATAATGTAACATAACATGTTCGAAAAGGGGTAGTTGTCATGATTACTGATGTGACTCACCTGTGCCCGCTCATTTGACGCCAACCGCCGCGGGTGGTGATTGGCTCCCTGTCACTATTTGAACCCAGTCCTGTCCGTCCCCTGTTGTCAGTCCGCCTGCAAACCTCAGTGTCTCCGGCTACGACTTGTTTTGCTCCTGACCACGTCTGTTTTTCCGTCCCGGCTTACAACCTCTTTTTGTCCCCGACTACGTCTACTCTCCCGTTCTGGCTTACGACTCGTTTCCGACCCCAACCATGCCTTGCTCTCCCAGTCCTGGCTATCGACCAGTTTTTCCTTCCCTGACCCCGCCACCGCTCGATACGGAAGATCCACTTCCGTGTTCGGAACCCAGTCCGAATCCGACTTGCTTCCCGTGTCCAACAAACACCGGATCGTGGGCGGAGCCCTTCCTCTTTCCTTCAATAAAACTTGTAGTAAACGTCACGCAATTGGGTTCTGTTTCCAATCTGGTCCTGACAGTAGTAAGAAGCTTATTTTCCCTACCCCTTCATTTTTCCTATTAATTACATTTTACAGATATCTCCTCTTTTGTGTCTAAATATAACAAAATCTCACGGATATACATATTACATAGGTCGGATATCAATAATTATAAGAATAACAATAGACATATATTTTATATACTAATCATCGTAGTACCCATCTATTAACGTTATAATGCTACTAGTCACTAAATAACATTGTGACACCAATGATAATAACAACAATAGCAATAACAGTTATGATATAATAATAGTAACGGTAACAACAAGGTTAACTATTGTTGTAAACGCAGTATTTCCAATCTCTAGTATCACTCATAACCCATTTTCTTCATCTCTGTATTGTCCCTGTAATTTTTTTATTGTATTTCAATTTGAACACGTGAATAGTTGGGCATTGTTTGATCTCTTCTTGTAAATTGCTCCAAAGTTTGACTCCGCACACAGACACACACATACCTTTCCTGGTGGTTCTTACCTTTGGGATTTTGAATTTACAACAGCCCCTTAAGTTATAATTTCCCTTTTTCTGTCAGTATTTGAACCGAGTCCTGTCAATCCCCGGTTGTCAGTCCGTCTGCGAATCTCCGTGTATACTAGACAAGCCTTTTTCGACCCCGACTCCCACCTGTCCCATTTTTTGCTCCTGTTTGTCTCCCGCTACGACCTATTTTGATCCCAAGCACGTCTGCTTTTCCATACCGAATTACGATCCGTTTTTGATCCCGACCACGTCTACTATCCCGTCCCGCCTTACGACTTGTTTCCGACCCCGACCACGTTTTGCTTTCCCAGTCCCGGCTACCGACCAGTTTTCCGCTCCCGACACCGCCATTGCTCGCTACGGAAGATCCACTTCCGAGTTCGGATCACAATCCGAGTACGAGAGCGACTTGCTTCCTGCTCCCAACGAACACCGGATCGTGGGCGCAACCCTTCCTCTCTCTTTCAATAAAACCTGTGGTAACCGCCACACAAATGGGTCCTGGTTCCGTTTTGGTCCGGACATTCTGGCCAATTAAGGGTTTTATTGTAGTTTGTGAAAATAAAATAAAACTCAAAGAAAAATCCACGTGGAATTCTTTCTTACCTTGAGCAACATGAGGTCATTGCCCTTTGACGGACGTTCGTATCGAGGATGAAGGACTTGGACTTTGACGTTTCTTATTTGACGGGACGGCTCACTTTGGTCAATGGCATGTACACCGAGCCACACGCTCCTTGTACTATTTTCCCTGTTTTTTATTGCAATGGATAAAGGAAGTATGTGAGTACAGTTATATTCCGTCTACATGTTTTGCTTTAACGTTTGTGTTTTCATGATTACTAAAGCTGGGCACCTGAGTCTGCTCCGTTGGCGCTGATTGGCTGTGGTACCCGTTTTAAACCCCCTTCTTCCTGTAAACACTCGTCAGATCGTCTGCGAACCTATGCTACACGCTAGGCAAGCTTTTGTGACTCTCCAACTCTATCCTGCCCTGTTTTTTGTCCGATTCCCGTCGCCGACCTCTTTTCTGGACCCGTTTATGTTTTGCTCCTGCTCCCCGGCCATCGACCTGTTTTTTTCTCGCTTTCAAAAACTACCTTCGCTCGACACGGAAGTGCCACTTCCACGTTCCCAGGTATCTGCTACCCGTGACCGACGATCATTGGATCGTGGATGCAAGTCCTTTCCTCCTTCTAAATAAAGCTGAGTAAAACGAACGCAATTGGGTCCCGTCTCCGTTCCTGGTCCGTGACAGTTTTTGCTCACAGGCTTTAAATTTGAAGTATTGCTAAGCCAATATCCATCACAGTCAAGCTTTCCTACGACCATTGAGATGATCCTACTTGTAGTACGCAACACGGCAACATCAAGTGGTCAAATGATACACACGATGCCTTACTTATGACAATGAGCAGCTGTGAGGACCCATTGCGGATGGATAAGAACCCCCCCGCAGTCTGGTCTTTTTGCCACCAGCAGCGCTATAAAAGGCAAAGAGTGGGGTCTCACTTCTTTACCGCCGATGATCTCCGCCGCTTCGCCTGAAAACGAAAAGATGGCGTGAAAAATCGATGATCGGCGATCGCGACGATTCTTACTGACTTGGTACGAGCGTGAGGAGAGCCGCCGTCAACAGAAAGTCACTCAAAAGCATTTTGCCTTTTTTTGAAGACCACCTTAGATCGCACCTTTTATACGCTCTGGCGGGATGCAGAAACCCAAAAAGTCAGCAGACTTCGCACCTCGGTCGGTGACGGTTCCCGTCATGAGGGTCTCGTGTGGTCGTGCGTAAGAAAAATATGTTGAGGACAAAAAAACCTGTTGACATTTTATGAGTCACAATGAGACGCGAAAACAAAACTACTGTGAAAAAACGTCCAACTCAACCAAGGAGAGTTTAAAGATTAGTTTTGTGTGCTACTGTCAAAGAGGAATTTTTGAATATTTAACTCAAAATTAGGGGAGGGCAGTTGGATGCATGGATGTATGGATGGATGGATGGATGGATGGATGGATGGACAGACGGATGGATGCAGGATGGACGGATGGATGGAGGGGTTGTTTGGTTGGTTGATTGATTAGTTGGTTGGTTGGTTAGTAAGTTGGTGGGTCGTTGGGTCAGTGGATGGACAGACAGAGACAGACAGACGGACTGACAGATGGATGGATGGATGGATGGATGGATGGATGGATGGATGGATGGATGGATGGATGGATAGATGGGTTAGTTGGTTGATTAATTGGTTGGTTGGTTGATTGGTGGTTGGGTCGGTGGATGGACGGACAGAGACAGACGGATAGAGTGACAGATAGATAGATTGATTGATGGGTTTGTTGGTAGGTTGCTTGGTTGGCTGATTGGATGGATAGATGGATGGATGGATGGATGGATGGATGGATGGATGGATGGATGGATGGATGGATGGATGGATGGATGGATGGATGGATGGGTGGATGGACAGACAGATGGATGCAGGATGGACGGATGGATGGAGGGGTTGTTTGGTTGGTTGATTGATTAGTTGGTTGGTTGGTTAGTAAGTTGGTGAGTCGTTGGGTCAGTGGATGGACAGACAGAGACAGACAGACGGACTGACAGATGGATGGATGGATGGATGGATGGATGGATGGATGGATGGATGGATGGATGGATGGATGGATGGATGGATGGATGGATGGATGGATGGATAGATGGGTTAGTTGGCTGATTAATTGGTTGGTTGGTTGATTGGTGGTTGGGTCGGTGGATGGACGGACAGAGACAGACGGATAGAGTGACAGATAGATAGATTGATTGATGGGTTGGTTGGTAGGTTGCTTGGTTGGTTGATTGGATGGATAGATGGATGGATGGATGGATGGATGGATGGATGGATGGATGGATGGATGGATGGATGGATGGATGGATAGATGGGTTTGTTGGTTGATTAATTGGTTGGTTGGTTGATTGGTGGTTGGGTCGGTGGATGGACGGACAGAGACAGACGGATAGAGTGACAGATAGATAGATTGATTGATGGGTTGGTTGGTAGGTTGCTTGGTTGGTTGATTGGATGGATAGATGGATGGATGGATGGATGGATGGGTGGATGGACAGACAGATGGATGCAGGATGGACGGATGGATGGAGGGGTTGTTTGGTTGGTTGATTGATTAGTTGGTTGGTTGGTTAGTAAGTTGGTGAGTCGTTGGGTCAGTGGATGGACAGACAGAGACAGACAGACGGACTGACAGATGGATGGATGGATGGATGGATGGATGGATGGATGGATGGATGGATAGATGGGTTAGTTGGTTGATTAATTGGTTGGTTGGTTGATTGGTGGTTGGGTCGGTGGATGGACGGACAGAGACAGACGGATAGAGTGACAGATAGATAGATTGATTGATGGGTTGGTTGGTAGGTTGCTTGGTTGGTTGATTGGATGGATAGATGGATGGATGGATGGATGGATGGATGGGTGGATGGGTGGGTGGGTTGTTTGATTGGTTGGTTGGTTGGTTGGTTGGTTGGTTGGTTGGTTGGTTGGTTGGTTGGTTGGTTGGTTGGTGGGTTGGTGGGTTGGTTGGTTGGTGGGTTGGTGGGTTGATTGGTTGGTTGGCAGGTGGATGGATGGATGGATGATGGATGGATGATGTATGGATGAATTGAGTGATTGACATTTTCTTTTTTTTCCACTGTTCATCATATGCAAGATTAAAACACGTTGAAAATCAACAGCTTGGATAAAAAGTTAAAAAAAAAAACGGCAGAGAGGGGCAAAGACCAAGCTTATCTTGGTCCTGTTCCGTTGACAACCGAAACATTTTTCACATTATTCTTGTCATGTTATCAGATTTTCAGAACAAGGCCTTTTGGGTCACATAAATCACATCTCATCATCATGCAAATAAATATATAGGACACATTCTCAACTACAGTTTACAGCCAGGGTGTCACACCAACACACCCTGTTTTGGCACTAGGTCGTTAAGAAACCCTTTTAATGGAAGCTAATTGAAATATGTGTGTTAAATGTTGAAATACTTTATGATGAAATCCCACTGATAAAACTGTAAATGACTAAAAACATGAGAAAACCCTATGAGCGATTTAATTAGGTGTCCGTTAAAGGTGGGTGGATCTCTGCACACAGCCCGAGGCACTCCCTTTCTCTCGCTCAGTGCGGTCTGCATCGAAGAGAAATACGAAGATGTCCTTTTCATTTGCAGTATTTTGTGACATTTTTATAAAGGAACTTTGCTTGCACCCTGTTTTGAAACAATTCATGGCGGTCAAAATGAGCCTCAACACTTCAAAGTAACTGAGGGAGGGAAACAAATTTTGAGTGGTATATTTGTATATTTTACAGATTTGATCAGATCATTAAATTACACACAGTGAAATAAAATGTGCATATGGTATGGCTCTCTCATTTTATTTTATTTTTTTCGATATTTTTCCTTTTATGGCACCTTGGGACCCCTGTTCTAAGGATTACTTACCTTTCACATATCATGATTACCGATAGGAATCACCTGTGCCCGCTCCTTTGGCGCCAACTGCCTAGGACTCTGATTGGCTCCCTGTCCCTATTTAAACCCACTCCTATCTGTCCCCTTTGGTCAGTCCATCTGCGATACTCAGTTAAAGGCAAGCCTTTTTCGACCCTGACTCCCACCTGTTTTTTGCTCCCGTCTGTTCCCTGGCTTCGACCCGTTGATCCTGACCACGTCTACTCTCCTTTCCCAACTTACGACTCGCTCCCGACCCTGACCACGTTTTCGCTCTCCTGTCCCGGCCACTGACCCGTTTTTCCGTTCCCGACACCGCCATCGCTCGCCACGGAAGATCCACTTCCGCGTTCAGAGCGACCTGCTTCTGTTGTGGTTTAATGGAGTCGGAGCTTCCAGGAAATTCCAGGCTCAGTTCTCCCGAGTTTAAATGTCAGCGAGTGTTATTATTAATAACAGTCGACTTGGGCTTGCTAAGTAATAACATTCTGCTTGGCGTGGAACAAGCGGTCAAGTCAGGAAATTGGATGTGTCAAGCCGACCCTAACGATTTTCTTGGAAATGGTGTAACTTTAGAGAATCGAAAGAGGACGAATACATTCTGGGGAAAAACATTGTCATTTCCTGGTAGCGTGCATTTTGAGATAAACAAGTGCGTTATCACGAGGGGACGTACTAAGAATGTGTCTGCTCCAAAAGGGTATAAGAAAGCTGATTGTCTCTTAGACGAATGAGAACTCTGTTTTGGACACTGACAAATGAAAGAAACGGCTTCTCCCTCTCCTGCCAATATTCCTCTGTATCTTGTTTTTATATTTCTGGGGCGAGGCAATAAGGTCTGCTCCAAAACTTCCCGCGTCCAGCAATCACTGGATCGTGGGTGCAACCCTTTCTCTTTCTTCCAATAAAACTTGTGACAAACGCAACGCAAGTGAGTCCTGTCTCCGTCTGGTCCTGACATCACATCCACTTCTAAAAAAGCATTTATTTGCATGTGTCACAAGCCAGAAACGGAGACAGGACCCAATAGCGTTCGTTTACTCAGTTTTATTGATAGAGAGAGCAGTGCTTGCTTCCACGATCCGATGATCGACGGACACGGGTAGCAGGTGGCACCGTGTCGAGCGAGGATAATCGTAGGCAGCAGGGATACTGGTCAATAGCCGGGACAGGAGAGCAAGGGCGGTATCGAGTCCAGAAAAGAGGTCGGCAACAGATATCAGGCAGGAAACAGGGCAAAACAGGCCGGTGGTCGGGATGGCGGAGCAGGGGAGAAACGGGTCCAGAAACAGGTCGGCAACGGGTATCAGGCAGGAGAAAACAGGGCAGGAAAATGTCGGAAGGTATGAGCTTGCCTAGCTGGGAGCATAGGTTCGCAAACAGTCTGACGGCTTCCTCTTGGAAGCCAGTGGTTTAAAAAGAGTCTCTGAACCAATCAGCGCTCAGGGCTGTTGGCGCCAATTGGGCAGTCACAGGTGCCCTGAATCAGCAATCATGACAATGGTATGGCTCTCTCATTTTTTTTTTTTCACTGTTCTGACCCGTGTTCTAAGAATTACTTACCTTTCACATCCACTTCTAAAAAGCATTTATTTGTATATACAAATTCATGAACTGTCTGAGATGTCACGGTTGCCATGGCGCCCAATTGGCCCTGCCCGTGTGGCGCCAGCTGCAGCTCGATTGGCTTTCCGTCTGTATTAAGCTCGGCGCTCTCACGCTTCCTTTGTCAGCCCGTCAACAAACTTCTTCGCCGCAAGATGTTGGTTTCGACTCGGTCCTGTCCCTGTTGGTATTTCCTGTACGGTATTGTTCCCGTGTATTTTGTCCTGTTTAATATCGGTTTTCAGTTTAGTTCCCGTCTATTTTTGACCTGTTTATTATTTTCTCCTGTTTTCGTTCCCGTCTAGTTTGTCCTGTTTATTTTCGATATCCTGATTCATTATCTGTCTTGTCTGTCCCGTCCGATATCAATCTCGTCGGTCTCTGGCTTCCTGTCTTTCTACGCCAGACTGCTGCCTATGGTGCATGACTCCCCATTTCCCGTAAAATAAAAAGCTCGTGTGAGAACGTCACGCGTTTGGGTCCTGATCCTGTTCTGGTTCATGACACGAGATCCAGAAGCGTAAGCAAAATAATGGTTGTTTCCGCATTTATTGAAATGGTCAGAAATCTGTACAAAAGACACGATTACAATTCTTTTTTATTGACGGTGTCTCTGATCCATTCGAGCTGTTTCGTCGAGAGGAAGGAGAACACTCCAGGACGGGTAATAATCCCGCACTTCCTGGGCCCGAATGAAGTAATCCCCACCAAAGCTTTTTTGCACAAGAGAGGACCTCCGGAGTCGCCCTGAGGACAGAAACCATTCGACTTCAAATCTGAGCTACACCTGAGCCAGCATGAGCACAACATACCTGTCAACCTGTACGTTTTTTCCGTACAAAGTACGTTTATTATGCATTTTAAGACGTGTACGACGTACGAGAAAATCTGTACGGAAAAACGCAAATTTGTCAATTATGGGTACCATCCGGTATACACCGACTATGACGAAACGGAAAATCAATCAAGTCAAACGAGTTCGCCGCGGTAGCCTCTATCTCGGTATGTTTTTGTTTTTTTTTACTGTGTGCATGCGTCTGCCGCCTCGGATTTCATGTCATAGTTGTGTAGTGATAGGAAGTCCGTCTCCTTTTAGAGAACCGGCTTTTTTGGCTCAACTCATTAAAGTGAGCCTGCTCTCAAACGGCTCACTTGCTTTGATGCATTATATTACGAATTATTATGTTGTATAAAGAAGTTAAGAAAAAAAGGAAGTATTAAATGAGAAAATGAAAAAAGACAGGTTTGTGGTTATCCCTTTATCAGTATATTAACAACAATAATTTAATGCAGAAAATGAATTCATCATTTGGATAAGAAAATGTATATCCATCCATCCATTATCTGCACCGCTTATCCTCAGTAGGGTGGCGGGGGTGCTGGAGCCCATCCCGGCTATCTTCGGGCAGTGGGCAGGGGACACCCTGAACTGGTCGCAGGGCACACAGGGACTTACAATTCGCTCACTCATTCACACCTATGGAAAATTTGGACCGGCCAATTAACCTGACATGCATGTTTTTGGAATGTGGGAGGAAACCCTCGCAAGCACGGGGAGAACATGCAAACTCCACACAGGAGGTTCGATCTCATGACCTCAGAACTGCGCCGCATACGCGTTAACCACTGCATATTAAGTTCCTTACTTGACTAAATGTAAAAGATATAGGACTATTATGTATTTCCCCAAATGTTAAAAATAAATAATGAATCCAACTAGAAATTGTCTATACGAAGGGGTTAAAGTTCAGTTTTAAAATGCCTTAAATATGTTCTCTTCTGTATTGAATTGGACTTTTGATTTTTATTCTACTTAATGGTTGGCAGCATGTGTGGAAGGTCTCATCTCATCTCATTAGCCACACCGCTCATCCTCAGTAGGGTCGCGGGGGTGCTGGAGCCCATCCCAGCAATCATCGGGCAGTGGGCAGGGGACACCCTGAACTGGTTGCCGGCCAATCGCAGGGCACACAGGGACAGACAACTCACTCGCTCATTCACAACTAGGGACAATTTGGACCGGCCAATTCACCTGAAATGCATGTTTTTGGAATGTGGGAGGAACCCACGCAAGCACGGAGAGAACATACAAACTCCGCACAGTAAGTCCGGTAGCTGGATTTAAACCCACGCAGGAGGTTCCCAAGACCTTAGAACTGTGCCGCACACGTGCTAACCACAGTTCATGTCTCGGGAACCTGTCGTGGGTTCAAATCCAGCTCCAGACTTCCTGTGCGGAGTTTGTATGTTCTCCCCGTGTTTGCGTGGGTTTCCTCCGGGCACTCCGGTTTCCTCCCACGTTCCAAAAACATGCATTTCAGGTGAATTGGCCGGTCTAAAATTGTCCCTAGGTGTGAATGAGCGTATGAGCTGTCTGTCCCTGTGTGCCCTGCGACTGGCTGGCAACCAGTTCAGGGTGTCCCCTGCCCTCTGCCCGGAGATGTCTGGGATGGGCTCCAGCCCCCCCGTGACCCTAATGAGGATAAGCGGTGCGGCTAATGAGATGAGATGAGATATATATATATATATATATATATATATATATATATATATATATATATATATATATATATATATATATTCATATATATAATGTTACAATATATATGATATAACGAAAGACATGTACAATATAACATGTTAAACTACATAAATAAACACGTTTGAAAAAAGAGCCCTGGGGGTTGACAGGTATGATCACAATGACGCTTACTTTGCAGACCCCTACTTCCTTTTTGCCGTCGGAGCCGGCACAAACCATGCCCTGCGTGATCTCCGGCCTTTTGTTGTAATACTGGTTGCATTTTTGCCTTTGGATGACCGTCACGTCAACGGACATGAGTACGTTGGACCTGACAGGGGGCTCGGTGGCGGTCCAGCCCCAGCCGGCCACCAAACAGCGACTGCCGGCTTTTGGGTCTTTGCCCTTGGTGGGTAGCTTCAAACGCTTCACCGTCTTGTTCTCCTTCACTGGTTTTTCCAGCTGGAAATGAGTCAATTTCAGTCATGTTTATTTGTTTGGCCCTTAATCAGAAGGAGACACATAGGACTTTAACAAACGACAGACTATTATGACACCGTCCCCTGATCTAAAACCTACATGAGGGCAAAGAAAATTTTTTAAAATGTTTGAAAAACCTCTCATGGGAGCCGGACCTGTAGATTAAAGAGAGATTAAAGAAAAGAGAGAGGGAGAGAAAAAGAAAAGAGAGAGAGAGAGAAAGAGAGAGAGAGATAAAAGAGAGAAAAGGAACAACATAAAGAGAGTGACAAACAAAGGCAGAGACAGAGAGAGAAAAAGTGAGAAAGGGAAAGAGAAAGAGAAGGAAAGCTAAAAAGAAAGAACTAGAGAGGAAAAGAGCAAGACAGAGAGAGGAGAAAGGAGAAGGGGAGAAAGAAAGTAAAAGAGAAAGATAGAAGGAAAACAGAAAGAGAGAAAATGACAAAAGAGAAAGAAGAGAACAAGCAAGAGAAACAAGAGAGTGAAGGAGAAAGAAACAGACAGAGAGAGAGAGAGAGAAAAAAAGTGAAAAAGAGAAAGAGAAAGAGAAGGAAAGCTAAAAAGAAAGAACTAGAGAGGAAAAGAGCAAGACAGAGAGAGGAGAAAGGAGAAGGGGATAAAGAAAGCAAAAGAAAAAGATAGAAGGAAAACAGAAAAAGAGAAAAAAGAGAAAGAAGAGAACAAGCAAGAGAAACAAGAGAGTGGAAGAGAAAGAAACAGGGAGAAAGAAGGGAAAAAGTGACACAGTAGGAGAAAGAATGAGAGAGAAAACAGAGAACAACAGAGAGAAAGAGAGAGGGGGGGAAAAAGAAAGGGAGGGAAAACAGAGAATGAGCAAGAAAAGAGAATGGAGCATGAGAGAGAGAGAGCGAGAGAGTAAGAGAAAACAAAGAATGAGAGAGAGAGAGAGAGAGAGAGAAAGAGAGTGAGAAAACAGAGAATTAAAGAGAAAGAGAAAACAAGCACAAGATAGAGAGAGAAAGAGAGAGAGAGAGAAAGAGAGAAAGAGTGAGAGAACAAGAAAGAAAATGAGATGGCATAAAAGGAAAGTGAATGAGCGAGACTGGAAAGAGGGAAAGCAAGAGGGATATAGAGAGAGCAAAAAAGGAAAGGGAAAGAGAAAGAAAAAGACAAAGACAAAGACAAAGACAAAGAAAAAGGGGAAGGGAAAGAAAAAAATGAGAAGAAAGAGAGAGCAGAGAGAGAAAGAGAAAGAGAAAGAAAGAGAAAGAAAGAGAAAGGGGGAGTGAAAAGAAAAAAGGGAGGAAGAGAACAGAGAGAGAGAGAAAAAGAGCATGCGAGAAAGAGAAAGAAAGAGAGAAAGAAAGGAGAGAGAGAGAGAGAGAGAGAGAGAGAGAGAGAGAGAGAGAGAGAGAGAGAGAGAGAGAGAGAGAGAGAGAGAGAGAGAGAGAGAGAGAGAGAGAGAGAGAGAGAGAGAGAGAGAGAGAGAGAGAGAGAGAGAGAGAGAGAAAAACATAAAAAGAGAGAAAGAGAGAGAAAGTGAGAAAGACACCGACAAAGTGAGAAACAGTCAAACACAGCTACATTTGTTTTGACATATTTAAAACCACAGCTCATCTTTCTCCTCCACTTCTCCCAGCGTTATCTTTCAGGCTGGATTCAATCCGTTGCCCGGCCTGATCCGGCCTGCGGGCCTCATGTTCGGCACCCCCGCTCTAATGAATTGTTTCTGTAAATCTGGCGGGAAAAAAGAGACAGTCACCTTGAGCAACATGAGGTCGTCGCCCTTCAACAAATGTTGAAAGTCGGGATGAGGAAATTTATCTCGGTCTCGGATGTTTCTCTTCTGGCAGACGGCCGTCTCCGATTCGCCGGCCGCCTCACAGTCGGCGATAGCGTGCACGCCGAGCCAGGCGCTCTTGCTACTGTTCGTACGAAAAAAAAAACACTCTACGTCACAGGTGTCAAACAGGCGGCCCGCGGGCCAGATCAGGCCCGCTAAGGGATTGAATCCGGCCCGCGAGACAACACTCAGAGAAGCGCAAGAGAAAAACAAGCTGCAGGTTGAAATATGTCAACTTGATGTTGCCAAAGCCAGGTGCTTCTCACAAAGACACTGTACTTGTATTTATTTATTTCTCTCTCTCTGTCTCTCTCTATCTTTTCCACCCTTTTTCTCCCACTCTCTGTCTCTGTCTCTTTCACTCTCTGTGTCTCTCTTTTTCTTTTCATTTGTTGCTCTTTGTTTCTTTCTCTCTCTGTTAACTTCTTTTGCCTAACTTCCTTTTTTCCTTTTCTCTCTTTTCTCTTTCTCTCTTGATACCCTTTGCGCTTTCTTTTCCCTTTTCCCTCCTTCTGTCTTTCTATTTCTCTTTGGATTTCTTTCTTCCTCTCCCTTTCTTTTCCCCTTCTCTCACGACTTTTTATCTTTTGTTTCTCACACTCCCTCCCTCTCTTTTTCTTTCTTTGTCCCACCCTCTCTACTTTTCCCTCCCTCTATCTCTTATTTCTTTATCTCTCTTTTTCTTTCTCTTTAATCTACTAGTCTGGCCCCCAACAGAATGTTTGTTCTATCGTGTGGCCCCCGAGTTAAAATGAGTTTGACACCCCTGAGGGCAAAAAGTCTACGTGATGACATTAAAAGAGTATTTATCAAGACTTGCAAAAGTCTTGACCCCCCACCCCCGAAAACGTACTTCGGTTTCGAACCCATAGATAAAAAACGATAATCAACAAGATGTGAGACACAATCGTGAATAGAAACACACTTTGTTGAGCATTGTGTATTAAGCTAGTAGATAGAAAGTAGTTCATGTCTTGGGAACCTCCTGCGTGGGTTCAAATCCAGCTCCAGACTTCCTGTGCGGAGTTTGTATGTTCTCCCCGTGTTTGCGTGGGTTTCCTCCAGGCACTCCGGTTTCCTCCCACATTCCAAAAACATGCATTACAGGTGAATTGGCCGGTCCAAATTGTCCCTAGGTGTGAATGAGCGAGCGAGTTGTCTGTCCCTGTGTGCCCTGCGATTGGCTGGCAACCAGTTCAGGGTGTCCCCTGCCCACTGCCCGATGATTGCTGGGATGGGCTCCAGCACCCAGCGACCCTACTGGGGATAAGCGGTGTGGCTAATGAGATGAGATAAGATGAGATAAAAAATGGAAAAGTAGGTGTTGCAAAAGTATTGCCCCCCTTTGAGTAAGTACTCTGAGCAACCTCTTTTTGCGGCAATCTCAAGTCTTGTGTCTAATCTAGAAACTGAAATATAAGCCCATTCTTCCTTACGAAACAGCTCAAGTTCCTTAAAGTCCCCATTGTTTGGTGTTTGACCACAAGATGGCACTATGTTGTCTAATGTGGACGAAAACCAGTCCCATAAAGCACAGCATAGCAGCAAGTTGTCAGACAAACATTCAGTAGGTATTCCACCATGCAAATGGAATACACATTTCTCGACCTATGATTTTTTTGTAAAAATTACCATTGGTACAATAGCTCAAATCAATGTTTAGCATGGGGCCCATTCATGTCAATGGGTCACCATGGTACCCAGGGAAGTTTCCAGGGGTGGCACAATTGGGTCACTGTCCCACATTAAATTTAACCATAGGCAAATTTGCAAGTAGCTGTTAGCATGACTCATTAACATGTAGCCGTTTGCATGTAGGAGTCAGCATAAATAGTTAGCATGGTCGCATGTAGCAGTTATCATAACCTGTTAAGATGTAGCAGTTAGCATGACTCGTTAGCATGTATCCATTCCCATAATTTGAAACCATGTAGCTGTTGGCATAATTTGTTAGCATGAAACTAGCTAGGATGTACCTGTTAACATGTAGCCTTTAGCATAACTTGATGGCATGCAGCTGTTAACGTAGCTGTTAGCATGAGTCGTTGGCTTGACTGGTCATCATGTAGCCGTTAGCATGTAGCTGTTGACATTTAGCTGTTGGCGTCACTCTTTAGCATAACCTGTTAGCATGTAGCTGTATGCATGACTCGTTAGCATGTACTGTTGGTGTAACTTGTTAGCACGTAGCCGTTAGCATGTATCCATTAGCATAACTCGTCAGCTTGCATCTGTTAGCATAATTTGTTAGCAAGTAGCTGTTAGCATTTAGCTTTTAGCATGACTCGTTAGCATGTTGCTCTCAGCCTGTAGCTGTTAGCATGAGTTGTGAGCTTGACCGGTCATCATGTAGCCGTTAGCATGAATCTGTTAATATAACAGCAAGTAGCCGGTAGCATGTATCCATTAGCATGTGCAAATAGTATGAACAGTATAAAAAAATAAAATACTCCTAGCTAGTTTTGTCTTGTTCGGCGAAAATTTGCTTTGTCATCTTCTTTAAAAAAATGAGTGTTGTTGAAAATTAATATTGGTTTATTTTACTCCAAAACTAGATTTAATGCCATCAGGTATAAAGAAGAGTGCTAAAACATAAACAATTGTTTTTTTATTTTGTTGTATTAATAATATACAATATATATGTATCATAAAAGGTTTGGTGCCGACTAATCAGTGAGTATCAAGCTTTTGGGAATGATTACAGTTTAATAAATCCCTATTGGATGGCAGAAGTAGCTTCGACCACATCTTTGGGTGACTGTGAAGCACATTGTAAAGCACTTTGAGTGGTTTTCACTGAAATATATAAATATAAATACAAACAATTTACGATTGATACAATGCTACGTTAGCTACCAACAAAACATGTCTTACGCGTTACAGTGGGCAGCAGTGAGGACCCATTGCGGATGGATGAGAACCCCACCGCAGTTTGATCCCCGGAGCAACGCCATGTAACGCATCGAATGAGCCTTCACTTCTCTCCCGCCGATGATCTCCGCAGCGTCGCCTGTAAATTCCCAAAATACTTCGGAAACGATTCTAAAAATTAAAACTATTGAATGCAAAGGTGAGTACTGACCTGGCCCGAGGAAGACAAGGGTCGTGAGAACGGCAAGGGAAAGCATTTCGTCTTCTCTTTGGATTGCTTTGGCGGGTGGCGGCTTTTATACTCAGGGTACACGAAAACCGCTACATCCTTTCGTGTTGGTTAGTCATCGTCGCCTCGTGTGGTTGCCGCGTGAGAGAGAAATATATCATCTGCAAATTGATTTTAAGTTTACTGTAAATCCGTCATGCATTTGCTATAAACATCGAAGCAGGGGGTGTCAAAAAGGCGGCCCGCGGGCCGGATCAGGCCGGCTAAGGGATTGAATCCGGCTCGCGAGACAACGCTGAGAGAAGCGCAAGAGAAAAACGAGCTGCAGGTCGAAAATAATATATATTAGATGCTGTACTTGTATTTCTTTCTCTCTCTTTCTCTCTCTCTATCCCTCTCTTTCACTCCCTCTGTGTCTCTTTTCCTCTTTTTGTTCCTCTTTGTCTCTTTCCCTGTGTGTTTTTACCTTATTTTGCTCTTTCCTCCGTTTTTTCCTTTTCTCTCTCTTTTCTCTCTTTCTCTCTGTCTCTCTTTTGATTTCCCCTCTCTTTCTCACCTTCTCTCTTTCTCTCCTCTTTTCTCTCCTCTCTTTCTCTATCTCTCTCTTTCATTCCCTCTGTGTCTCTTTTCCTCTTTTTGTTCCTCTTTGTCTCTTTCCCTGTGTGTTTTTACCTTATTTTGCTCTCTCCTCCGTTTTTTCCTTTTCTCTCTCTTTTCTCTCTTTCTCTCTGTCTCTCTTTTGATTTCCCCTCTCTTTCTCACCTTCTCTCTTTCTCTCCTCTTTTCTCTCCTCTCTTTCTCTATCTCTCTCTTTCATTCCCTCTGTGTCTCTTTTCCTCTTTTTGTTCCTCTTTGTCTCTTTCCCTGTGTGTTTTTACCTTATTTTGCTCTCTCCTCCGTTTTTTCCTTTTCTCTCTCTTTTCTCTCTTTCTCTCTGTCTCTCTTTTGATTTCCCCTCTCTTTCTCACCTTCTCTCTTTCTCTCCTCTTTTCTCTCCTCTCTTTCTCTATCTCTCTCTTTCATTCCCTCTGTGTCTCTTTTCCTCTTTTTGTTCCTCTTTGTCTCTTTCCCTGTGTGTTTTTACCTTATTTTGCTCTCTCCTCCGTTTTTTCCTTTTCTCTCTCTTTTCTCTCTTTCTCTCTGTCTCTCTTTTGATTTCCCCTCTCTTTCTCACCTTCTCTCTTTCTCTCCTCTTTTCTCTCTCTTTCTCTCTTTCTATTTCTCTTTTGATTTCTTTCTTTTTTTCCTTTTGTTCCCCACTCTCTCACTAGTCCACTTTTTATCACTTTTGTTCTTCACGTTCTCTCCCTGTCTTCTCTCTCCCTCCCTCTCTCTCTCTCTCTCTCTCGCTCTCTCTCACACTTTAACTCCCTCTGTCTCTCTTTTTGTTCCTCTTTGTCGCTTTCTCTCTGTGTCTTATTACCGTATTTTGCTCTCTCTACCTTTTTTCCTTTTATCTCACTTTTCTTCTTTCTCTCTCTATCTTTTGATTTCCCCTTCTCTCTTTTGTCTTTGGATTTCTTTCTGTCTTTCTCTTTCTTTCCCCACTCTCTTACTATTTATCTTTTTATCTCTTTTGTTCTTCACTTTCTCTCCCTGTCTTTTTTCTTTCTCTCTCTCTCTCTCTCTCTTTTTCTCTCTCCTTGTCCCACACTCTCTCTTTTTCTATCCCTCCCTTTCTCTTATTTCTTTCTCTCTTTTTCTTTCTCTCGAATCTTCTCATCCGGCCCCCGAGAGAATGTTTTGTCTATCACGTGGGCCCCGGGTTAAACTGGGTTTGACACCCATGCATCAAAGGGACCCTAGATTTTAAAGGTGGGGTGCGGCATCTGAAAACGCAAGGGTGCAATCATGACTTTAAGCCAGGAGATGGCAGCAGAAAAACACACGTTTTGTTACCTTGTTGCGCTCGAAAAAAACTTTTATATTTTTGGGGGTTTGTTGATTGATTTTTCCACCTCTGACAAAAAGTTCCATACACAAATGAGCAGTCAAATATATCCTATGGCAGTGACGTGGAATCAGGGGGGGCAGGTGAGACAAAGCCTCACCTATCGTCATGGAAATATAACATTTCTGAAAAACTAAATGGATATATTTATTCGTGTTAAATATTTTTGAGGGATTTTCTTATCCAAAAATTGCTGTATTTCACATTATATTACGAATATTTTTAATATAATTATCATGTAACTCTGCTGAGCACCTGCAGATGCAGAGTGAGGCACGTAATTCTCTTGCCTCGTGGCAGAGGGCGAAAGTGAGACCAAGAGGATCTTTTGATGCTTTTATTTAATCCCTTTGTTAAAAAAGGGGATCTTTTTTCCCAAAAAACAAAAACAAAATGTACTTTTGTTTTCTTGTAATAAAGAGATTCAGCAATGTTTTAGAGTTGAAAGCCATTTTAAAATGCAGGCGTTCTAAAAAAAATGGCACGGTTAATCACAAAACCGTGGTACAAAGTAATAAACAAGTGGTATTTAAACAACTTACTTACATGATAACCTCTGCTGTTGGGTAAAGAACTGGAATAATGGAGTACGGGTGTGAAGCCGGATTAAGCACAGGTGGGTACTCTCCAGCCACTCCCCCCACGATGGCACCCTTTAGGGGGGTTTGGTGTACCAGTCCCTGATAATGATAATACAAACTTCTATTCTTTTTTTAATTGTTTTTGTGCAGTCGTATTTTTCGAAGGAAGTCTTCACTTCTCATGTTTTATCTTTCGGAGGTGTTTGTGGGTTTCTCACCCCTGCCAGCAAGATAGTTTCCTCTTCAGGTCAGTCAATCGAATGAGAGGAAACACTTTTAACTATATTTATTGGATCCATTTTCACAAGCCACGTTTTTGTGAAGGTTCAAAACCAGATGACAACAGAGTCTTAGAAAGGGCAATAGTATCGATCTGATCCAAGCACTTTCTCAGTATCGATAAGGTCGATATTTGGATCGATCTGCCACCCCTAATAAAAATTCCGATACAGAAAATAAGCAGTCAAATATGTCTATTGAATAGACACTAAGGGCTCTTTAGGAGTAGTATTCAAGGTCACTTTCAAGGGTAAGTGATAGCGACGAATGGGAAAAATTCCAAAAACGTCATTATCAAAATATATTGTAGGAATGCTGCACTCGAGAGGTTCGGGTTCCAAATTGTTTGAAAAAATGTGACCTTATTTCAAGTGTCACCGTTTGTAGAATTTTGAACAAGTTGTGTAAATAAGCTCAAGTATTACTCACGAGTAAACGCTATTTGGTAAGCTGGCCCCATCTAGTGTTAGGCATTATTATCACCCAATTAACGGTTGAGATACAAGTCAGGTCAAGTTATGTTTTATTTGTATAGCCCTATATAACAAAATGTCTCAAAGGATAGAATGACATCATCCCCTGATCTTAAACCAACATCCGGGCAAGGAAAAACTCAAAACCTCAGCATGAGGAGGATAAGAAACCTCAACAGAACAAAGTTAAAAAGAACACATAGATATCATATGAGTTAAACAACAACTCCACTCGTTAGCATCCACCATTAACCCATGGTTAAATTTAATGTGGGACATTGACCCACTTGGGCCACCCCTGGAAACTTCCCTGGGTACCATGATGACCCCTTTGAAAGTATGGGCCCAATGCATTCTGGATGGGCCCATTCATTTCGAATGGCCACATTCAAAATGTTATCACACAGTGTAATAACAGTGTTATTACTATGTTATTACTAGGACCAAGTTAAAAATGACAGATACATCTCAATGAGTTTAACATCTTTATGCTAACGTTTACATGCAAACAACTTGATGCGACCAGTTTGATGCCAACATCTTCCAGATTCAGCACCAACTCTCACTATTGCCTCGGAAATTGTCTAATATTACAATTATGATCTTTTAAAATAATCAGAATATATAACAGAACAACACTTTCAAATTAAGTTTATTATAAATCTACTCATAACATTCATTGCATGTATATGGCATCGCTGTTTTCCATCTGCCATCAGTATGTACCTGTATTGACTCATCTTCATTCATGCAACTCCTCTTTCCACGATGCTTTTAATGTACGTTTACGTTTTGTAGCAACATAAATGTTGTTCGCTTCTTTTGAATCTTTCTTCTGGGGTTGAGGTTTCGGCTTGATTCCTAACTACTTATCTATTTTTTTGTATTCTCTGTGCGTCTATTTTGGAAAATGATATGCAAATGCACGACCTTATAACACTCGGGAAAGTTTGGAAGCACGAAGTTATTCGATGCAGGTTTCTGATTGGCCGCCGAGTATGCAAATTGCCAAACGAACCAAAATTTCAAAACCGAACGAAGATTTCGAAAACAAAATAAAGCAAACATTTGATTTGAAAAAAAAAAAAAAAGATTTTTTTTTCTTGAAAAAGTTGTCGGCCATCCGGGCAGAAACGTTTTGTAAGTTGTAGACCCGACGTAAAAGATACAGACGTTATTTCAGACACTGATATCTTAGATGAAAACAAAAGTGTACAGTATATCATACATAATATTTATTACATTCATGTTTCAAAGGGTTTGCCATCAGCGAGTAAAGGGTAGAACAATAACAAAAGCTTTAATAACTGACAAGAAAAAAAATCAAAATGTATGTTGTCATTAAAACACATTCAACATTCAGTGAGTTCATAAAGCAATAAAACAAAATCATACAGGCACTTTTTATGAAAATAGTGATTCACGGCAAAAAAACTACCGTTGGATAGTTTCTTCTCCAATACTTTCAGTTCCAGTCTCCACTCATGTGCAAGAGGTCATGGAAAAGTACACATGATATATTTGTAAACAAGAAATGTGTTCCAACCATTTAAGTAACCCAACGTTGAATTCTCGGAAGAACAACATTTAAAAACGTCAAATCTGATTTATATACAGACAGGGTTGGGTAGGGTTACTTTAACTCGATTACCGGTACTTTCAATTACTTTTGGATTACTCCAATACCAAATATGCTAATAAAAGACAAAAGAAACTATGAAAGAAATGATGACTCACAACACATGGTAAGCTTTCTCTCCTGGCTTTGATCTCCGGCAAAACTAACATAAAATGCGACAGAAACAAAATGAAAATAAATCCAAACAGCT
The DNA here is from genome assembly GCF_059441175.1 of Urocampus carinirostris. NCBI lineage: Eukaryota > Metazoa > Chordata > Actinopteri > Syngnathiformes > Syngnathidae > Urocampus > Urocampus carinirostris. The sequence goes on from NC_142353.1 coordinate 39,683,039, forward strand.
TGCCAACATCATTTTTGCCGTTCCGTGTATTCCGTTACTCCCCAAGCCTGCACAAAATTTAGTCATTTTATTCATATTTAGTTTCCTTTGTCTTTCATTAGCATATTTGGTATTGGAGTAATCCAAAAGTAATTGAAAGTATTCAAGTTAAAGTAACCCTACCCAGCCCTGTATACAGACACCACGCAGCAGCAAGCGTTCTTAAAACTGACATAAAAACTCAATTTCCATATCCCTCAAAACAAACTGTATTGAGTCAAAAGAACACAGGGAATTGTATTTTGAGCACACAACCTGACTGCTAAATAAAGCATGTGATGCAATCAAAATTCGTTTTTAGGCTAGTATTATAAAACAGCGTTCTTACGCCTTTTTCATAATCAAATTTAAGCACTTTTAAGGACTTTCAAAGCCATTTTCATTCAATTTTCCACTACAATTGAGATAAATAATACAGTATGGATTGTGTATTTTGCACAGCCAGTAATATCTCGGATTTTTAATCTTTTATCAAGACATGATTTTTAGATCTTGAGCTAATTGAGTAAATATATTTGTTTTTGAGACAAATCTCTCCCCATGTGGATGTTGGGTAAAAATGACAGTAATATGTAGCTTAGATTTTTAGTTGTATGAAGTTCTTATTACAACCCTACCTTCCTTTTTTTGGATGGTTCATAATAAATGTCAATTATTGATATGTAATATTTGCATGAATTGAAATTTGTTGCACCCTGGTCATCCTGGAAGGGGGATTACCACTTGTGAGACACCTTCTCAAGGTTTCTTAATTTTCCCTGTGCTGAGGTTTTGAGTTCTTCCTTGCCTGCATGTTGGTTTTAGATCAGGGGATGGTGTCATTGTAATGCTGTGCAGTCCTTTGAGACATTCTGGGATTAAGGGCGTCACAAATAAATGTGACTTGATTTCCTAAAGCCCTGTTTACGTGTAGCATTCACCTGTCCTCCTGGGCGCGGCCCGTAGGGGGTGATGGCGCTTCATAGGACAATGTCATACAAACTAACACCTGCTGCTGTTAATCCCGTAATTTTTAAGCAGACATGTTGAGAAACACAGCAACCGTTTTGAACATACGCAAGCACTTCACCCAATATTCAAGCACTTTTCAATCCTTGAAAACACAACATTAAAATTCAAGCATTTTCAAAGATTTCAAGCATCTATACGAACCCTGTATCAATAGGACAATGGCTTTCTATGAAATGACTTCATTAATTTATCACCTTGGGCATAACAAGCTGACAATACAGTTGAAATATTTTTACAACTCAATTAATTTGTGTGTGTGATTTTTTAATACTATATCACCATAACATTATCTTGACATAATAACTAAATATAGATATAAAATTCGAGAATGAAAAACAATAAATACAAAAATATTTGCTTACTGTCATCAATAGGTAGTGAGTTTTGATAATCAGACATTGTATTTTTAAATATATCCTCCACTCAGGTCTTTCTTGATTATTCAAGCTTAAAGGGACAGTGTGTATCAATTGACCAGCATATGCCGCGAGGTAGTATAGTGCGACTGAAAACGAGTGCTAAAAAGCTTAAGAAAGAAAACAAACTACGGAGATTTAGTGAACAAAATGCACAATCATTTTTGGCCAGCTGTGTCATGATTACAAATTTGGATCACCTGTGCCACTGCGGGCTATCTGATTGGCCACCTGTCCCTTTTTAAGCCCAGTCCTGTCACTCTCCTTTTTCAGTCCGTCTGCGAACCTCTGTTGTTACAAGGCAAGCCTTTTTGACCCTGACTCCCGCCTCTACCGTTTTTGCACCTGTTTTCCACCTGTCCATTCCTGATCTTCCTGTTTGTCTCCGGCTACGACCTGTTTTGATCCCAACCACATCTGCTCTCCCGTCCCAGCTTACGACCCGTTTTTGATCCCGACCACGTCTGCTCTCCCGTCCCGGCTTACGACCCGTTTGTGATCCCGACCACGTTTTTGCTCTCCTGTCCCGGCTATCGACCTGTTTTTCCGTCCCTGACACGGCTGATCCACTTCCGTATTCGGATCACGATCCGCTTGCGAGAGCGACTTGCTTCCCGCGTCCAGCGAGCACCAGATCGCGGACGCTGCCCTTCCTCTTCCTATATCTCAATAAAATTGTAAGAACCGTTACCCGATTGGGTCTACCCTGAGTGCTGGTCGTGACAAGCTGTTTTGATCTTTTTGGGTAAACATAAAAGCAAGATGGTGGACAATCATGTCAGCTCCCTGTAGGTGAGGGTCATATTATGTAAAATATAGCAAATTTCTCAACCTACCAGAATTTTAAAACAATCGACATTTATATGATAGTTAATGCAGTTTTGCTAATTATTTAAATCAGTACTTTTTTTTCTAAATTGATAACATTATTACCACTAAGAGGCGCTAAATGATACACACTGTCCTTTTAGCGCAAACATTTATATTTTAGTGGCTGTAAAACACATTGAGAAGTCCCATATTACCTCAAATCCTGTGTACATTTCAAATATACAATAACTTTAGATTATAACATTAGGTGTAGTTAAAACAAAGGCAAAATACAGTACAGTATGTCCATATACAGTACACTACTAAAAAAGATCTCGTCCGCTGAAATGTAACAAATTCAGCTTGAAAACTCTACGCAATAATAAACAAGTACATCCATTCATCCATTCTTTTAAGTACACAATATTCATGACGTAAATACTGCATTCAGAATTCGTGGAATTCAAGTAACGTCCGAAAGCACAAGTTGATCACGGTTATTCACTGTAATCGAGTGTTGGAAAAGCTACAATATTCATATGATAATGGTAATACGATGCAAAAATAACAAATAAAAGGGCAAAATCAAAGAGTAGTGTATGTGTTAGGGGCAGATTTTCAAATTATAGGGTTCATGTAAATTGTTTAATAGAAATAGAACCTGTTGTCCTTTTATTTTTATTCATAAAACATTTAATCGCAACTTTATTTCATCCAATTTCAACCTTTTTTAATACGCTCGACCATTTCCTTTGGTTCATTGTTTTAATTTCATTTTTCTTACATTAGGGGTGGGCAAACCGGTCGCATTAGATTTAAAAAACTCAGTGATTTTTTTTTTTGCATCGACCAATACCGTCTCAAATCCGATCCCCCATCTCTATTTTTTGATATTCTAAAAAATAATTTGTGTATTTTTTAGCACATTCCAATTAGGCAAATATGAAAAATAACATCAGAACTAAAACTAAACTAATAACAATTGTCCCCTTTTAAAGCAGTAAATGTAATAATATACATTAAGAAACTCGAAATGCATTACAACTGGCTTATAATTTTTTTTTTTATTTTTATTTTAAATAACTCTGATAAATATTTTGATAAATAAACTAAATACATGATGAAATTAGGAAGTAAAGGAAAATGTAGCCAGCTATTTGAATATTGGGGAAAAGAGTGGCAATAAATCAACAAATTTTCATTAGTACTACCTTTTTAAACTATTTTATGAGTACTACATTATATTTCTAACTTTTTTGTTAGGCAGGCCAGATGAAAAATCCTGAGGGGCTGCATATGGTAGTTTGCCCACCCCTATAGATTGCATAACTGATAATGGTTTCAATCAATCAAAAATAAATGAAACCCGTGTGAATCTGAATCCAATTGGGTGGCAAAATTTATCTTGATGCAATGTGATCGATGATATGTGTAGTTGTTGTGATTGTTCCCGTACCGTATCACAATTTATGACGTGAGTTGGGGGAAAAAAATCACATACTACCCAAGTGCGTTGGAAAATCTCAGTAGGTGATAAAATGAGCTACATTGAAAAATTCAGATTTTTTTTCCTGCATCTTGCAAGAAGCAGACATAACATAATTTCCCTGAATTTCTTCAACCAGCTTATCTAATATGGCGGTAAATAAATGTGTATGTTCACGTTTTAAAAAACATTGATTGGTACACTATGAGAACTCGTGCTTGTTTGGTTCCCTAAATTTGCATATTGCCAGAAAAACAAACACCAAAAAGGACCCTCCAGAAAATCCTGGTAATTCAAAAACCCAATTAAAACCTAGAGTCCAGTCAGGTCCACGTTGGCCTTAATGAAGATGGTGTCATCGCGAATATAAGAATTTTTCGAGTCTAATTTGGCGAGGGGACAGAAGAGCGGGCAGCCGCTCGCGATATTCATGTCGCTGACGGGTCTCTGAAAGGACGAGGACGAAATATCGGGACGGAAAGCGTCGATGATGTGCTCCCTGCTGTTCTGGTCAAGGAGCATTAAAGTGACCTGGGGACAGATAAGCCATTATTATTTCAATTGAAATGGTTCGAATTTAAAAAATAAACTCACACATCAACATTTCTTAGTAAATATCGATGCCTGTTCCTCCAGAACCCATGAAGTTAAATGTGGGGTTCCTCAAGGTTCAATCTTAAGCCCTCTACTTTTTCATCTGTATATGCCTCCCCTCGGGAATGGCAGCAGGAGACACTGAATACCGAGCGCCAGGCCGCTAAGGGCATGGATGGTTGTTCACCATTGCATATCAGTGGATGCAACAATGATCAAACCCGGATCGCGGTGGGGAGAGTGCCAGATCCTAACACTAGACTGGTGGTTCTCAAGTCTGACTTGAGGACCCACCATCACACCTTAGGTACAAGCCTTGACCCAAATCAGAAAAAAGAATCCACCTCTCAAACGTCTTAAATGAAATAAATGGGCAGTTAAAACCGGAAATAGTAGCGGAAAAAAGGAAATAGAAAATACAGTCTCCAGCAAAAACAAATCGAGGTCAAGTAATAAAATTCCCTCTCATGCTCAATTAGCTGCGTTTTAAATGAAATCCAAAATGCTAGCATGAACGAACCCTCATCATGGCTTATAGTCAGGTCCGGCTTATGTATGTACAAATGGTTTTTCCTTAAAATATAATAGGTGCGTCATATAATCAGGTGCACCTTATAATCCGAGTTTAACCGTACACAAAAATACTTTTCTCATTAATAGCTTATCAATAGGTAAATACTCCCTTAACAATGAGGTGCCGGCACCTCACTGCACAAAATACACTAGATTTTAGTCCTTTTTTGTCTTAGCTTCATATCTTATATTCTTTGCTCTATCTGTGTTCTGCCATTATCAAAAAGTGTTACTTTTTTTGTGTGTGGTTTGAATTGGCAGCTCTATTCTCGCTTTGCAGGGCATTATTGCCATCTTCTGTTAAGGAGTGTCATTGCACTTCTGTTTTTTTAAATTTTGCCAAGGATAAGGGGTGCGGCGCACTGAAAATGGGTCCGTGACCAACTTTTAAGTTGCGACCCACTAGTTGAGGAACACGACACTAGAACACTAGGGATACAAACGACACATGAAAAGGCATTAGGTGTAACCTCAGTATCACACATTTTTTAGTCACGGTAACAGATGTTAAAGAAACAAGATAACAGAAAGAACTTCCACTGGTGTTCAATTGGATGTATGAACTGAGGACTTGATTTGTGAGTAAAAAAGTTGAAATGTTTTGAGTATGTTGTAAATATTGAAGTACCACCAAACCTCCCGTATTGCTCCTGTTAATTATAATATGGATTATTTTGGCAAAAACATGGAATCATCTTCTCAAAGGGTGTCATAAATGTTTCCAGACGTCACTGCGGTGTTAGAGCGCATGCGTTGTGAAAAAGAGCAGCTCGCCTATTTCCTCGGTGCCGCCACAAAAAAAGAAGCCGAAGTAGTCCAGAATTTTTGCCGTATTAATCGTAATCAAATGCCGACAAAGTTTTGTGGCCAAACAATACACTACAAATGTGTCAAGTCCTTTTGTTTCATTTACCTTCTGATTAAAAGGCCACTTTAGGAGTGCGTCACTGTGTCCTCGCATCACCACAAAGAAGAGCGATAAATGGGTGCCTCTCCCTGTCCCATCTCCATTCAGGTAGATCCGCAAGCACATCTTGTAGCCGTATTTACTTGTATAAAAAGCTGCAAAACATGATCATTTAATTTATAGCACAACAATAAACAGAAGCTTACAGACCCCATTTACCGGAACTATGAGTGCCATGACGGACGGCAAAAGCACCTGAGCGGATGGCAGTTGAACAAGCACTCGAGTTGAAACAAATACTATTAAACACCACGACAGAAGAATACAACCAGGTCTTTTTACAACAATGATTTCTTGCTGTGTGGTAGGCTGTGCGAATCGGCAACGTTCTAAGCCCAATTTGGGATTTTATTTTATCCCTTTTGATGAAGACAGAAGACGGTGATGGATATCTGCAATAAGTCGGGGGGGACTGGCAGCCCTCAAAGTACTGCAGGAGTTGCAGTTGCAGCGAGTTTTTTACAAGGTCTGTTTTATGTATTTCCGAGCAATTTTATGTGAAGTACGAATGAGTCACATCAAAGACACTCAATGTAGCTACTAATAAGTTATGTAGAGCTTCAGTAGCTAAAAAATAATACTCAAATTTATGGTAATGTCATGATTACCGATGTGAATCACCTGTGCCCGCTCCTTTGGCGCCAACTGCCTCGGACTCTGATTGGCCCCCTGTCATTATTTAAACCCACTCTTATTCGTCCCCTTATGTCAGTACATCAGCAAACCTCTGTGTATACCAATGGTGTTGAATAGTATAGCTTTACTGTTGTTGTTGTCTGCTGTTCACTGGCCTCACCCACGGGGAGTAGTGTTTACTACGGCTTACTGCCGTCCGTCACGGCGTCAGCACCTTTGTCACGTGGTTATGGTCATGTGTGTAGAAGGGGTTGATGTAATAATCCAAATGATCAATATAGATTTAATACCGGGCGAGAACATGGCTGGGGCTCGGCCAGCAACGGCGTCCTGCCTCTTCTTTGTAAAGTCGGAGATTTTCCACACGAAGATGCCGTCGTAGGTCGCTGCCAACATCTCCCGCATCTTGCCTTCCATCTCTACGATGGACAAGTCCCGCAGACTTACAGTTCTCTCTAGCTGACGAACCTTGACCAAGCACAAATAAGCCGTTAAACTGGGAAAATGTAAATATTGTTAGATGACGTAGAAAAATGTGTACAATTTGCAGCGGAAACCCTTAAACTCTTAAGTCGGGGATGTTAAACTCAAATGGCTCTGGGGTAAAGGAATGCCAACTCCAAATTCTTAGATTTCTGTATTTTTACAGTATCATGCTTTATCATTCTGTCTACTTTGGTAGCCTACCCTAGATATTATAATCATGGATGGCAAGGGATCATTTTCTAAGCATTACTTATTTAGCATGTTTGTCACTGAATGCATAACTGCTTTATTTTAACAGTTCAATGCAATTTTACACTTGAACCAACTCACCTCGCTATACAAACTCAAGTGATTATGGAAAAAAATGAATTGCAATTTTCGATTTTTAAAGCAAAGTGTGTTTTCTGTGCTAATGTTTGTTTTTCATGAGAACTTTATCATGGGGACATTTTTTAACTTGAAGAAAACAGCGCCCTCCTCTGGGGAGCTTTGTGTGAGTTGTTGCCTGCTGACCCTTATCAAGTCAAGTCAAATGTATTTGTATAGCCCTTAATCACAAGATGTCTCAAAGGACTCCACAGCATTACAATTACACCATCCCCTGATCTTAAACCAACATGCGGGCAAAGAAAAACTCAAAATCTTATTTAGTATTTGATTCCTCAATCAATGTAATTATCTACCAACCTATAAAATGCAATGGATAGCACTTCAAGCTTAAAATAGTGGTCTAGTCTCATTTTCCAAATAAACATTTTGCTTTGGGATTACACCATAATGACTCGAAGAGGCTTGCCCAGGGTTTGTAATGCATTAGCTAATTACCATAGGTTTTTATGCTCCGCCATGCAACTATGTGTCACGGTTGCCATGGCGCCCAATTGGCCCCGCCCGTGGGCGCGAGCTGCAGCTTTTTGACAGATTGGCTCCCTGTCAGTATTTAAACTCTGTCGTGTCAGTCCCCTTTTGTTGGTCCGTCTGCAAATCTCCGTTTTTACACGGCAAGCCTTTTTTCGCCAGTCCTGTGTTTTTGATCCTGTTTTTCTCCCGCTACGATCTGTTTGTCTCGACCACGTCTGCTCTCCCCACTCGAAATACGACCTGTTTTGATCTCGACTATGTCTGTTCTCCCGTCCCGAATAACAACCCATTTTCTGACATCGACCACGTTTTTGCTCTTCTACCCCGGCTAGTGACCCGTTTTTTCCGCTCTCGACACCACCATCGCTCGCCACGGAAGTCCCACTTCCGCGTATGAGCAACCTGCACCCCGCCACCAGCGATCTCCAGATCGTGTGTGCGCTCCTTTCCCTTTTTCCCAATAAAACTGTGAGAAACATTACGCGAGTGGGTCCTGTCTCCGTTCTGGTCGTGACACTATGTCACAGAAGGATCCTCTACCAAAAACTGCTAAATTTTGTATCCTGTTGGTCTACTATATTTAAGCAGGTATAAAAACATTTCCAGTGTTCCATTTTTTACCTTGTTATTGAGGATTTCAATTTTGTCTTGGTCCAGTCTGTGCTGCCGGTTGTAGGCTTCCATAGTGGTGCAGGAACGTTCGATCTCCCGATTGAGGACGCACACAATGTTTTCAAACGTATTCACTTTCAGCTCCAGCTCTTGGCAGCGTCGACTTAACTCGACTACTTTGGTCTTTTCACTCTGAAGCTGCAGTTCCAGGGCAGCACCCATAGTGCCGGGCATCGGCGTGAAAGGGGTGAGGATCGGTGCACAGGCTCCCTGCCCGGGAGCTGCATCGCTACCTCCGCCAAGCTGGCTCATTTTGAGTTCCAAGTCTCTGAGGGACTGGTGGAGCTCTTGCAGCCTGTGGCCGGCGACCTCCAGCCTTTGAGGCTGCAGGCTTTCCAGACTCACCTTGATGCCCATTATAAAATGCAGGAGCAAGTTGAGGTGTTCGTAGGAACATAAGCGCTCATGATCGTGAATCTTCTCTTTCTCCACCTGAATAATGGAGAAGATAAGAGTTTATTATGAACCAAACCCCCACCAGAGCCAGTGTTGGGACCAGGGTTGGGTAGGGTTACTTTAACTTGATTACTTTCAATTACTTTTGTATTACTCCAATACCAAATATGCTAATAAAAGACAAAATAAACTAAATATGAATAAAATTACTCAATTTTGTGCAGGCTTGGGGAGTAAGGGAATACATGGAACGGCAAAAATGGTGTTGGCAAGCTTTTTGGATTTTTTTTTTGTTTCGGTCGCATTTTATGTTAGTTTTGCCGGAGATCAAAGAGATCAAAGCCAGGAGAGAAAGCTTACCACGTGTTGTGAGTCATCATTTTATTCATATTTAGTTTCTTTTGTTTTTTATTAGCATATTTGGTATTGGAGTAATCCAAAACTAATTGAAAGTAATCAAGTTAAAGTAACCCTACCCAACCCTGGTTGGGACTAACACATTACAAAGTAACATGTTCCTGGAACCCAATCACTTTTCTTGGTGTTGAGTACTTTAATTCATTATTAAAAACATTTCTAACACTATTGTTGTAAAGACATTTTACCGATTTAGGTATTTTTATTTGTAAATATTTTTGCAATACACCATGCCTAGCGAGAAAAAAATGTCTGTCCTATACTGCTGACTTCAAGATAAAAGTGATAAAGGCTGCTGATGAAACAAGCCACCTGAAAGAAGCAACAATGTTTGGTGGTAAATCAAAATGTCAGACGATGGAAAAAGGATACAACACCAGAAATTGCACACAAGGCCAAGTGTGCGAAAAGCGTACATCAACGTAGCAGTACCAAAAAATGAAGAAGGTTATCTTTGAGTGGTTTGAAGCCAAGAGACAAGATGGATATGGAGTGTCTCGGCCATAACCTATTTATGGCCGTACCACCCTCAGAATGCTCAATCTCTGTAAGCTAAGCAGGGTCTGGCATAGTTAGTGCTGAATGGGTGACCGCTTGGGAATACCAGGTGCCGTACATAGGTCATTTAGCGCACGCTCTGCTGCGACAGCACTGACTGTTCCCTCAGGTACAGTCGGTGAAAATGAACTTCCCAAAGGTGACCAAATAAATTGAACCAAGTGCTTGTTTGCAAGCTCTCAAAATTGCACAAACCGAGAAATATAAATTGTTCACTTCTTGCACAGGTTGGCTTACACATTTTTAAAATAATTCTTTTTTTATTTGCCTGTTTTCAAGCAGGTTTAGAGGGCCGCTCATATGCAGATATATACAATAATTTGTAATTACTTTCAGAGTAACGTACTACTTTTTGGTGTCAGTACTCTGGAGGGTAACCGAATTACTTTTTAATGAAGTAACTAGTAACCATAACTAATTACTAAATTTGAGTAAGGTATCAAGCTTTTGAAACAAACCTACTTCTGGGAAACTACTAATTATTAACCTATAGAAAAACTACAATTGTTTCCACATTATTTGTCATGCAAATACAAAATCTTTACAAAAATCTATTGACAAAATTCGATTTAGATCTTAACATTTTTCAATGACTTAATCTGACAGATTTTTGTAAAAGGCCAATTTCCAATTGACTCCTGAAGTTGTTTTAGAATCTGAGCGCTTGTTTTTCACAGCCATTTTTGCCAAAAAGCCCCGTGTTAGTGACCCTTACTTCAGTGTATCACAACCTTTTTGAGCCAAGGCACATTTTCTTTAATTAAACTAAAATCTCAAGGCACACAAACCATCAAAAAATATTAAAAAATGTATTGTTGGCGCCATTTTTAAAAAAAATAAAATTGTCATGTTGCGTATTATTTGTAATCACTGTGGCACAGGAAGAAATACAAGTTATGCATTGTGGTTAGTAATTATTCTATAGTTTTGAATTTTAATATATTTTTTGAGCAGTTTTTCTATAAGTTTTACTATAATTTTAACTTGTTTATTCTAAAAAAAAAAAAAAAAATACAAAATAAGTAGAAATTGTCTGCCAATGGAATAAACAAAGTCTCACTTTTGTGCCTTGGCACACTGGTTGAAAAATACTGCCGAAGATAAAAAAAAACCCAGCAAAAATAATGACAATTATGTACACAGTATGTCAAAAAAAAATAACATTGCAATCACACAGCTAATAAACAATAGAGCATTTAAATATGCAGTGGAACTGTGATTTATCAATATGTTTGTATGAAAACGAGCAAGCCAGGCTTTCTGGCAGAGATCAATTGTTTATTTTCTTAATATTTATTTTGGTATTTATGTTTCTCATGTATTTAATCATATATTTCTATGTGTATTTTGCCGTCTGCACCGCTTATCCTCAGTAGGGTCGCGGGGGTGCTGGAGCCCATCTCAGCTGTCTTTTGGCAGTGGGCAGGGGACACCCTGAACTGGTTGCCAGCCAGTTGCAGGGCACACAAAGACAGACAATTCACTTGCTCATTCACACCTAAGGACAATTTGGACCAGCCAATTAACCTAACATGCATGTTTTTGGAATGTGGGAGGAAACCGGAGTGCCCGGAGGAAACCCACGCAAGCACGGGGAGAACATGCAAACTCCACACAGGAGGTTCGATTTCATGACCTCAGAACTGTGCCGCACACGCACTAACCACTGCGCCGCCAAGCAGCCTAGTCATCCTGGAAGGGTATTACCTCATGTGCGGTCCCTTCTCAAGGTTTCTTAACTTTCCTCATGTTGAGGTTTTTGAGTTTTTCCTTGCCCTCACGTAGGTTTTAGATCAGGGGATGGTGTCATAACCAGGGTTGGGTAGGGTTACTTTAACTGGATTACTTTCAATTACTTTTGGATTACTCCAATACCAAATATGCTATTAAAAGACAAAAGAAACTAAATATGAATAAAATTACTAAATTTTGTGCAGGCTTGGGGAGTAACGGAATACATGGAACGGCAAAAATGATGTTGGCAAGCTGTCTGGATTTATTTTCATTTTGTTTCTGTCGCATTTTATGTTAGTTTTGCCGGAGATCAAAGAGATCAAAGCCAGGAGAGAAAGCTTACCACGTGTTGTGAGTCATCATTTTATTCATATTTAGTTTATTTTGTCTTTTATTAGCATATTTTGTATTGGAGTAATCCAAAAGTACTTGAAGTAATCCAGTTAAAGTAACCCTACCCAACCCTGGTCATAACAGTCTAGTTTGCAATAATCAGTGGTCTGTGCAGCCCTTTGAGACTCTTGTGACTATGAGTGGATTTTAAATTAACCGTGCACGTTTCTCAAATATTGACCAATAGTGATCGATGGCTGATTACATGATCGCGAATTAAAATGTTGCCTTATTCTGACATCAGTTTATTCCTATGATGAATTACGAACAAGTTAGGATGGAAAATAGCTCAGAAGTGATTATATTAGCTAATGCCACACACAGCAAATCATGATGAAAATGTCTACTTACAGACGTATCGCAGCCAACAACATGAAATCTGCATGGTGCTTTAAATTTACTGCAGAACTTAATATGGTCCACATACTGCAAAACAAAAAAAATGGAAGAAGCGGATGATCTTAAGATTACTTAGTTGAGTTAGATCCCTAACTAACTGAGAGTCAATTGAAAGGGAATTGTGAATTGAGATACACAACAACCAAAAATACTTTAGGACCATATTTGAGGTACCTTTTCTCTGGGTATCTTTTTCTTTGCACAGCCTTCACAGATCATCGGGTACTTGGGGCAAATTTCATCGTGAGCCTAAAAAACATGTTACAAAAGGAAAATTCAGTCCGAAGCTGGACATACTTATTTGATTGTAGTTTAAGATATTTACGATAGCGGTTTTGCTGGAATTTGTTTGAAAACATATCGTATGGCTGGTTCTTTTAAAAATTGAATAAAAATTTAATTTTTTTTAATATTTTGCTATTATTGCTCTTTGGGTCAAAAAATGTTCCCGACCACTGCACTAAAGAGGGAGCCGACCGGTTTTCGAACTGGATACACCTGTGCCCAATCTCCCCCACCCTTTCCGAACTATCCCAAAACTTTATATTGACTGTCTGGAAAGCACACTGTGTCAGGTCATTGCCATTGCCACCCTGGTTGCCAAAGCCATGCCATTCCTGCAGTCTTCCACTATCATGTCAGGTTTGGTTTTGTGTGGACATTTGATTGTTTTGTTACCCTTGTTTGTTTGTTACTTTGTACCTCCTCTTTTTGAACACATCTGCTTCTGTTCTGGCTTCCCTGTATTTGGGCCCAACATAATAGATTTTTGAGCTTTTCCTTGCCCTCATGTTGGTTTCAGATCAGGGGATGGTGTAATAATAGTCTGAAATAATAGTCTGTGCAATAACCCGTGCAGCCCTTTGAGACTCTTTGTGATTAAGGGAGATACAAATAAAAATGATTTGACTTGACTTGACTTAATGGAATTATGACTGGTTGGTCGTCACTTATCCTGGTCGAGAGTCAATTTTTACATCACCACAACTAAATTTTTGAAAGGAATTGTTTCAGTGACCAAATTGGTTTAGCGACCACGTATAGAAAGTGAATGATCATACGATCAGGTTGATCGGATTGACGTAACGACAAATTTAAATTGAGAAAGTCAGCGACAGTCTTTACATTCAGATGACAGTTATATGGGCCCGGTTAATGTTGCCTTATTAAATAGATTACATTTTTAAGGTTTATATTCACTTTCACAAGGATTAAAGTTGTCATGATGACTCATGACTTTCACCTGTGCCCGCTAGTTTGGCGTCAACCGCTGCTGGCTACTTGATTGGTTCCCCGTCCTTTCTAAGCACAGTCCTGTTGTCAGTCCGTCAGAGAACCTCCGTTTCAACAAGGCAAGCACTTTGACTCGTTCCTGATTTCTCTGTTTGTCTCTGGCTATGACATGTTTTTTTACGCTGACCATGTTTCGCTCTCCCGTCTCGGCTTACGACCCGTTTTTGATCCCGACCACGTTTTGGCTCTCCTATGGACCTGTTTATTTCTGTCTTCGACACCACGATCTCCTGCTCTGGAAGATCCACTTCCGCATTCGGAACACGTTCCGATTCTGTGAGCAGCTTGCTTCCTGCGTCCAGCGAGCACCGGATTGCGGGCACTGCCTTTCCTCTTTATCTCAATAAACTCGTGAGAAATGTTACGCGATTGTGTCTACCCTTTGTCCTGGACGTGACAAAAGTTCTTTAATTTATAAATCCATTGGGCTAGGGATTCACAAATTTAAGATGTGTAAAATTGGGGGTAGTACACTTTTTCACACATTTCAGCTCAAATAAAATATAAAAATACATTGATAAGAAATGAATTGTGCTTATCATGGCAGTCTCCAAACACAAATCTGTGTCCCTTGACATGAGGAATCTAGTGAGGATGTCAACTAGACAAAATCAATGGTCATTTGGAGAACTTTGTTTTCTTTTTAAGTCCATTTAAAGTTGTTCACCGAAACTGGCTATTCGTTTAGCTTATATTCTGTTTTTCCACACACAAATATAAAAAAAAAAACTTTTACTTTAACCAAATGCTTTTTCCTTTCCAGCGAGCATCAGATGATGGATGCTGTAGCTTCATAAAAAAGCACCGACTGAGACCGACTTTCCTTATTCACTTCAATCAATGGTCATAAATGTGCCTCAGTTGGTGCACAGTCAGTGCATTTTTTTTTCAAGGCTTGCGTCCTAAAGCAATTGCAGAAGATGAAAAAGAAAACAGTGTAAAAAAGTTGGACTGTGGAATAAATTATATTTCAAATTATTTTATTAGAAACTGGTTTTGAAACAAAGGCCAATACCCGTTTGGGATTATCTTCTTTGTTATCTTTTATCCTCACTGTTAAATGTGAACCTGGAGTTCCACGTCCAATTTCGTTGTCACAATATGTTCAACCCATTTTGTAACAATGACAATAAAGGTATATTCTATTCTATTCTATTAAGTACAGTAGTCAAGTCATGTTTATTTGTACTGTATAGCCCTTGATCACAAGGAGTCTCAAAGGGCTGCACAAATCGCAGATTAGATTAGATTACAGATAGACAGAAAGACTGACAGACAGACATAGATATCGATAAAGATATTGATAAAGATATCGATAAAGATAGCTAGCTGGATTGATAGCAAGATGGATATAGACAGATATAGATAGATAGATAAATAGATAAAGATATTGATAAAGATAGTTAGCTAGATAGATAGCTAGATAAATATAGATAGATATAGATATAGCTGGATAGCTAGATAGATACTTTATTCATCCCCATAGGAAAGTTCACATTTCCAGCAGTATCCTCATGTTAAAAAATAAAATAAGATTTAATAACATTTAAATAATGTTCCAAAAAATAGACACTGTAATAAAAATGAAGAAAAATATGCAAATGTGAGGTTAGGGTTTAATGTGGGCTTTTACACCATCCCCTGATCTAAAACCTACATGAGGGCAAGGAAAAACTCAAAAACCTCAACATGAGGAAAATGAAGAAACCGTACATGAGGTCATCCCCTTTCCAGGATGACAAGTATTATTTCACATTATTGGATTATTATTAGATTTATATCATATGTTATTGTTATCATGCCTATTATTGTATGTTATAGTTATTATACAGTGTTAACGTACTATTGAGATTCATCTGACTGATTGAGAGAATCCAACATGGCGGCGCATGGATACATGCTTGCGGCTCGTCCAGCTAATCTTCTATTTATTGCCGTTCTCTTGTCTTTTTTGCTTTCACTTTTGGACACATGTGTGGCCAAAAACACTTACAGTAGGGACGAACTTATTCGGTTGGGTGGGCGTCTAAATTTCGACTTTTCGGGCACTTTTTATAACGCCTATGATATACCGAGCAAACTTCAAAGAGACCCGGCATCCTTGTGGACAGCTATTCCTCTTAATAAACGACGGCGGCGGCCCCGTAAAGAAAGAAAACAGAAACGTGGTTGCCGTGCAGGTAGATGTGTGAAGCGTGTGAAGTCCAAGCAGCAAGATGGACGCGAGGATGGACGCGAGGATGTAACTAATTCCACCATTCATTCCTCGCCGGACAACCGACGCTTTAAACTCAGCGCTCACGAACGGCCACAACGCCGGGAGCTTTTGAAGATCTCGACAAAGACTACAAAGAGTTCAGCTAAGTCAAATGATTCAGCAAAACTGAAATTTGGTCTGTTAAATATTAGATCGCTTGCTCCAAAAGCTTTACTTGTTGATAACATTATTCGTGATTATAAACTTAACTGTATGGGTCTTTGTGAAACGTGGTTACGCCCGGATGAGCACTTAGCGCTAAATAATGCCTCTCCCCCAGACTACGAGAGTAGTCATATAGCACGCACGCTGAAAAGAGGTGGTGGTGTTGCGCTAATCTCTGAAAAATCGCTCAAATTTAATACACGTACCTCTAATAATTACAAAACGTTTGAGGCTCTTGTGATGCGGTCCCCTCAATTGTCAATTGATGTAATAACTATCTATCGTGCACCTGGGCCATACACAACTTTCTTAGACGAATTTGCTGAACTTTTGTCTGAACTAGTAACCTATGCAGACAAAATTATAATTATGGGAGACTTTAACATTCATATGAACTCCCCACACAGTTCACTTACTATTGCGTTTAGTTCTCTAATTGATGCATTTGGTTTTACTCAACTGGTTGACTTGCCAACCCATAAAAATGGGAACACGCTAGACTTGATTCTGACTCGAGGAGTTTTAACCTCAAACATTATGGTGCTACCGTGTACTACTGTTATCTCTGATCATTATTTAGTGACATTTGAGGTGCTAACTAAATGTAGAGTTAATAAAGATGAGGGATTTAGCGGACGCAATATAAGCACTGGCACAGTTTCTGAGCTCTTTGAACTCCTTCCTGGAGCAGTTGCGTCCTTTCCTAAATACAATGGCTCGATTGACTCACTCATGAATGAGTTCAATACCACCCTGACTAGTGTGCTGGATTCAATAGCGCCCATAAAACTAAAATCACGTCCTAAAAGACGCACACCTTGGTTTACTGATGAAACTAGAACCCTTAAAAAAGAATGCAGGAAATGGGAGAGAAAATGGCGCGCTACCAAGCTTGAGGTTTTCCATCAAACCTGGTGTGACAGCTTGTTAAAGTATAAAGCGGCCCTTGCCTCTGCAAAATCGGCCTACCTTTCGAAGGTGATTGCGTCTCAAAAGAACAACCCCAAAGCCCTTTTTGACACTGTAGCATCGCTTACAAGGCAACAGCCTATCGCAGACAGTTCGACACACTCTGCTCAGGAGTTAATGGTCTTCTTCACTAAGAAGATTCAATGCATACAGGAAGAAATTGCAAAAGATATTGTTAGTACCACACGTATTAAAGGACTGAAATTTACAGATGCACGACAGGGTGGCTGCCCTGGGAAAATGGCCGGTTTTAGTGAACTGTCACTTGATGATCTCAAACAAGTGGTGAATGCGGCCAAACCGACAACTTGCCAGTTCGACCCGCTCCCAGGTTCACTTATTAAAAGTCTTTTTAGCGTCCTTGGGCCTTCAGTTCTAAATATTATAAATACATCACTCTCCTCAGGTGTAGTTCCAGCAGCTTTTAAGTCCGCCGTTATTAAACCCACACTGAAACGACCCAACCTTGATCCAGAAATATTAAGTAATTACAGACCTGTGTCAAACCTACCTTTCCTCTCTAAAGTACTCGAAAGAGTAGTGGCACAGCAGCTGAATGCTTTCATATCCGAGAATAACCTTTTTGAATCCATGCAATCAGGATTCAGGGCTAACCACTCTACTGAGACAGCTCTGATCAAGGTAACAAATGATCTCCTAATGTCAATGGATTCTGGCGCTTCATCACTTTTGCTGCTGCTGGATCTTAGTGCTGCTTTTGACACAGTGCGCCACAATATCCTACTAGAACGGTTGGAAAAATGGATTGGTCTCTCAGGAGCTGTCCTCTCGTGGTTCAAATCCTACCTCTCAGATAGGACGCACTGTGTTAAATATGGTGAAACGACATCTGAGCCCTTTAATGTTACCTGCGGTGTTCCGCAGGGTTCAGTGCTCGGCCCCCTACTTTTCAACATTTACATGCTTCCATTAGGTGATATTATTCGCAAGTACAATATCAGCTTCCATTGCTATGCAGACGACACTCAACTATATCTTCCGTTGGAGGAATCTTCCACACTAAACTGTGGAAATTTGGAGGCCTGTCTCACTGAGATAAAAGAGTGGATGTCACTCAATTTCTTGCGTCTTAACTCTGAAAAGACTGAAATGTTAGTCATTGGTCCTTCTAAATGCCGGGACTTATTCTCAAAAACTGCTGTGAACATTGACAAATGTCACATCACACAGAGTGACTCAGTTAAAAATTTAGGTGTCATATTTGACCCTGATCTATCCTTTGAGATGCATGTAAAGCAAATTACTAGAACTGCCTTCTTCCATCTTCGCAACATTGCTAAAATCCGTTCAATACTGTCTCAGTCTGATGCGGAAACAATAATTCATGCATTTGTTACCTCCCGTCTCGATTACTGCAATGCACTACTCTCCGGTCTCCCGAAGTCCAGAATCAAGTCTCTTCAGCTAGTACAAAATGCCGCAGCGAGGCTCTTAACCAGGACAAAAAAGTACGATCACATAACACCGATTTTGGCTAACCTGCATTGGCTCCCAGTTAGCCAAAGATGTGACTTCAAAGTTCTCTTAGTATTGTACAAAATCATACATGGACTTGCTCCCTCTTATCTTTCAGATCTGATCTGCCACTATGTCCCGGTCCGAAGCCTACGATCTGAGAGTGCTGGTCTTCTGATGATCCCGAGAGCAAAAAAGTCTTCTGCTGGTTCGAGAGCGTTCTCCATCCGGGCACCGGTGCTGTGAAATGCTCTTCCCCCTGAGATTCGATCTGCAACCTCAGTGGAAATGTTTAAATCTAAACTTAAAACTCACTTCTACTCCATTGCATATGAATAACCTACTCCTCTTGTCGGTTTAAAATAGTTTGTGTAATATAGTGTAACAATCTGTGAAGCCCTTTGAGACTCTTCGTGATTTAGGGCTATACAAATAAAAATGACTTGACTTGACTAAATCATTTTGTGACATTCGTAAACAAAAGATAACAACACTAGCTAATAGCAGTACAAAGACGTTGGCTGAGAACTGTACACAATTAAATAGCCAGTGTTAATTTACTATTTACTTATTTCAGTAGTAGTGTTAATTTAACAGGTAGTTATATTTCCACTGGTTATTTTACTGTGTATGTATCTCAGTGTTTGCATTAGTTTTCAAAGGAATGAAATAGGCGAATATGGAAACAGAATATTTTGTAATGAACAATTTGGGAATTCTCAAAGGGACGCACAAGTTGATGCTGACCACCTGATAAACTCGCTATTCTTATTCATCACTTGTGAACCGGCTAAGTTAAATGTGCCGTTTCTGTGGTTCTGTGGTGTTTATTTTCAAAAATTAAAATGAATGTAAATGAATTGTCTTCAACAAACTTGTGCGCTCATGAGCGCGGTTTCCTTCAAAGTCGAAAAAAATCGTTGATTAACTATGTATACATTTAAACTATGTTTTTTCGGAGCGGGAAATTGTTTTTTTCTGATTTTTTTTTAACCAAACCATAAACCACTTTAACCCTGACAGACTTCTCCTCACATTCAAATCCTCACCGTGTGGAAACCCGAATCAATGCTCTAAAATCTACAACGTTACAGTGAGGATGCTGCAATTTCTCACCTTGATATTCTTTAAAAGGAATGGTTCTTTGCAGTATTTGCAGTTAAGTGTTCTTTCGGGACATTCTCGCTCGTCGTGATGTTCCTGTTCGTTGGCTCTCATCAACTCTTTGCAGGAAGGGCACAAGATGATGGCAAAGTCACATTGGCCCTCATGGCAAGCCTGTGGGAAAAAGAGCAACATTTTGGATTATCACGCACCTAAATTGACATTTTAGTAGTATGTGTAGATTTCATGGTATGGTAGTTATTCATCCCATGTCATGACCCTGCTTCTCTCTCTTATTTGACCCTATCTTATTTGGTCACTCATTGACAGGTTTTATTTTCTTCCTCACAGCGGTTGTCACTTGTCTTAATTTCCCCGTGGTTGGTCCTCCTAACAAAACTTGCCCTCTTCCCTTTGTTAGTACTCCGTCTCCTTGGTTCCTTGCTAGTTGGTTGCCTTTCTCATCTCGTTCCAAGCATCCAGTTTACCTAGTGTACCGAAATCCTAAATTACCTCCCGGACTTTGTATACTGCCTGATTAAACTTTGGACCGTCGATTGGACTCCCTTCTGCCTGTCTATTCGATAATCCTTGTTTGCTCCTGGTGCTCTGGACACTGTTGCCTCGCTGCCTGCTTTCGCTTGTGAAGAACACTGCCCTAAAAATTTTCCATTTTACTGATCTGTGCTTCTGCACCATCGTGAGAGTTCCTGACATCTTTCTTATTTTACATTTATGTTTCTGATACATTGCCTGATGTGTTGAGCTAATATTTGCCAGTAGTATTGAGGTTTATCCCAAATGTTAAAAATTGTATTTAGTTGAATGAATACACACCTCAAAATCTTTAATAGTTCCCGACCACGTACATCCTTCATTGGGGCATATGGCCGCCAAGGCCTCCACTTCTCTTCGGGCTGCATTGTCTGGAAAAGCCTGTGAGAAAATGAGAAGATTCCTGTCCATTAGTAGCATGTTGCTGTGTATCTTTGAATACATTGTGTAAAGTTGTGAAACAGGAGAAAACACAATACTTTTGTGTTTCCAAGAGTCAACATTTACTTACGCCTCCTTGTTTGAGAATCGAAGTAGGTTCCTCAAACAAATCTTCTTTGATGCAGGTGTTGCATTTTTCGGGCCCAGAACTGCAACAACAAAGTTTTTTCCAACAAAAAAAAAACATTTGGTTCTATAGTTAAACTATGTACAATACGGCATAGAGAATACAGAACATGTCACTGGTCTCTCCTACTGTATAATTGTGTGTATTCAGCAGATAATTGTATCCTCAAAATAGATGGAAAACGTGATTGGTTATATTAACCGTACAAACATTTATTTGCAGCAAAAGTATTTAAAATTGGAAAAAAAATAGTAGCTGTGCATGCTACAAGGAATAATAAAAATTTGGATCACAATAATTGTAATTGTTTCATCAATATATAAGTAGTTTAATTTCCAATGTAATACAAAAAAAACATAAAAATAACTTAAAAAACTACTACAACACAGTAACAGACAACTCAATTTGTTTGCCGTTAAAGTCTAATTCAATTCTTTTTGATTTTTGTAACAACAACGATCTGGTCTATTACAGTTTAAGTACAAGAAAAAAACACATCTCAATATTATATGTGATATAAGAAAATTCAGAGAAACATAAACATTAGGTTTTCGCTTTAATCAATGTTAATGCCAATAGTGATTTAAAATGTAAGCAGAAATACACTAACTGTCGTATAGACCTGCATGCTTTCATTACTTGTAGGTCGAGAAATTTTCCACTTATTTTATAAAACATGAGCGTCATCTAGAGGGAGCTGACAAGATTAATAACTATTTTGTTGCTACGTGTACCCATAATACCAAAAACACTCGGAAAGCTGGGGAAAAATGTGTAGTTTGATGACTTTGTTTGTAATCTTCCGAGTACTCTTTTTACACTCGTTTTCGGAAGACACACTACAGCGACCTCTGGTAGTCCAAATATTCACACTGTCCCTTTAAGATTTTCATTAAATGTTTATTATTGAGTGCCACGTCTGATCTTGTTGTAAACAATGTCCACACTGTTGTTATTAGTGACAACAAAGACATTCTAATCCTGTAAAACTTCATTTAGATAGCGATTGTTTTATTAATAAACCAACGCGAGTACAACAACATCAAATCAAACCCAGCGCCTGTTGAAAGAGATCAACTTGATCATTGCGATCTCCAAACGCCAAATATCGAGAAAGCGTCCGAAATAATTCATTTGCAAAACCATTTAAACTCGATTAAAGTAAAAGAATGAAAATGTATAAACACAGGACTGCTAGCTCGTCGGCAACCATGACACCCACCTCACTATTTTGTTGAAACAGAAGGAACAAAAGCGGTGACCACACTGCGCCTGCAATGGCCTTCGCAGGATTTTCAGGCACGAATTGCACAAATGTTTGTCCTCGAGGTTGTTGGCCAAAATTTTCTTGGGGAATCCTGGTTTGTTTCCTTCCAAGGAAGATGGTGGAGAAGGCTCCTGTGCTGCCATTATTCCCCTAGAATAATATCAGGGGACTTACTCATTGGGGGTGTGTTCAAGGAAATCAAGTAGGAAATATATCTCAAAAGTAAATCGCTCATTATAGCTTTATAAGCCTAATATTCGTTAATACTCGACACGAGACTACAATGAATACCTCTAAGGAAAACACACGTGATGCACAGAGTGGCTAAATTTCGTCCGGGTCGAGGATGCGCTATGTTCATGGGTGTTATATTTTCTTCACAGCAGGGGGCGCAAATACAACATCAAAGAGCCCTTGGCAGACATATATAAGAACGTTATCTATTTTGGGGTTTTTTACATCAAAGAACAGATATAAATAGTCAAGTCATGTTTACTGGCATAATCCTTAATCACGAGGAGTCTAAAAGGGCTGCACAGACCACAGATTATTGCAAACTACAGACTATTATGACACCATCCCCTGATCTAAAACCTACATGAGGGCGAGGAAAAACTCAAAAACCATTACATGAGGAAAGTGAAAAAAACTTGAGAGGGACCGCACAACATTTCCAGAGTGAAGGCTCCGGACCAGTACATAGGGGGAAATTAATTCTGAAAGATATATAGGAAGTCCATGCATGATTTTGTATAAAACCAGGGTTACTTTAACTTGATTACTTTCAATGACTTTTGGATAAATGACTACATTTTGTGCAGGCTTGGGGAGTAACGGAATACATGGAACGGCAAAAATGATGTTGGCAAGCTGTTTGTATTTATTTTCATTTCGTTTCCGTCACATTTTATGTTTTGCCGGAGATGAAAGAGACAAAGCCAGGAGAGAAAGCTTACCACGTGTTGTGAGTCATCATTTTATTCATATTTAGTTTATTTTGTCTTTTATTAGCATATTTGGTATTGGAGTAATCCAAAAGTCATTGAAAGTAATCAAGTTAAAATAACCCTACCCAACCCTGTATAAGACCAACAGAACCCTAAAATCACGTCTTAAGCTAACAGGGAGCCAAAGCAGGTTAGCTAAAATAGGGGTCATTCTCTCTTTTCTCTATTTTTCTCTCTCTCTTTTGCTTTCGCTTTCTCTCTTTTTCCTCCTCTCTCTTTCTCTCCTTCTCTTTTCTCTCCTTCTCTCTTACTATTTCTCTTTGGATTTCCTTCTTTCTCTTTCTTCTCCCCCCTCTCACTATTTCTCTTATTATCATTTTTGATTCTCTCTCTCTCTCTCTCTCTCTCTCTCTCTCTCTCTCTCTCTCTCTCTCTCTCTCTCTCTCTCTCTCTCTCTCTCTCTCTCTCTCTCTCTCGCTCGCTCGCTCGCTCGCTCGCTCGCTCGCGCTCGCGCTCTCTCTCTCTCTCTCTTTCTCTCTCTCTCTCTCTCTCGCTTTCCCCTTCTCTCTCTCTCTCTCTCTCTCTCTCTCTCTCTCTCTCTCTCGCTTTCCCCTTCTCTCTTTCTCTCTCTCTCGCTTTCCCCTTCTCTCTCTCTCTCTCTCTCACTTTCCCCTTCTCTCTCTCTCTCTCTCTCTCTCTGGCTTTCCCCTTCTCTCTTTCTTTCCCCCTCGCTTTCCCCTTCTCTCTTTCTTTCCCCCTCTCTCTCTTTCCTTGTCCCACGCTCTCTCTCTCTTCTCCCTTTCTCTCTTTCCTTGTCCCACGCTCTCTCTCTCTTCTCCCTTTCTCTCTTTCCTTGTCCCACGCTCTCTACTTTTCTCTCCCTCTCTTTATCGTATTTCTTTCTTTTTTTATTCTCTCCAATATACTAGCCCGGCCCCCGAGAGAATGTTTATTTTATCGTGTGGATCCCTTGTTCAAAGGAGTTTGACACCCGTGAATTAGGTGCAGAGTGCATTATGTTGAAATTTACACCCGGATGACACACTCAAATCTGGGTTTTATTGTGAAAGAGTAAAAGGAAGTTCAATACAATTTCGTCGCGCTTACTGATGGATAGGCGACACCACTCTAGTATCCTTCCATAGGAATGTAGCGACAATACTGTACTTTTCTAAAAATGGTCTCTGACTAAATCAGAATGTCGGAGCTGCACTTTCATTTATTTGACAACCGTGAGTATTGCTTTCCCATTGTCATTCAGAGGTTTGTTACAATTTTACGTCCGCAGAGGGGAGAGCTAAGCTAGTGCGGACTGTGTTGCTAGCATTTGTTATGCGAAACGCAAAGCAGAGATAATGTTACCTTCTTTAACAGGTTGTTAAAATATGTTTATTTTCAGTGGCTCTCGACAGTGTAACGTTCATCGCATTTTGTAATCATTATCGCTCAAAGGACGATCGTAACCACGTCAAAATATTTAACAGCAAATTAAGCTAATGCTAGTTGGTTACGTTGACAGACGAGATTCAACTAATTTACATTTCAGAATTCAACAATTCGAAAAAATACATTGAAACCTAAATGTGACAGTCCTAATGTCGTCGTGACGTTGATGCGTGTTTGCACTCCACAATCGTGGAATAGATTTCTCACGACTCGCCATCGCACTCAATGAATGAAGTGCCACATCACTTCAAAATATTGAATAAATAATAGATCTTCATATGATGCTCACGTCACAAAGGGTAGTCCCATACCTGTCCACCTCAGCCATCTCTTGCCCGATTAATGATTAAAATTCCCCTAATTAAGCAGTAATAAAACTTACAAGCATAACCCGGCACATATTTATTCACAGCAAGACATACTATAGAATTAAAACTAAGATAAGTTTAATTTATTTATCAAAATACATCACAATGTATTCTTTCAGCATCTTTTTCAGATATTTCCCCACTTGCAGTAAATTTAGTGTTGCATATTATATGTAGCAGTATTTTTTTAAAAATAGTTATACAACATACGCATAAAATATGGGGGAAAGCTATATGTTAACAGGTGTGCAGTCCCCACAGAAAAAAAAACTACAAATCTCTTGTTTGATAGACCATCTGTCTATCTGTCTCTCCGTCTCCAATTTAAATAATACATTTAATACCTATTTAATATATCCATATATTTTTAAATTTTGTTTATGAGGGAAAAACGTTTCAATATTTAGGACAACTAATAGTGCTGAATATATATTTTTAAATTCACCAGTAATAAAAGGTTTTAGCAGATCAAAGGGCAACCTGCCGCAATCATAACCATTGATATATTGGAGTTTTGGGTGATTTTGCCATCTATGTTTTGGCAATAAGTTTCATCAAGTGTCTTAGGGTGAAGAGGTTGACCCTCCCCCCAAAGCATAAATATTCTAGTTTGAAAATAAATAAAAATAAAATTGTGAAGATTTCATTAGTATAATTTTATGTCATGTAGGAGGATGCGAGTTTGCTTTGGTTTCTCAGTATAGGAAGGCTTGCCATTTATAAATAATAACATTTTTGAAAATTGTGATTTATGACATCAATCTTTATCCCAAAGAAAGATGGAAGGCTGTTTATACTCTCTTGTTTTTTCTTATCTCCCCACACAGATGACACTGTAAACAGCACGATGTCCACTTGTATCTCCAGCTGTCCAGAAAACACAACAGCTCAAACATAGTTTGGCAGAATTTACCAATTTAGAACAGGATTCCGGACGAATCCACTCTTCAACTCATTCATACTATTTGCAAAAAATAGGGTTCTGAGGGATTAAAAACATGTTCTCAGCATTGAAAAAGTTGGTTGGCTCTGAGCCGGGCCAGCTCAGGGACAAAAACATTCCTGCTGGCCTGCAGTCTATGGGTCAAAGCTTGCAGAGACGCTTCGCCAAAGGGGTCCAATACAATAGTAAGCCTTTAAACTATCATTTTACATTTTTTGCATATAAACTATCCCACCAATATGATGGAGTACTACTAATTTAGATTCAGATTCAGATCTACTTCATTGTCATTCTAGTACACGTGTATACAGAACGAAATGCCGATACATCTGACCCGCACAGTTTCCTTGAATGTACAGATATGAATATAAATAAAATGTTGTATTGAGTTGGAGTATTGAGTACTAATGATATACTAAATAATTATGGCTATGTATAGTATTTTACAGTAGTGCAAAGAGTGCAAGAGGAGCAGCTAACCAGATGTGCAAAATGGGCAGTCAGGTAAACAAGTCAGGTAAACAGTAACAATAACACTGTAGTACAATAGTGCAGAGGAGAACAGATGTGCAAGGAGTGGCTAGCTATAAAGAACTGCCAGTAGTGCAAAAAAGTCAAACAAAACCAACACATGTACAGATTAGCAGCAGTTTAGATTTACTATGTGTTTTATTGACTATTTAACAGTCTAATGGCCAGGGGGACAAGACTATAGTGGAACCTGGTGGTCCTGCACCGCACACTGCAGTACCTCTTCCCAGAGGCTAGCAGAGTGAACAGTCCATGATGGGGGGGTAAATTAGTACTGTCTATATACAAATATGACTATCTTTTTTGAATTGCAGACAGACACAAAGAAAATAAGTAAATCATTTTTTTTAAGAATCTCAAATATTTGTACGACTTTTTAACCACACAAGTGTCAAAACATACACAGTGTTGTACACTTTAGTGGTGATATTTAAATTCCTAATTTTTTTTTCAATGTCAACACCACACTCTAGTGAAAATCGTCATCCGTGGAGATCGGAACACTGGAAAAAGTACTTTATGGTATCGACTGCAAGGCAAGAAGTTTGTGGAAGAATACATCCCTACTCAGGAGATTCAAGCCACGAGTATTCATTGGAATTATAAAAGTAGGTATTTTTATTCATCCTTAAACAGGAAAACGTCATCCTTTCCAACAGTATGTTTGTGGTCATTTAATGTTTGCTCATATATGCACATTTCTATGTACTGTTGCCTGATCATTCAATCCAGTGGCTCCATATCAAGGTAAACATTGGATTTAGTATGTGTGGTACCTCTCCTCTATCTCTATACTTAGAAGGAGCACCTGCTCCTCCTGTAGTGTGCTAAATAATAGAGCGTAACTGAATATGTGTGCTAGTATTCATTTCTTCTGCAAGACAACACTTTTGTGATTAAACCTTTTTTGTCTAGCTCATTTTTGTCTTGTTTTTCAGCTACTGATGATGTAGTCAAGGTCGAAGTGTGGGACGTGGTCGATAAAGGTGAGTAGTGGGGCAAAAAATATGTCGTGGTATGAAGCATTTATTTGCTCGGACCTTATCGCCACACATCAAATAGCTTCAGACTCAATTTGTGGTTGTTTTCTTGTATCCCATCCTCACTCATTTCTTTGTTTTTTGAACCATCTGCACTCATCTCAGGCCAAAAATATCCTCTTCCTGAAGGTGTAGGTGAGCGTCACCATAGTTTAGTGTGCAGAAAATCATTGCTGCTGTTGTGTGCCGTTATTTTTATTGTTTTTGTTGTGTTTGGAAAGTAGCCCAGACCCTCTACAAACACACATAAGTGAAAACTTACAAATAGAAACGCTCTGTACTTGAAACATGCATGAACATACAGTGGCTTGCGAAACTGTTTGGCCCCCTTGAACTTTGTGACCTTTTGCCACATTTCAGACTTCAATCAAAGATATAAAGCTGTAATTTCTTGTGAAGCATTAACCATAAGTGGGACACAATCATGAAGTGGAACACACTTTATTGGATATTAAGAACTTTTTAAACAAATAAAAAACGAAAAAGTGGGTGTGCAAAATTATTCAGCCCCTTTTCTTTCAGTGCAGCAAACTCTGCCCAGAAGTTCCGTGAGAATCTCTGAATGATTCAATGTTGATCTAAATGACTAACGATGATAAAGAGAATCCACCTGTGTGTAATTAAGTCTCTGTATAAATGCACTTATACTGTGATAGTCTCAGAGGTCTGTTAAAAGCACAGAGAGCTTTATTCATTTTATTTGTTCCATGATTGTGTCCCACTTGTTGTTAATTCTTCACAAGAAATTACAGTTTTATGTCTTTATGTTTGAAGTCTGAAATGTGGCAAAAGCTCACAAAGTTGGAGGGGGTCCAAATAGTTTCGCAAGCCACTGTATGTAAGCCGTCAATTGAGTTTCTGCAAGAAAGTGAATGTTTACTTCTGCACTCACAAGCATACAGACTAGAAAAATCCCTTTATTTTCCAGATACTAATGCTTTAAATCTCTTCGTCTTTCAGGCAAAGGAAAAAAGCGTGGCGACAATTTGAAACTAGAGAATGAGCCGCAAGAGGTAATATTAATCACATGACTGTCATGTGTGAAGAACAAATAGCTCACTCATATAATGTGGGTCAGTAATGGGGGAGGCTGCCCGGCTTTTCTTATTTATGAAAACCATCATTAATGTGGATGCATTTTGTTATCATGTAATCATCAATAAACCTTTTTGTTGCAGTCAGACGAGGTAGCCCTTGATGCAGAGTTTTTGGATGTGTACAAGAACTGCAATGGTGTCATCATGATGTTTGACATTACCAAGCAGTGGTAGGTGTTTTGTTTTATGCATGAAGGCATTACGTTTCAGTCTGACTAAAGTTTGACCGTTTGTGTGGATGTTGTTTTGGAAATAATTCATCTAAATCTATGGTTTTAAATGCCCGCTATAAAAAAATATATATCTCTGGGCACAACTCCTTAAGAAAATGATAAAAACATATGTGTATATATAAATGATCAGCTGCAGTTTAAAAAAAGAAAACAAATTTCAATTATGAAAATTTGTTTCATTGTGGCCCAAGTTGATTACATTAAGATTTCTTGAATAGGAATCTTTATATGTGGTACTTCAGGTGGTACTATGAGTAAATTAATAAAGTTCAAAATTTTGTTTGAGGATTACATTTGAACTTATCCTAAAGGAATACATGAATGAATGAATGAATGAAATATTTCACTGAGAAGTCTTCCTTTTTTAAACTGTATTTTAACTGAACACTAAATTAGGAACATAACACTTAGTAAAATAACCTGTATGATATGGCAGGTATTTTTTCTAATTTTGAGTATTTTACCATTCGTTCAAGTTATATGTTGTATTTTTTACTTAAAGGGACATTGTGTCTTATTTTTTAGTGCTTAAAATTTTCAATTCACAAAAACAATATTTATTTGAATGATAGGCAAAAATACCTGAATTATTATAGAATCATGTTCTCTATTGGATATTTGAAGGCCCAGATTTTTTTTTGATTTTTTTTTTTACATAACATGAGGCTTACCTCGAGGGAGCCGACATGATTTTAAGCCATCTTGCTGCTATGGGTACCCCCAAAAACCCAAAAGCTTGTGAAAAGCTTGGAAGACTATTGAGAAAAAAAAGGTGACATTTAATCACAGAGTCTCTGTAGTCAGAATTCTTCTTGGTGCTTTGTAGCTTGGGCTACATTTCTACTTTTTTTTGTAGACATATTCTATTTTTTTTTTATCCTAAAAGGTGACTTCAATATGTTTTCAGGACGTTTAACTACATTTTAAGGGAACTTCCCAAAGTTCCCACTCATGTACCAGTGTGTGTGCTGGGAAACCACAGAGACATGGGTGAGCATCGGGTCATCCTTCCTGATGACATCAGGGAGTTTATCGCTGGACTAAACAGGTGAACCTTGAAATTTTAATGGGGCATTTTTTTCCACAATATTGTGATATTTTCAAGCTGTACTTTTTCACTGTTATGTCATTTTCAAATTAACAGCAAGTGGATTTTGATGCTTCATTAATCTTTCACAAACATTATCAATTAACTTCACAGCTCCACTCATCCAAAACATCCATTGCCATTTTTTTTAAAGTAAACTTTAATGGTTTGAGTAATATCCATCCATTATCTGCACCACTTATCATCAGTAGGGTCGCGGGTGTGCTGGAGCCCATCCTAGCTATCTTCAGGCAGTGGACAGGTGACACCCTAAACTGGTTGCCAGCCAATCGCAGGGCGCACAGGGACAGACAACCATTCACTTGCTCATTCACACCTAGGGACAATTTGGACCGGCCAATTAACCTGCATGTTTTTGGAACCCATGCAGGCACGGGGAGAACATGCAAACTCCTCACAGGAAGGTTCGATCTCATGACCTCAGAACTGTGCCGCACACGTGCTAACCACCGCACCACTTTGCTGCCCCTTTCCTTGAAGATTTAGATCATTTCTCGGTAGTTCGTACAATTTCACTGTTAATAAAGACGTGAAATTGTGGGCAGTTTAAAAAAAGTTGAGTTAACATAATTCCAGCATTATCATGATAATAATTCTTTAAAATTATATGGTATTTTCTCACAGCACAGGGCATGCATTTTTCACATACTTGCACATTCACACTTTGGTAGGAGTAACTAAAATTCTAGCCATAGTTGCCCTGGGGCAGACTAACAGAGAGTGTCTGTTAATGTGCACCTATGCCCTCTCCAACCATCCCCAAACATTTGAACCATTCATATACCAGTGTGAGTGTGGGGAGAGCCTGAAAGGAGCTGTAGGCAAGGTGTATTTGTAGTCAAGGCCAAAGACAAATAATTCAAGATTGTTTTATTTTCTTTATTGTAGGACAACCCACCATCATTTGATTCAATAATAAATGTGTTAATTATATTCTATGTCTGATTACAGGTGCTCTGTATATACATTCTTAAAGATACAAAAACCCTTTAATTAGTGATAAAAAAACACAAGGAAAATCATGCAATTTGCTTAATGTCCGTAGTAGTCGTTACAGTTCATATTTCCTGAATAAATCATGAAATATTAAAATGATCTTAAAGCAGGGGTCGGGAACCTTCTTGACCCAAAGAGCCATATTAGCAAAACTATTTGCAGGTTTTTCTTGAGAGAGACAGAACATATATTCTTTGACAAAATTCAACAAAACCGGCAAACCCCCTATCCGTGCAAAATTCAATTCTTTAGCGCATTTTATTCCACTGTGTGTCATTTGATGATTTGATAAAACCTATGAAAAAATAATGATGCCAGAGCCTGTGTACCAAAAATATGTTATCCACTTAAAATGTGTATCCCTCCTGCAGTTTCTTAAGAGTTTCGGGGCTCATTTTGACAGATCCTCAATAATGGTTTCAAAACAAGGCGCGAGCAAAGTTCTTTTGTCAAAATGTTTCAAGATATTGCAAACGGGGATACCAAAGTATTTTTTTCTAGCGGTCTAGCCAGTTTTATCGCTCACCCAATCAAATTGCACTAGGTGCTTTGGGAGCGCTTCCGGGTAAAAAGTTTGTTTTGGGTTAAAGTTTGTCCTGTGGCTTTTCATCATAGAGTGTCTCAACACTAATTATAGATTGTTTAATGAACTTCCAAATAAAGGATTATTTAGCAATTTACAGCCAAAATAGGGTCTGTTGGTGTGAACAGTTGACTGTAAGCTGTTGTTAATATTGTCTCCTATATATGTTGGATTGAACCCTTTACCTATAATCAAGGTCTTGGCTTCTCTTTTGCATATATAGTTCTTGCTAAAGCTCTATTTTATTTCTAAGCCAAAAGTACTCGTGAAAAGAGCCATATATGGCTCGCTAACCATTGGTGTGCATCCCATGTCCTAAATTATCGGTCTTCCTTCATAATTAAACACGGTTACCATGGATCCTAGTAAAGTCTTAAAAGGCATTTAATTCATGATTCTAAAAATAAGGCCTTGATTGGCATTAAAATCTCTTGAATCTAATTTGCGAAAGCCTTAAAAATGTGAACACATTAATAAGAATTATATTTGTTTGAACTAAAAAGATAGATCAATCCATAATGCACTGTTAACATCCTTTTTATTTCTTGTTTTCCGTGTCTAAAACTTTGGAGAGTGCTATGTCTTTGGATGCAACTTTTCAACAGGACAAAAATGTGATTTTAAATAAATGAATCAATAAACATTTAATTGAAGTTGCTTCTGATTTATATGGTGTTTTCTTGTTTTATTTGCTTCAATTGTGTGTTTTTTTTTCAACTTGGTCTTAAATTTGAATCCAAAAGGCATTTAAAAAAGTCTTTACAACTTCTTGAATTTGCCTTATAAGCTGTAGGAACCCGGTTAAAGAACGGGAAAAAAATTTCTTTATAATAATCACGGTATGATTTTACTTGTTAGGCCCGCTTGATGTAAGTTTAGGCCGAACTATAATGACATTTCATGTGAATTATCAGTTGAAAAAGGATTCACTATGAAATATTTTGCACAGCAAAATGAATCGCTAAATGTCTTAATTAAAAAGTCAACAAATTGAAAGTTGTTTTCTGTTTGATGACATTTAAATAACTAAAGCAATTCATTTTACCAGACCAATGGGATCATCTTACATCCACTATGCTGAATCCTCTATGAAGAATGGCTTTGGCCTTAAATATCTGCACAGATTTTTTAACATCCCCTTCTTACAACTCCAGGTAGACTCGTTTTCATACGTGCTAATATTAATGTGAATTGTTTAAATCTTCCTTGTTTTACGCTCCATTTTTCGTGATTGCTTTTTTCTTTTTGAAGAGAGAGACCCTTTTGAGGCAGCTGGAGACAAACCAGTTGGACATGGATGCCACTCTAGAAGAGCTTTGTGTGCAGCAGGAAACCGAAGATCAAAATTATGAAATGTAAGCTTTCTTTTTATCGCTCATCTCATTATTTTTGTTAGAGATAGCGTTGCTGTAACGTATTTTGATTTTTATAGTTTCCTGGAGAACTTGGAGTCTCGGAGTAAAGGCTATGGCTCACCTGGTCCAGCCAATGGTCAGAGTCCTTCCTCAGGCTCCCAGTCCCCAATCGTTCCAGCTAGTGGGGCCTCCACTGGAAGCTCCAGCCCAAGCACCCCTCATCCCCCAAACCTTTCCCAGCCACTTCCACAGTCGCCTTCCGTCTCAGCTCCCTCGGTTCCGGGTCTCGCTGCAGCCGCCGGCAGAGCAGCCTCACCCTCCGCTGAATTAAAGTCTTCAGCTCAATCACCAGAGCACCTTCAGTCCACCACCACACCGGTATCGGTACCACAAAAACGCGGCTTCATGTCTCGGTGGTTTGGCTCATCCTCTCCTGTCCCCGAGGCTTCCGTCAGTGCATCGGGTACGTCTCCTCTACATGTCAATACTCTAATGGTTTTATTTTTTTTGTGTTTTCAGATTGCTACTGACCAGTGTTCAAATTGTTTTTTTCTATATACTGAATCGTTTAGTCAGTCTCAAGTTAAAGTTGAAAATGTTCATTTGTTCTTCTCATATAAGATTAAATATCATGTATGAATAAATGTCCATAGTTTTAAGATGCTGGCACTTGAATGTAACATAGGTAAGTTGAAAATTAGATCATACATTTTATTTCATTTCTATACATCTTTTATATGAAAAGTCCTGTTTTCTGGTTAAAAATAGGAGACTAAAATAATTATTGTGATCTATAAAATGTGATACTCTGTTTGATTATTTTAAAAAAGGAAGCGTTATATCTCATGTGGTCAATTCTTTTGCTCCATTCTCATGACGGAATTCTCTTAATGAAGACATCACTCTGATGCTCTAGAAGCCTACTTGGCTTATAAATGTAAAGAGTTCATTGATGGACTTTATTTGACATTTATTGGGGGCGTTTAGATAGTAATAAACGTGGTTAATCTTGAACATGTACAAATCCTCTTTTTAGAAGGGGGTTCTACATTATAACAACGTTATTGTTTTTTTCCCTCCCTAAAATGCATGTGGGCATTAGTTTTATTCGCTTGAATTGTGCAAACTAACCCCTGTGAAATCAAATTAAATACATAGTGGACTCATTTTTACATCACAACCTAAGCTATTTCTACTTAAATGAGGAAACTAAGTAAGTAGTGAGCAGTCACAAGATTCTAGTCTGAGCTCTTGAGAAATTCAAAGACTTTAACCTAGTCACAGGACCTGAAAGAATTAAAGTCATGAAATGGTTGATTGCCACATTTTGTATAGGAAGTCTATAAATGTATGAGGAGATCACAAGACGGACATGAACAATATCAATCAGTTGATTACGAAGGTATTTGGATTACGTGTGAGTTGCTTTGTTTTCCTCAGAAGACCCACCTGCACCAGTTTGTCCTGCTTTTGTTAAGAGTGTGGATGACTTTGTGCCTGAAGATAGACTGGACAAGAGTTTCCTTGATGATAGTTTGCCCTTGAGGTCAAAGGTTCCTCAGCCTGCCCCAGCGGTGGACAGCGACAGGTACGCACTACAAAAAGAAGTCTTTTGGTGATCATTTCATGCAATTAAATAAATATATATACGATTTATGTAATGTATAATTTTGCTTTCTTCCCTAGTGATTGTGAATACAAAGGAAACCCCTTGGTTTCTGGTTTCCAGGATGAGCTTGATCTTGATGACACACAGTCAAATCTCCTGCAGCCTAAAATACTGCCTCCAAGGAAAGATATAATTTTGACTAGTGATGAAGAGGACCAAACTTTAACGGCCCCGTCTCAGAAAACAGACCAGGACCTGGACAGTGAACCTGAGCTTAAAACGTAAGTGTATCACAAGTTGTGTTGAGTGTAATAA
Source organism: Urocampus carinirostris (assembly GCF_059441175.1). NCBI lineage: Eukaryota > Metazoa > Chordata > Actinopteri > Syngnathiformes > Syngnathidae > Urocampus > Urocampus carinirostris. The sequence goes on from NC_142353.1 coordinate 39,717,712, forward strand.
TGCGTATATATTAAAAATAAATTCTTCAAATAATCTTTTTCAGCTACATCACTAAACCAAAGGTGAAATCTCAAAAGTTAGAGCCCAAAGACCAGTCTTCAGGACCCATCCTCCTCACGTTAACGCCAACAGAAAAGCAGTCCACCCAGCAGCAAAGAAAAAAGAAAGTAGTCTCTTCTACCGCTGGTGACTCTGATACAGACCCTGAGGCTCCAGTGGCCCAACAGATGCTTTCTTTTGTTATGGATGACCCTGACTTTGAGTCTGAAGCATCAGACACACCAAAAATAACAAAGGTAGGGCGGAACAGCCCGCACTGTATTGCATGCTTCTTATTAGAGGTAAGATCATGAGGCCAAGCCCAAACTTGACCTTTGCCCGAAAGGATATTTGGGTCGGGTCTTGCCTAAAATGTCAATCATTATTTCGGCTTCACGCCAGGCTGTGCTTCTCTCTTGCTGACTTTTTTTTTTTAATTATTCACGCATGGTGCACGCCCGTAATAGTTCCTAGTCTATTTTTCGCTTGCGGATCCTCCACGAAGAAAAATAAACCAATAACAATAACGAGTGGATAATTAAGATTAATTCAGAAAGAAAGAAGCCCTCCTCCTCTTCACAAAATAAAAAATAAATTCCTTTCAAATAAAATATGAAAATTCAGGTTTACTTTGGGCTCGGACCCTCAGATCAAGTTATTTTGTTGGGCTGGTTAAGGCTTCAATACACGGGGGCCGGGTTGGGCTAGATTTTTTAAGCCCAATTTTAGATCTACATCTAATTGTACAGCATTTTCTGGTAAAATGGCCAGAAGATGGAAGAACACAGATTTACTCCTGTAAAAAGTAGAAATGATATTTGTTGGTAGCTTCAAAATAAACTCAAGTTTCTTCATTGAATCATAGAATATGTCGACATTTTAGAGTCAAACATTTAACTTCTCATTTTAAGCAATATAATGGAATTGTTTGTCGGTCATAACCACAATCCTTCTCTGTTATCCTCAGAGTACATTTCCCGCCAGAGATGAACTCTTATCAGACCTCTCAGATGATGACATTCAGTCAGCCAAGGTGCCAAATCATGTTACTCCAACTGTGATGTCTTTTAAACAAAAGGATGTCACCGATCTTTTCGGCCTTGGCATCCAAGAAGAACCTTCCACAACCAAAGAGAGCAGCGATGAACATGAAGGCAAGATACTCCAATTTATTCCTTTGGTTGTTTTTATAACTTCGGGATTGGCTTGGTGAGTTAAAACTTGAATACACGGGTTTCTGTTCCAGGTCTGAAAAGATAAATCTGATCTATCTTGCATCTCAAGTGTCGAGTGTAAGAGACGCTTAAGACAAAAACGGGCAAAGTGCCCCTCTTTGCATTTTATAAAAAAGAATGTTCAAAATGTTCGTTAAAAATGTACTTTTTGACTAAATACATTTTGTATTACCTTTATCTGTTTTCAGTTTCTTATCACGGATAATTGAAAAACTTGCTCCTGCAGCACATTTTAGTGCTGTTACCGCAGTTAAACACTCAACTGATACTACTTGGGTGGGTGGACCGTGTCTATGTGGTTTCATCATGCCACAGATGTCCAGACTTTTTTATTCTCATGGCCACGTGTAAAAAACAAGATTTAATGTCTTGCTATAATTTACCAAAATGCATAATTTTGACTTGACACAGACACCTGAATGAAATAGTCTTTATTTTTCCATTTATAACCATTAAGTGTACATTGTTTACAACGAGATTAGATGGATGACATTCCAGGAAAAACGTGCAATAAAAGATTTAAAAGATACAAATAAGATAAAAGAGAATGTGTGGTAGATGGGTAATAGACAGGTATAAATTGTATGTACATCAGAAAATAGTGCAATGACTATCTGCAATATTGTGCAAAAGTAAGAATAAAGAAATAAAATATAAATACCAATTTCTTATAATTAGGTTGGGTTACAATTTATAAACAAAAAATGATTTTATTTGAATAAAGGATGGTTGTTACTTAACACATTTATAATGTAGGCCTATCAGAGATGAGCTTCCCCTTTATCTAGCTGGTGCTCCTGTTATATGGTCACAATTATTTACATGCGTTGATATTTACAGTTCTGCATATTCTCAGGCACTAATGGTTCCAAGTTTTTTTGTCAACTGGATTCGAACACACAGTTTGCCTTTACCTTTCATATTTTGTGTCAATTTAACCTCAAAATACAAATGCAATTGCTGGTGCAAAGGATAATTTTTCATTTGCTTGATCTGACAATTATTTCTATTTTCTTTGTTTTTAGACAAAGAAGGCAAGCACTCCTCCAAAGACAAGAAGAAGAAAAAGAAGAAAAGTAAAGAGGTGATGTGCCGGCACGTTTGCATGACTTTAAAGGGTCATTATGGATTATTTAGCATCACTTATTGGTACGAAACACTTCATTCATTTTATAAAAAAAAACTATTGATTTTAATAATGAACAAAGATACATGTATTTTTAAATACTTGTAGGTCGAGAAATTTGTATTTATTTTACATAACATGAGGGTCACCTAGAGGGAGCGGACTTTATTGTCCTCCTTCTTGCTGCTACGGGTACCTCTAAAATCTTGTGAAAGACTGCAAAAAATGGGAAGAACAGGGATTCTGTTTTGTCACTTAGATTCTTCTTAGTTCCTATTCTTCCTTGTGCTTTTAACACTTGTTTTCGGTTGCACTACACAATAAAGCGACACTTAGCAATCAAATATCACACACTGTCCCTTTGAGGTTTTCTAGTAGAACTGAATCAGTAATGTGCAATTTCAGGAGGATGAAAAGATGAAGAAAAAACACAAACACAAGAAAAAGGAGAAAGATGAAACTGTCGACGACAAAGAGAAAAAGAAGAAAAAATCGCGGACCAAGAAAACTGAAGTGGATGAGCTGGAAGACTTTCTCGGAGGAGGATCAAGCACCGCCAACAGAGATGATGGAGATTATGAAGAACTATAAGATGTCTCCTTTTGTTAGTAAACTGAACCTGTGAACAACTGTGGTAAGGATAACTTTCTGGTCCCCTGACTTGTATGTGCACAGAGTTGTATCCCAAGCCATACAAAATGCAATATGTGAGGCTACCAACGAGCACCAGGTAAAATGTGACACTCCGGATGTGGCTCTGTTCTTTCTAAACTGATCTAACGGTTTTCCTTGACTGCACTTAAGTGGTGTCCTTCATTCCATTCAGTCAGAAACAGCAAAGAGACACTCTGTCAATGTTTTTTTCTTCTCATTTGTGAATACTTAATTACTCAAAATTTAGTCTTTATATAAGATGACCCTTCTGGTGGAATCTTGGAGTGGTTGGAGTAATGTTTGACAGCATGCTAGAAGTAACAAATTGTTTCCTCCCCATTTGTCTCTTTCTTTGTGCACTTTTGCTTCGACATTTCACGGTTTAATTCTCCCCAGCTTTCCAATTTTGAAAGGTGCACCAACATAAGGCTTTTTAGGCAAACTGTACTGAACAAAATTACCTTTTCATATCCAACAGTGGGTCAAGTCATATTTATTCAATAAACCTTAATCACAAGGAGTCTCAAAGGGCTGCACAGACCACAGAATATTGCAAACTACACTATACCCTGATCTAAAACCTGCATGAGGGTAAGGTAAAACTCAAAACATCGGTGGGGTAAACTGACTAACATCGTCTTATACTGTTTTTGTTTCCCAGTACAACATGTTCCATCAAGTTAATTCGGCTGTTGTCATGCATTTCACTTGGATTTGGGGGCAAAAAGGTTCGGTTATACCTTGTACAATTGACCCAAGAAAGAACTTCATCATTATTCTCCTTTGTATTATTAAAGCTTGTCAGATTTTGAATAGCATCCAAGTCCAGAAAAAAATACTAGCTAGCGTCAAAACTCACAGCAGCATTTCTTTTTTAATGTCACAACTTTCTCAGGTTGTGAATACACACAGAAATTGTCTCTAACATTCTAACGCTGGTTCAGTGTGGATGTAGCAAATATGCAGTTGCCGCAAACGGTATTGTGCTTCTGTGATCATTTTGAAGAAGAATCATCACTTGTGTAAAACAACCTGCTGATTTTTTTTCCCTCGCGAGCATTTTCCTCATCAAAACCTTTTTTTTTTTAAATCGCCTTAACTGAGGTTACAATAAGACTGGTGTGCCACTATCAGAAACCATTTTAAGTGTTCTTATTATAAGCTTATAATTGTGATCAGAATTGCACCCTTGCTTGTGAGACACATTTATGTAACTTGTTTTAAGATTTCAATGACCCACAAAACTCGGTTCTTTGTTTTTTTTTCCCCTTTTTGTGTTTGTGTCGCCACATGTTTTGCAACATTTCCATTTTACTTATATAATTACTTCATTTTATCCTTTTGTTTTGGTATAGGATGGTTATTTGGTTTACATTTTGGCGAACATGTTCAAAAACACAATGCAGCTTTTCAAATATGTCTGTTTACAGTGCAATGTTTTTCTCCTCTCAACGGTTTTATTTCCACTTGTTTTAGGGAATTGTACCATGTTGTCCATTTCTTGTGTTTTATGGCTTCTTGTTACAATCATTAGATATGTATCATCATTAGATGTGTCCAATGTACTGTACCTGTACCTCATATAAGTGGAGTTGTAAAAGTTTCAAGTTAATCCACCCCACTCTAAGTTTACTCTTCTGGTTAACCAAAATTGAATGACAGAAAATAACCAGTATCCATGCTGTTTTATCCCCTCTTCTTTGGGTAATTCAGGATCATTGTGGAAAGAAGTTCCAGGCAAAGCATTAAAAACTTGTATGTACAGTAACGACAAATTTTCAATATTCAAAATAATACTCAATCAAAAACGTTAGACTGGAAACACGAGCTAAATAAGGTGTTATGAAAACGTAAATAATATGGAGTAGAACTGACATGCACTTTGAAAAAAAAAAACAACCCAGGCATCAGAATCGTTTCAACTGTGTAGACGTTATATAGATTTTAAGTGCATTTGTGATGCATTTCTTCCCTACCCTTGCATATATTCCTTCTTTTCACTGTGTCAGTTTGACAATGCTTGATTTGTCTAATAAAAGCGTTTTTTTTTTCTAAATGAGCTGGATTTTTTCTCTTGGTAATTAAAACATGGTCATGATTGTGGGTTTGAAATATATCAAAAGCCCCCTTGGCAAACAAATATTTTAGGATTTAGTTTATTAAGACCAATGGTCTGATTCAATGGACCGCTGTGCCCTTGAGCAATGCATCAACCGTTCCAAAGAAAATGTATTGGGAAGAATTAGCTGGGGAAAACCTTTTCGAATACTAGGTCTTTTTTTCAGATGTATTTTACATAACAACAGGCTCACCGACAGGGAGCTGATATAATTATTTGACATCTTGCTGATGCGGTTTTTTAAAAATCTCATCAAAGATGTGCTTAGTAGCACTCTTTCGGCTGCACGACATAAGACAGTGACGTCTAGCGATCAAATAATACACAGTCTCCCTTTAGACAGCTAAGATCTAGGTGTATAGTAGTTTATTCAGCTGCAGTTTATATTATCAATTTGTATTATTTTTTTTACTCACATTTGAAACGTATAATGCGTTATCCTAGTTTCGGTAGAGGCATAAAACGTAATTTTCCTTCATTTCAGGCACATGATGTTTTTAATAATTTCCAGTAGAGGGCGTTCTTGTTACATGAAGTGCTTTACTGTCCTCAACTGGATTAGTACGCACGGCACAGCAACTGCAGTAACTGCACAGTCTATTCGGATTGAATTTCGATCGTTTAAGATAACACATTCTAAATAATGGCCTAGTTTAGATGTCTAATTTTTATGACAAAACGTTGCTTGAGTCGACCCAATACTTTTATTTTGGATCAATTTCTCACGTAGTAGTATCGAACGATCCTATTGGCTGCAACTTTGGCCAATGAACAACATTGTTGTAAACTGCACTCCATGTGGGTAGTGATAGCAGTAGCTAGCTGCTAGCAGAAGATAAAACATGGTAAGGGTTTTCTCTTTGATTTATATTTTGTGTTTGAAGTGAAATCCTAAAGTTGGTAAGGGAGAAAATTCATGTTCACTCTGACCTTGGTGCGAAAGGGTATTTGTATGCTTTCGTCTAGTTAAGTTTATAATGGATGCGACGGAACAGTTTTTCGTCTTGTAAACTTAAGGTTCTTTTTTTTTAGATATTTTTAATATGTACAGTATTTGAAAAGGTAAAGTAAGGTTTGTGGTTTCGGCAGGGCATGTCCATCAAAATATGTCCTAAGATTTACTTCTTTTTTTGGTAAAGGGACAGTGTGTATTAGTTATTAAAAAAATACGTAATTTTAAAAATTATCCATCCACCATCTGCATCGCTTATCATCACTAGGGTCGCGGGGTGCCGGAGCCCATCCTATCTATCGTGGGTCAGTGAACTGGTTGCCAGCCAGGGCACATCTAGACAGACAATCATTTATAAGCTCACCTATACCTAGGAACAATTGAAGTCACCATTAAACATGCCATGCATGTTTTTTGAAATGTGGGAGAAAACTGGGGCGCCTGGAGGAAACCCACGTAGGCTCGGGGAGTACATGCAAACTCCGCACAGGAAGATCGATAGCTGGTTTTGAACCCATGGCTTCAGAACTGTGCCCAGACATGCCAACCATTCATCCGCCGTCCCTATCTATCTATCTACCCTGGTCATATCCCTCAAGAGCGGTGACTGACAGCAAGACAAACACATACAATAACAAAGAAAATAAAAGGGGAAAAAAGAGCAAAAAACACACACGAGAATTTTTGGACCATGGCCAACCCAATTGCCCAAACACCCAAACAGGTTAGGCACCTAAGTTGGTCATGCTTTCGTCCCTCCAGATGAAATGGGACACCAGAAAGCGGCCATGTCACTCGGGTCAGGGTGACACAACACACTCTTTTGTTCAACAGCAGGGCCTGACAGCTTTCACTGGTTTACCCCTGCCGCATCATATGGGTGCCCAGCCCATCCTTAAGAACGCGTCCACAATCCCACTATCTTTTCACAACACCTCTCCACTTCTTCCTATCACCAACAAGAGCTCTAGCTTCCATTATATTTGGACCGCTTTCCTCCAGTGCACTCATAACACCATCCATCCACGTCAATCGCGGCCTTCCTCTTGTTCTCCTTCCATTGACTTCTGCTCTGTAGATCTTCTTCAACATTCGCTCCTCATCCATCCTCTCCATGTGTCCAAACCAACCGAGTACTGTCTTAGCCACACGCTTGCTCAGTTCCACGACTACTCCAGTTCTGTCTCTCACAATTTCATTTCTCAATCTATCCAATCTTGTCACTCCTAACATACTCCTCAAACACTTCATCTCAAAAACATTCAATTTCCTTCTTAAATCTGGGTTCAGGCTCCAAGTCTCTGCATCCGCCGTCCCGCCCCCATTAAAAATCAATATTGATATAAATATTAAGCAAAAACTTATGATTCATCATATAATGGATATTTTAAATACTCGTAGGTCAGGCAATTTGCACTGGTTTACACAACATGAGCCCCACTTAGAGGGGGGAGATGACATAACCATCTTGCTGTTACAGGTAACCAAAAACTATATAAAGCAGGGCAAAAATAAGAAAAATGTTGCAGTTGGGTTTTTGTAGTTTCCAATCTTCCTCATGCGTTTTAGGTCGCACTAAACACTACAGTGACATTTAGGGGGTCAATAATTACACACTGTCCATAAAAGTTCTTTACATTCGATATAACGGCTTTGTCTTTTTAAAAAACAGCTTCGTCGTGAGGTGAGACTGAGGCGGGAGTACTTGTTCAGGAAGGCACAGGAAGACAGGCTCCGAACAATTGAAGAGAAGAAACAGAAGCTCAAGGGTGCTCTTGAGGGTAAGAGGTGTGGTTGTTTTAAAATAAACAAAGTAGCCCAATGCGTGGCATCAACCTCACATTTTTCCCGCTCACTTTAGAAAACGTCCTCCTCCCAACGGAGGTACGCAAAGATGCGTTGGAGCTACAAAGACTTCTGGAGTATGATGATGCCGGTGCAGAAGGTTCGTGTTACAATTTGTGCAAATCACCATTATCTGTATGCACAAGATATCCATTTATATTATGGGGTTGTGTGTCTATCAGGTGTCACCTCACATATGGATGATGAGTACAAGTGGGCTGGGGTAGAAGATCCAAAAGTCCTGGTCACCACTTCCAGAGACCCGAGTTCTAGACTCAAAATGTTTGCTAAGGTTTGGTTTTGTTTTTTCTTTGGCACCATAACAAATTTACATCACGTCTAAAAACAGTTCTGACAATTTTTTCGAGTGCAAATTTCATTAGACGGTGTCTGTTTACAATATCTAGATCCAATATCCTTCCATTTCCTTTGCCGTAATATTCATTCAACCATCCATGAATGTTTGCCAAGGGAATTGCCGGGCACATAGTGACCAGCAGACAGTCATAGGCATACCTGAAAGCTCCAACCCAAAAAGGCCAGTTGTGGACTTAAACACAAGAAACGAAATGTGATGTGGACAAGCATCATGCGGCTTCTTTAGTCATATTTGAAAAAACAGGCTTTTTGCCGTTTTAGTTCTGCGTTTTGAAATGCAGTAATCCCTTGCTATATTGCGGTTTACTTTTCGCGAGTTTAATACTGTGCAGATTTTCATCGTGCATTGTCTTTCTGATTGGCTAAGCAGTTACTCCACTTTTATTTAATATGTGGAATGTGCAAATTCTCATGCAATTTCAAGGTACAGTGGAACCTCGGTTCTCGACCATAATCCGTTCCAGAACCCTGTTCGAGAACCGATTTGTTCAATCACCGAAATAATTTTTCCTATTGAAAATAATGTAAATCATTTTAATCCGGTCCAACACCCTGAATGTTTACCATGAATGTTTAACGTAAACATGAAGCTAACCCAGGCTAATCGTACGTTCGCGTTATTGTAATCTTCCTTACGAAAGATTACGCTACCATGAACGTGTAAAAATAAAAAAATCAGGTCGTTTACACAAGTCATTTAGCACCACAAGTGGCTAGCGCTTCATTGGAAAGGGGGCTCCTGAATTTTGGGCTCAGTTCCAAGACCCTGAATGTTCAACGTAATCGTAAAGCTAACCCAGGCTAATCATACGTTCGCGTTATCGTAATCTTCCGTACGAAAGATTACGCTAACACGAACGTGTAAAAAAAAAAAGATCATGAAAAGAATTATGAATAGGATTTCTTACCTTTGTGGTGGTCAGCAGAAGGCGCATGCTGTATTCCCCAGCAAGATCGGAAACTCGCACACCTCTTTCATATTTAGCTATTATGTCTTTTTTAATGGCAATAGTTGTATGAACAACTTTTCTTTTTTCACCTGTCCTGCTTGCACCGACCTTCTTCGGAGGCATAGTTAGGGACTAAAACACTCCATTCACCGATATTAAAAGCGAAAGCAAAAAGAGGCGCACGTGATAACAGTTGGTCACGAGGGGTGGGGGCGATCTACACCCATAGGCCGCTCAGCATCGCACTCTAGCGTACGCACTCACGCATTACCGGCGTTCGAACTCCGCATTTTTGACCGAACAGCGAAGCAAGAATTTCTCGAAATTTTTGGTCGAACTCCGATTTGTTCGAACTGAGAGGCGTTCGAAAACCGAGGTTCCACTGTACTTGAATTTCAGCGAGTAGCTCAAGTATGAAACCCATTTATGAGCCGTTCATTGCAGTACTTAAGCATAATCAATAGTGACATGTTGGTGTGTAAGGATTTTCTTTCCATTAATAAAAAAAACTGCCATCCACTATGTTCTTCTCTCGAAAACACGACTTCACTGCCAACAACAGAAGAAAAAACGCTGCATAGCGACGTCGGAATGTAGCGGCTCGTTCAGAAGAGCAGCGAAACTGTAAGGGGGAGTGTGAAACCCCTGGTTTGTGTAATGGTATGCCCTAGCGGCAGTGTTGCGGTGTGGTACATGTCGCACATGCGGCAGTTCATTACGGTTCACTTAAGCATACCCTGCGATTCTCTGCCTTATTAGTATCTGTTAGTTCACAATGATGATTACAAGTATAATTTGACAGTGCAGAAGTTAAACAGGGTTTGTTCTTTGGTTTTAATGTTTAATACAGTCCATCCATCCATTATCTACACCACTTATCCCAGCTATCTTCACGCAGTCGTCAAGGGACACCCTGAGCTGGTTGCCAGCCAGTCGCAAGATTTCTACGCTTATTTTGCCTGTCTGAGTTTTTTGGGGAGGGGGCCAAACCCCCACAAACAACAAGGGATTACTGCAAAATGATACGTTGTAGTCTATTTTTTGTGGAAAAAAAAAATCTGCCACATTTATGTCAATAAACTTGTCCTCGTCCCGAAACAGGAGGTAAAGTTAATGTTTCCTGGAGCCCAACGCATGAACAGGGGAAACCATGATATTCCTATACTGGTGGGAGCTTGCAAATCCAACAACGTTACTGATCTCGTCATCATTCATGAAACCAGAGGACAGCCAGGTTTGTTTGTCTTTGTTTTAAGGGTTCAATGCAACAATTACTTTTTGACTTGGTATTAAAAATAATTAAAAGAAAAATTAATGTGTATTTAGTCAAAGTCGACTTTTTTGTCAATTCTGCAGCATAAACAAAGATTTGAAATTATATTTCTCTCAGCCTTCAGTGTCTAGAAGATAAAAAAAAAGACCATGCTAGGACACACTACACTAAGACACACAGTACAACACGTAGGTCAGAAAGTGCATCTGGTACCTTTTACACAAAAAGTTCTGATTTGTGCAAATGTACATGATTTGGCAATGGTTATGTTACATTTATGGTTACTTCTGAAGTGAAAGTACCGTTTTCATTTCTAAATAACGCGCACTCGTGTATCAAAGGAACCCATCATTTTTAATTAAAAATAGGTATAGAATTTTGTATGATTTGTTCTCATCTCAAACTAAGCATTGTGACAAACATTGTTCAATACGTGATTAAAATAATTATTTGACCATGTAAACTATGAGCACAGGACTGATGTCAAATATACAATATATAAAACGTCTTTCAAAGTTAAATTTTATCACCAGATGCATCAAACAGCTTTTTTTTTCTTTTTGTTTGGTACTGTGAATAAAAAGTGTGGTGATATGAAATCGGGTGCCTTTTTATATGTAATGTATCTATATCACTGGTGGTCTAGGATCCCGCACTACCCCAGTTTGAGTCCCAATGCATCCAATCTGTCGTGATTGAGGTCAGCGATATTTTTTTAACCGATCAAACTTTTGATACATATGTTAATTTTCTGTCCACGGACAGACTGAGGAGATCATTTCTTCCTCATGCCATGAGGCTCTTTAACTCCACCCGGGGGAGTAAAAGCCCACAATAAACCCCACCCCAACATTTGCATATTACCCTATTTTTATTACAGTGTGTATTTTGCTTAGCACTATTTAAATACTCTATATCAACACGTTATATTGGGTACTTTTGTATTTTATATCTTTTATTTTTTTTATTTTCTTTTTCAATACGAGGATACTGCTGGAAGTGCGAATTTCCCTACGGGGATGAATAAAGTGTCTATCTAATTTAGTACCGTAAAACCTCGCGTAAGACGCGCACTCAAACTTTAGCTTTTAAAAGGAAAAAAAGTGTGTCTTATACATAAATAATTTCGGTAAATGCCAAAATTGTTTGCTCAATTATATTTGCAGATGGCCTAGTGGTTTGCCACCTTCCATTCGGACCCACAGCTTATTTCACGCTTTACAATGTTGTGATGAGGCACGATGTCCCAGACATAGGCACCATGTCCGAGGCCAACCCCCATCTCATCTTTCACAACTTCACCTCACGGCTCGGCAGGCGGGTGAGTACTCGTGCATGCACTGCACACATGCTATTGTTGGCGTATTTCATCCTTTCTCCATTAGCTCACCTAATTAATTTTCCTTGCACAGGTATCCAATATCCTCAAGTATCTTTTTCCAGTGCCAAAAGAGGACAGCCGGCGCGTAATCACATTCGCCAACCAAGAGGACTTCATTTCTTTTAGGTCGGTTTAGAGGTGTTTCTGTACCACATTGGATGAGTAGGTAGTAGCTTTACCTTGTGCTTTAAACATTTATATATTCTTTACAGACATCATACTTATAAGAAGAAAGACCACAAGAACATTGAACTGACAGAAGTGGGGCCCAGGTTTGAAATGAAGTGTAAGTATGAACCTACGATCACAATACTAATTGATAATGTAGTATTTGGTATAATGCTTATTATTATGCGATAATTAGACAAAGCTTAATTGAAAAGTAATTTGATAAATATGTCACTGGAGCTCTGAAAACCATCTAGACTACACTTTTTAAATCAAAATGGTAACCTTAATTGTACATCTGTCTTTCCACTCTTCACACAACATAAGTCCAGTGGCATTCAGGTGTTAATTTTCTCTTTACAATAAAAGATCCACCTAGTTTAGTCCATCTCGGGAAGAGATCATTATTTTGCGACTTCAATCGATCGATTAATCAATCAAAACACTTTATTTGTCCCCAAGAGGCAATTAAAAGGCGCACAGAGTAGCACCCACCCACATAGATACAATAATCCAATGTTCACCCGTAAAGTGCTGAAGTCCATACAATAAATAAGACTGAATAATATGTATAAAAAGTAGCGATATAAATGGGTTCCAATATAAATGAGTTGGTGCACTGTCGGTTGAACACTCCGAACACTAGGAGGCGGGGCTGCGAGTTCAGGTGCTGAACAGCCCTGGGGATGAAGCCAGTCTTCCTCCTTTGAGTCCTGCTGCCGGAGCAGCGAAGTCTGCGTCTTGATGGCAGCCAAACATATTCCGGGAACAGGATGTGTGTTGGGTCCTTAAGGATTCTGATTTGGTGGTTTGTTGCTCACACAGGGTTGTGAGAGCTCTTAAAGGCTGGCCTATTATTTCGGAGCAGATTTTTACAGTGTTCAACAGACGGTTTCTATTCTGTATACTGATGGAGTGGAACCAGGATATGAAGGAGAAGGTGATCACACTCTCAACGAAGGAGTAGTAGAAAGTGGTGAGGATGTTACTGCTGACCCCGAAAGATTTTAGTTTCCTGAGCAGATGCAGTCTTTGTTGGCATTTCTTGAGGATCTCTTCAACATTCGAAGAGAACTTCAGCACACTGTCAAATGTGGTGCTCAGGTATTTGTACGTAACCATAATCCCCCACTACTTTCATCTGGATGTTGGTGATGACTGCCTAAGCCAGCTTCCTCTGCTTGAGGAAGAAGGTTATTGCTAACAAGTGACTATGACGATCTCAGTGACTCAGGACTCATTTATAAACCAATCATGAAAGAAAAGGGGAGGTGTGATAGTTTTTACCGCAGAGGCCTGGGGAATTTGTTGTGATTTTCAATTGACCACAAGAGGCACAATGTCTATCCTCCCTCTTCAAGGTAATTAAAAACAGATGGATATTGTTTATCTCATATTCTACATACATGATGTTAGTCAAAATGATTTGCGGTGCCACATAAACATTATTGTCAATAAATTATTTGGGTTGACTTCCTCTGAGCTTAGGAAAGAATAGAATAAACCAGGGGTCAGCAACCTTTTCAGTGTGGAGTGCCACTTTCAAATGTCCTTTTAAATCAGTATGCCACACAGAGATCAATGACTCGAACAACATTTTTTTTATTATATCCGACAGTGTTGTAATTTTGCACCAGTCCAAATATACAACTTGCATATACATTGAAAAAGTATAACTGACCAATTTGTCTTCCACTATTCTTTTTCAATAAACTAGAAAATTAATGTGAGCAACATGTGGAGAGGCCTGTAGACATCAATGACTTCAATTTTTTACCACAAGAATCAACCATTCTGAACTACAATAAAAAAAACAAGTGAAATGGACAGCGACCATACCATTCATCAATGAAATCTTATTGCAGAAAATATCAAAACTTGAAATAACAGCAACAAAGCCAGAGGGCTTCTTGAAAATAAGTGCAACAGAAATAACAGCTGATTTGGTCTAAGATATAAATGGTTTTCCGTGCTTTGCTATGTATGCAGTGAGCAATGTGATAACTTGCTTCAGTGGTGGTGTTTTAACTTTTTAGGGTCTGTGTTTGTTTAAATATTAACCTATGTGCAGTGTCTGTTCTGAGTTATGACAATAAGCCCCACACTTGGTCTAAACAAACTACCCCAGTTCATTAACTGCACGTGTTAGAAGCTAACTGTTGTGCCGTGTAATTATTTTAACATCTCCTTACCTTCTAAACCTGTTTTCTTCCTCTAGTATACATGATCAAACTGGGAACCCTGGAAAATGAGAAGTCGGCAGACGTCGAATGGCGACACCACGCTTTTACCAACACTTCCAAGAAAAGGAGGTTTCTCAGTGTTGAGTAGCCTAATCAATATTTATTTAACTTGCATTTGAAAAATATTCATTCTTTAAGTCTAATGTTTATTTTCATGAAGTACTGTACAATTTCAACATCTCCACTTCACGGATGATATCTTTGCAGACACCCATAACAGTTATGATGTACAGTTGTGAGTTTTTCTGTTCTTTTTTTAATAAATATGTTTCTTGGTTTGGATTGTCTCATTTTCTCTACAGCTTCCACGCTTAAAATTCATTTCTACAACATAGATCAAATTTGATATAATTCAGTGTTTCCTAACCTTATCGGAGCCTAGGCACACATTTTGTCATAAAAAATTCTACTAAAACGGACAGACTGAGGAGATCATTTCTTATGCCATGAGGCTCTTTAACTCCACCCGGGGGAGTAAAAGCCCACATTAAACCCCACCCCCCACATTGCATATTACCCTGTTTTTATTGCAGTGTGTATTTTCCGTAGCACTATTTATATACTCTATATCAACACTTTATATCGAGTATTTTTGTATTCTATATCTTTTAGTTATTTTTCAACACAAGGATACTGATGGAAGTGTAAATTTCCCTACGGGGATGAATAAAGTACCTCTATCTAAAAATGTTTCATGATTAATTACCGGAAACTGTTTTATGTGTAAGTGTATCATGTTGCCTAAATTGCTAGTATACATATATATATATATAAAAAAATGTATATCATTTGTGGTCACCACAGCCCAGAATGTAATGCAGGTTATTCGTTTTGGTTAATAACATTGCTGTTATTTTTGATTGAACTATATTTTTAACCTGTTTTTCAAGTTTGACTTTATTTTTTTGTTGTTTTTATTTAAAAAAAAAAATCTAAAAGTTAGCAAACATTATTTGCCGATGGAAGTATTTTTTACCAAGTCTGAACCTTTATTTTCTTATTAGGATATAATTAAAGGTAGCAGTATTATGTGCAAGATTTTTACCTTTATTTCATATATAATTTCTCAGTCGCAATCAGCTTCATAAAAATATTAGATAATAAATAAACTGTACTACCTCATGAGCAGATAATTAGTACAGTTATACTAAAGAAATAAAGTCATCTTCTGCCCCCTTCTGATATGGATGAATGTTCGTTATTTGGCTGGACCCTGAAAGAAAGCAACAATACTGAACAATGGCAAGCTTTTTTTGCGAGATCGAGCAAGTTCCTGTGGCACACTG
Organism: Urocampus carinirostris; assembly: GCF_059441175.1. Classification (NCBI taxonomy): domain Eukaryota; kingdom Metazoa; phylum Chordata; class Actinopteri; order Syngnathiformes; family Syngnathidae; genus Urocampus; species Urocampus carinirostris. Next base: position 39,733,361 of record NC_142353.1, read on the forward strand.
GACGAGGTCTAGCGTAGGGATCAACAACCCAAAATGTTAAAGGGGCCATAACAGACCACGAAAACAAAAATATGTCTCAAGCCACAAAATATTGTAAGCCTTTTATAAACCCATTTTTAAATTCAATCAAAAATTAGTCTTAAATTTAAATTATTTCAAAGCATTGGAAAATATCCTCTTACAGAAAACCCCAAAGTGACTACAAAATATCCATTATAATTCCCCATCTTATTCAATAGCATTCCCATTAACGCTCCTAGGGTAGCTAGCGCTAAAGAGCCATATAAGGCTCTAGAGCCGTTGGTTGCTGACCCCCTTGAAGCACACTCAATTGAAATGAATTGCTTTTATTGTCCTTGATAACAACAGAGTAAAACATTGTTTTTATTGAGTTTAGACCTGCGGTTCTGGGGAAACATGTAATAAAGACTTTAAAGAGCAAAACAAGACTATCAGGATAAGAGACATGGTTAGAGACAGGCCAAAGTTATAATAGAAGTGCAATATTTCTGAATGGAAAACAAAGTACATCATTACAATTGTGCAATGTAAATAGTTTTCACAGCTTTGTGCTTTAAAAAGCAAAAAAAAGGGCCAGATTTATTTTTGGTTTTGTGCGCTCGTTTAGGGTGGTGATGGCCCTGGGGGAGGAGCTGTCTCACCCTGTTTGTCCTTGTTTTGAGGACCTGTATGCAACAGGTCAAAAAGGTGTTGGCCGGGGGGGGAAGTCTTATAATGTTGATGGCTCTGCTATGGTGTTTCAAATCAGAAATATCGTCTAACTAGGCAGGGAGAATCCAATGATTTTCTGGGCTGTGTTGATTTCTCTGATTTTCCTGTCCACTGCTCCCAGCATATCACACAGTGACACCACATACTCTCCTCTGGAACTTTGTCGAAAGACACCAGGGAGTAGGTTTCGTCTTGGCATTGGTGTAGGACAGTGGTTCTCAAATAGTGGGGCGGGCCCCCCTGGGTGGGCAGGAAGCTCTGCTGCTAACTTTTTTTAAATTTTTTACTGTGCTAGGATAAAGTCCGTTGCACTTCCACTACATTAGGGGACAGCAGTAATCTCATTGGCGGAGTGTGCGCTCGGTGTTGAAGCATCCACGCTTTGCACTAGGGAATGAGTATGAAGTGTAGACACAAAGTATCACACACACTTCAGGCACCCCATGAAAAAATATTTAAGAAGAATGAGAAGACAGGCGGGCAGCACGGCGGCACAGTGGTTAGCGCGTGTGTGGCACAGTTCTGGGGTTATGGGTTCAAATCCAGCTTCCTACCTTCGTGTGCGGAGTTTGCATGTTCTCCTCGTGCTTGCGTGGGTTTCCTCCGGGCACTCCGGTTTCCTCCCACATTCCAAAAACACGCTTGTCAGGTTAATTGGCCGGTCCGAATTGTCCCTAGGTGTGATTGAGCGAGAGAATTGTCTCCCTGTGTGCCCTGCGATTGGCTGCCAACCTCTTCAGGGTGTCCCCTGCCCACTGCCTGGAGATGGCTGGGATGGGCTCCAGCACCCCCGCGACCCTACTGAGGATAAGTGGTGCGGATAATGGATGGATGGATGGAGAAGATAGGTGGCGTTAGACGGGGATAAAGAGGAAAATCCAATGTTTACTGACGCATATGTAGAAATCAGCTACACTCCGATCACAGGGTTAGATGGGGAAAAATCGGTGTGCTTGGTATGTTTAAACATTTTTGGCAGCGGCCAGCATGAAGCCATACGAATAAAGCTCTCAATTAACGATTGCTGTCATGCACTTTCCAGACAAATTTCAACATGTTACCGAGTGTTCTCTTTTATTGATGTTTACTATGTTTGGGTAATGTGACTCAATGCTAAATCTTTTCCACCCTGGTCATCCTGGTAGGGGGATTACCACTGGTGAGGCCCCTTCTCGAGGTTTATTTCCTCAACCTGAGGTTTTGAGTTTTTCCTTGCCTGCATGTTGGTTTAAGATCAGGCGATGGTGTAATTGTAATCCTGAGCAGTCCTTTGAGTCATTTTTGTAAATAAGGGCTATACAAATAAATGTGACTTGACATCACACAGAAATTATGCTTATAAGACACATGTTCTTCCCTTTGGCAGAAAAATAATTCAAAAGCACAGGTGTAGCGCAGACACAGCAGCTAGGTGGTTCACACGCAGCCCCACGTTGCAGAGGTCTAGGGTTCAATTACAGCTGCTACAGCCTCCCTGCAGAGTTTGCATGTTCTCCCCGTGCCTGCGTGGGTTTCCTCCCACATTTCAATGGAATGTGAGATTATGTCTCTGTGTCCCCTGCGACTAGCTGGCAACCATGATGACTGGGATGGGCTCCAGGACTCCCGCGGCCCTAGGGAGGATAAGCGGTACAGAAAATGGATCGATAGGTGGTGTAAGACATGGTGCAATTTTGTAAGTGACCACTGTGGGGACACGTCCCCCCCTTGTCCACCCAAAAACTACGCCCTGGCACACTAATCGAAAACACTCATAAAAGTTATGTAGAAGCAGACAATGTACTGCATTTTTGTAGGGGGATTCTCTTATACAGTGTGTTTCTTTTCTTATTTTTTTTCCTTGCGTGCCATTTTGATATTTGCTAACATCGCACCTAGGTGTACAGTGTAGTAATACCCAGTCGAGTTCATTTACATGACAGGGAGTTTTAAGCCACGCCCTTCCGTGTCATGTCCAACCGGCCGTGTCCAATGAAAGGACGCAGCTCAAAGAAGTGACCAATGAAAAAAGAGCATTTCAGAGGTTTTCCGCTTTCCCTAAACTTCTTGACAGATTCGACTTTAGATTGAGAGAGTTCAAGATGGCTGCCACAGGTAAGACATGATTTCTATCTAGACTTTGATAAATCTTCCGGAGGGAATTCGAATGGTTATTAATCAGTAGAAATAGACGAGACACGGAAGAATAATATCACGCTGCGGGTTTTGATGGCGACCTGACGAGTAGACGAAGCAGAGAAAGGAACAGCAGCAACTCGGGGAGCCGACGCATTGGTAAAAGCCATCAAGTTCGCTAACGTTGTGACCTGCCTTCGTCTGGCTACTAATAGCTAAAAAAGTACTTTAGCTACTCGGTGGCTACATAATCTCCCGCACCGAGCAAAAGTGCTACAGGTTGCGTTAACGCTTGTTTTACGTTACAACGTTATAACTTCGCTGTTAATTGCCAGTACAAGTAGTTGGACGGGCAGTTTAAAAAGCCATGGAGTGGCACAGTTAAGAGAAACATGGCTTTCCACAACACTATTATCAACTCTAGTTGACAAATCCCACATTACGCTAAAAGGCTAACGCTGCATTAGCATCACTCAATTTAAGTTTACAGCTTCGGCTTTCTGTCAGGAATAGCACTTGTCTGTTTATTTGCTCCAGACACGAGGATTTTTTTTGTCTGCAGGGGTATGCAATTTTAAGTATTAATATCGTGTAATTACTGTGAAGATCATATCCCCAGTTTACTGCAAGATCGTGTAACACTTCACGCGATCTGTCAAATTGCTAATCTATTTAGATAATACGTAATCATGCTGGTATTTTTTCCTCATAAACGTAACAGTATATAGAAAAAGTCAGGCTTTGGTCATACTGTAAAACCTTGTTATGGATTTTGCTTATTTCTCTTTTTTTGGTGAATATTGGGAAAACCCCAATACCATCAACGGACTTTCTTTGAGAAAGCAGTCTGTAGATTTGCAAGTCTAACCCGGTTGACAACAGTTGCATGGCTATAGGGGACACTGTCTATGGATTAGCAGACATGGTTGGTGGAACATCTTTTTAACTGCAGATGGATTACACACCCCTGCCTCCCTGGGTGTGCTGGGGAGGGTCTTCCGTCTTAAAGTAAAATCAGATTCCAGAGGAGCAGTGCCAGCCATGGAACTGTGGGTTGTGTCATCTTTGACAGGGACTTGGGGAAGCATGAGAGTTTTGTTGAGTTTTTGGGTGGGTGCGTTTGGGAGTATGCGGTACCAAAACTGTTTGGGCTGTGTATTGCTGATGTCATGAGTTTTGTTCTGCATTGCTGGCATTTACACTGATTTGTTTTAGTGAGGTTTGGGCTACACCTTAGCTGGCATTTGTCAGTGCTTCTATTTATAACCTTTTATGGACGTGATTTGTACACAGAGCTGTGGGATTTGGGGTGAAATTCAGAACATGTGGTATTATTGTTAACTTTAATTTTCAATCTGCAGTTCTTAGTCTAGAGGTTAACAGCTGATTTGTGAATTGGTAAAACAAAAAAGACAGGAGACGCTACAGAGGCTGTCTCTCTGCTTGCCTAGGAAAACATTTTGGTTTCCCCACATGAAGCTGGCAAGAAGGTCTTTGGCGACCCAACTTGAAAGCAGTATTAAAAAGATGGATAGAGATTGCTTTTCTGAAAGGCACATTTTAAACAATACATATTGAACTTGTATACTTACTGCACACCCGCCAAATCAAACATTCATTTTCTTGCAGGTTCCAAGTAAACATTTTATGCTTTTGGATTCTGCGGCCAATGATGCTCTCCTGAGGTTTTCGTGTCAAGTATAGCATCACCTTACCAGTTCCTTTCATCATGTCGTCCACCTCCTCATTCTCCTCCTCAGGAGAAACTAGTCCAGAGGATGTGCCGCGAGGTGGGGGCACGATCAGAGTCTATCTCCCCAACAAGCAAAGGACTGTGGTGAGGAAAAGCACTCGATGCTGCTCTTTATAATGAGCCATCAGTCTTTTTATTGTTTTATTGTTGCATGTTTTAAAATTGAATAATGCTGCAAGTTGCAAAGTTACAAAAATAATGTGGTAATTCTCAGACAAAGAACATTGCTGGTACGGCCGGTTATATGAGTAATTACTCGCACAAAGTTTGAAATATTTCTCACTTTGTCAGTGACTGAGAAAAATACCATTTGGTCTGGCAGATGGTGTTTCATCCTCCTCCCCTCTTTTTTAATTCAAATTAGATTTATCTCGCCATGTCACATTAGTCAGATTTTGAAAAATAATGCATTATATGGATATCTTGATGACATTGTGAATGTGGTTTGCATATATGACGCAACTGAGAGGCTGGCTGTTTATCAAGTAGTTTTGAGGATATAGAAAATGAATAGGTACATTGATCAATGTATTTCACACTGCCCCAATACATTTTCTTAGACATTGTCTTTGACTGTGATGTCCGGTTGAAAAACTCTTGTGTTCACAGGTAAATGTTCGCCAAGGACAGACGGTATATGAGAGTCTTGATAAAGCACTTAAAGTGAGAGGCTTAAGCCAAGATTGCTGTGCTGTATTCCGTCTGCTCGAAGGGTAAGCCTGCATTATTGTAATGTATTAAGTATGCATTTACCACATTATGTCTCAGGTGAAATACTGACTTTAACTCGAGTCAATTTACAATCTCTTTCTTAAAGTATTGTATTGTAATAACGTCAGGTAGTTAAAAGGAAACTTGATTATTATAGTATAATTAATGATAAAGGTATATACGATTGCAACAGTGGACAAGTTTGTCTTGTAATTCAAATTTATATCTATCTATCTACCCTGGTCATATTCCTCGAGAGGGGTGACCGGCAGTAAGACAAACACATACAAAAAAGAAAATAAAAAGCAAAAAAGTCGCAAAAAACACACCCACAAAATTTTGTGGACCATGGCCAACCCAAACACCCAAACAAGTCAAGCACCTCGGCACGCAAGTTGGTCATGCTTTCGTCCCTCCAGATGGAACGTGACACAAGAAAGGGGCCATGTCACTCGGGTAAGGGTGACACAACACACTCTTCTGTTCAACAGCAGGGCCAGACACCTTTCACTGGTTTACCCCTGCCGCATCATACGGGTGCCCTGCCCATCCCTTAGAACACGTCTAAATATCCCACAATCCTTTTACGACACCTCTCCACTCATTCCTATCACCAACAAACAAATTTATAGAAACCATCAAATTAAAAAAAAGGCTTATAAGTAACAGTTTCTTTCATATATGTTGGAAATTGTCATTAAAATTGTGTATTTTTGGTGTTATTAATTAATATCATAAATGTATTCAGTATGGATTTCGAAAAAAATCAAGTTCCATTTATTTGTATAGCCCTTAATTGTAAACTGTCTCAAAGGACTGCACGGGTTACAATTATACCATCCCCTAATCTTAAATCAATGTTTTGGCAAGATAATAATTGTATTTTCTTTCATGTCTTTTGCTGGTCCAGTCGTAAAAGACTGACAGACTGGGACACGGACATTACTCCTTTAGTTGGAGAAGAGCTACTAGTTGAGGTCCTGGATGATATTCCCTTGACCATGCACAACTATGTAAGTAACTAAGGCAAAAACAATGTTGTTTTCTGATTGATTTATTTTATTTTAATGCGATCTTTCAGCAGAAATAACAATCCCATTTTAATATCTGCAGGCACGGAAAACGTTCTTCAAATTGGCCTACTGTGATTTTTGCCACAAGTTTTTATTTAATGGCTTCAGGTGCCAGACGTGTGGATACAAATTTCACCAGCACTGCAGTAGCAAGGTACCTACTGTTTGTGTGGACATGGACACTGTTAGCAAACAGCGGTGAGTTGAATCACGGTTAGGCTACTTTTGCTATGACACATGTGTTTTCATCAACATTAATGGGTTTTTAGGCATTTGCAAACAAGTTTGTGTCTGTAGACTATTAAAAGGTCACATACACATTTTTACCATCTCCCACTCACACGTAATCAAGTTGCGCATTTTCCGATTACGTATTCTTTGTGTTTATTGTGCTATCGTTTTCTACTTGTGTTTACCCGGGTGTGATCCAGTCCATGCACAGATGAGTATCCTCAGATACTACTGCCAGAAAACTCCCCTTCACAGAGTAACATAGCCTTAACTCCAGAGCCTGCTGGGTAAGCTGATGGAAACAAATATTTAAATAGACCATGTGTTGTACTGCGGACTTTTTGTGATTTAAGAGCTAAACAAATAAATGTGACTTGACTTGTTTCATGTTTGTCACAGGCAGGACCTCCTATCCCCAACATCAGCCTTTCCCTTCCCCATCCCCAGTGGAGATGGCCAGTCTTTACAAAGGCATCGTTCCACCTCAACACCCAATGTTCATATGGTCAGCACAGTGAGCCCCGCAGTTGCCAGCATTATAGAGGCAAGTGGGATCTCTTCTATGCATGCTTTTCTTTTGCTTTCAAGGCAAAGAGTGGGCGATTGGCAACAGACTGGGCACGCAGCCTGCAATCACACTGATGATAGACATCACAATGTGGCGCTCTAAATATCGAGAACGGAGTGTACATTTAGCGAACTCGTGGAGTGCAAATTTTCTTAGGGTGCTATATTTTGCTTCAAACTCTTTGTTGATGACTTGTGGACATTTTATACTTGTAATTTAGCAGGAAAACATGTTGAAATCTATTTAATAGGCATTGATTCGATTTGAAAACGACTGACTGTTGGGATTAAATGCGCATCCCTGATTCGTCATTTAAAATTTCCATTGCTCTTGTCAGTCAGATTTAAAATTTAGATCCAATGCCAAAATAAATGGTAAATGGTCTGCATTTATATAGCGCTTTTCAAGTCAATGAAGACCTCCCAAAGCGTTTTACAATGTGCTCCACACTATCACATTCACACACACACTCACCCACCAATAGGGAGTCAGCCATGCAAGGCGCCTACCTGCTTATTGGGGGCTTCCTTAGAAATACAATGCATCATTGTTTAAGCTTACCGTAAATAATTAGCTCCTCTTTCAACAGGAGTGCTAATCTTTACGGATACTTTCACTTTTGTTTCTCATTTATAATGGTAGTGCGACACCTAGCACCCAGCATTATATCGTTTCATGTGATCATGTTTAGGCCAATCAGATATGTTCTTTTAGGCATCTGTTTTGAATAAATAGGAAAGTAGTTATCCAAAAACGATTGTCCTGTATTGCTGTGAATCTGTTTTGCACCCTTGAGAAAATTCACACGACAGTAAACGTGCTAGCAATGAGAACGTTATGTGTAAATAATAATTACAATTGTGTGGAATCCAATTAATTTGTTCCCTCCTCACTACCTTTTAGGAAGCGGTGAAATTCAACAACACTATAGGTATGCTGGCATTTTAAATTATTGCTCATTTTCAGCTTCATTTTTATTTTGCATGCGATTGTGTCCCAAAATATAATTTGGTGATTTCGATACCTACAGGTCCTGAGCCATCACCAAAGCCATCCACCAGTCCACCTTCTTTAGGTTCTCCAGGTAGAAGGCCACCAAAATCACCTTCTGATCACAAAGAACGAAAGCCATCCTCCTCTGATGACAAAAAGAGAGTAGTGCGTAGTATTTTTCAGTATTCTTTTTTTTTTTTTGCTTGCTGGTGGATGTTCTCTTGACATTAATTTTTAAAAATGTTTCCGGGCAAATTGAATTTGCAGCATCGAGGCGGCTACAGGGACTCAAGTTACTACTGGGAAGTCCACTCTCGGGAAGTCACCATCCAGAAGAGAATAGGAGCTGGCTCCTTTGGAACCGTATTCAAGGGCAAGTGGCACGGGGATGTAGCGATCAAGATCCTTAAAGTCACAGAGCCGACACCCGAACAGTTACAGGCCTTCAAAAATGAGATGCAGGTCTTGCGGTAAGCTGTTTTTCTTGATTTATTTAAAAAGTAGTGGTTCAGGCTACATCTCATGGGCTACATTCACATTGTGGCTTTTGATGCTTTTTAGAACCTTTTTCTCACTCAAATTTGGGTCTATTTTTATGTTTATTTTGATGTTCTATATAGTCAAGTTTGAAGCAAATATCTAATGGGCTGTGTAATTTTTAAAAATAATATGGAACAATGATTTATTTCTGAATGTTCTTTTTTGGTTCTTGTGAATCTCCATCTCTTCAGGAAAACCCGCCATGTCAACATCCTGTTGTTCATGGGCTACATGACTAAGCCCAATTTTGCCATAATCACACAGTGGTGTGAAGGCAGCAGCCTGTACCGCCATCTGCATGTCTCTGAAACCAAATTCGACACCATGAGGCGGATTGACGTGGCCAGACAGACAGCGCAGGGCATGGAGTAAGCCTTTTCCCCCATATTCTACATCACTAAATCCAAATGATCTGACTTTGAATAGCTGTCTAATTATGCATGATCCAAGATGTGAATGATTTTTTTGGGTCATTTTGAGCTTAAACATTGGAAAAAAACGAGCATACACTGAACATATAGCACCTCTATCTTTTTCAACTCATTTTAAGCAAGCAGACTTTGCCAGTCAAATAATAGAATTGCGTAAGTATTAGGAGTTTCCAAAATTAAAAACCAGAAGAGTCGGATAAACCCAAATCCAGCAATGTGTCATCATGGCTCTAATGCTGGTGTCATACAATGTTTTGCGGCCAGTAGGTGGCATGGTCGCTTCGCGAATTGGGTACAGGAACCGTTTAAAGTCCTTTGTTAGGGTAGATCGTTTCGAGACTGGGTGGAAACATATGTTTGCCCTGGTTACTACTTAAAGCCTTCTGTATCCCTGATAAAATTTAAGATGATAAAGTATATATTAAGTGATATACATGCTTATGAATTGAATACATAACATAATAAATGTATGCATGTAAAGTAAAAATGAATTTGTATTTCCCTTTGGTGTCACGTGGCTTGGGCTGGTCGTGAGGAGTAGTGGGTGGGTGGGGATACTGGTACAAGATAGCATCAGAGGATTGACAATTAAATCTTCGACCTGGGAGGATTCCCATGACCTTAGGAGATTTCGTTACTTCAACCGCCTCCTTATTTTTAATAATCCAGATTGTCAATTGGTTACGGCCATGCAATTTAGAGTGGGTAGGTAGTAATATGTCAGCCTTCTGCGTATCCATGGTTATCATGTTTTGCTCCCGCTTAAACATCACTGCAAGCCTTTAACCCACATTACAAAAAATACAGTATTGCATCAACGACTTGCAAAGTCTTTACAAAGCACATAAGAGTCTGAAATGAATGAAGAGAAAGACATTGTGTGAGGTATTTCAGCCAATGGCAAGTCTGCATTTTCATGATGCTGTGATGCAGACCAGCATTTTAGGACATCACCAACTCGTCATAGAATTTCGTACGTTTTGAGCACCCAAAACTAATTTGTTGAATAGTGGGGAGAATGCTGTAAAGAATGAGCTTAAAAACCTCTTAGTCCACATTGTAAGGTGCAAAACTACTGTATTTTGACCCTGTGCTTGATTTTCTAATGTTGCACGTATGCAAGGAATTGCCTTTTTTTTGTGCTTAATGTCGTAATGTCTAATAAAATGCACTTTTTCCTTTCCAGTTATCTTCATGCAAAGAACATTATTCATCGTGACCTGAAATCAAACAGTATCCTTTTTTGTCTAGCAGTAGTTTGCTTGTAGTATACCCAAAACAGAACTGACTATTTTAATTGTAATGCTTTCAAAACTTAAACTCAAGATTTGAGTGCGCTTTCAATTACAATGGCATGTCCTCATGTATAATTTGGGATCCTAACGTCAACCACAACTTCACAGGTCAGATCTTTTTTATTTTTATTTTTTTATTTTTTTTGACAAAAACAATATTTCCTGAGAACATTTTGTAGATATTTTCCTCCATGAAGGTTGGACTGTTAAGATAGGGGACTTTGGCCTTGCAACAGTAAAGTCACGATGGAGTGGCTCTCAGCAGGTGGAACAGCCCAGCGGATCAATTCTTTGGATGGTAATTTAGTTTTAAGGTTTTTCTACAAAATGAGAAGATCACGCGCATGCATCTTTTTCTCGTGTTTTAAGGCTCCTGAGGTGATCCGGATGCAGGACAGCAATCCGTATACGTTCCAGTCTGACGTATATGGCTACGGAGTCGTGCTCTTCGAGCTAATGTCCGGAACACTACCGTACTCCAATATCAACAACCGAGACCAGGTTTGACAAAAAAGACATTTTCTAATGTTTTTGCCTAAATTGCAACGAAACGTGCATTTTAGTGACATTTAATGGCGTTTGTCTTGTTCAGTGGGCTCTTTTCGGCCTAAGATAATGATGTACTATTTTCCTTTGTGCTTTTAACTTTTTTGCCTAACTTTTTCTCCCTTTTGCCTAAGTTTCTTCCTGGTACAATTCCTTCTTCCTTATCACTTCCTAACTTCGGTCCTCCCTGCCTAACCTCTTTCCCTCCTAACTTCCTTTCTGCCTTCCAAATTCTTTATTGCCTCCTTTACATCCTTCCTCCCTGTCTAACTTCATTCCTGCTTGCCTCAATTCCTTCCCGTCTCCCTTACTTCCTTAATTTCTACCTAACTTGATTCCTAAATTCCTCCCTGCCTAACTTCATTCCTGCTTGCCTCAATTCCTTCCCGTCTCCCTTACTTCCTTCATTTCTACCCAACTTCCTCCCTGCCTAACTTGATTCCTGCTTGCCTCAATTCCTTCCAGTCTTCCTTAATTCATTCCTGCTTGCCTCAATTCCTTCCAGTCTTCCTTAATTCATTCCTGCTTGCCTCAATTCCTTCCTGTCTCCCTTTCTTCCTTCATTTCTACCTAATTTCATCCCCAACTTCCTCCATGCCTAACTTAATTCCTGCTTGCCTCAATTCCTTCCCGTCTTCCTTACTTCATTCCTGCTTGCCTCAACTCCGTCCCGTCTCCCCTTCTTCCTTCATTTCTACCTAACTTCATTCCTTCTTGCCTCAGTTCCTTCCCGTCTTCCTTACCTCAATCCAGCTTGCCTCAATTCCTTCCCAGCTCCCTTACTTCCTTCATTTCTACCTAACTTCATTTCTAACTTCCTCCATGCCTAACTTAATTCCTGCTTGCCTCAATTCCTTCCCGTCTCCCTTACTTCCTTCATTTCTATCTAACTTCATTCCTAACTTCCTCCCTGCCTAACTTAATTCCTTCTTGCCTGAATTCCTTCCCGTCTTCCTTACTTCCTTCCTGCCTGCCATACTTCCTTCCTCCTTCCCTAACTTCCTGCCCAACCTCCTTCATAACTTCCTTCCTGCCCAACCTCCTGCATAACCTTCTACCCAACTTCCTTCCTGCCTAACTTTCCACCTAACTTCCTTCCTGTCCAGCCTCCTGCATAACTTTCTACCCAACTTACTTCCTGCCTAACTTTCCACCTAACTTCCCTCCTTGACCAACTTTCTGCCCAACCTCCTTCCTCTCTAACTTTCCACCTAATTTCCTTCCTTGCCCAACCTCCTGGATAACTTCCTTCCTTGACCAACTTTCTACCGAACTTTCTTCCTCCCTGCCTAAAGTCCTTTGTTGTTTTCCTGCCTAAATTCCTGCCTTCCGTCCTTCCAGATAATCTTCATGGTCGGTCGCGGTTACTTGTCTCCAGACCTCAGTAAGCTCTCCAGTACCTCGCCCAAATCAATGAAGAGGCTGATCATTGACTGCCTGAAGTTCAAACGGGACGAGAGGCTCTTGTTTCCACAGGTAACAAGTCTGCTGTTCCTATCACAAAATACTGAATTAAAAAGCAATTCATCTGTTAAACTGACATTAAAAGTTGTACATTTTAATGCTGCGGAAGTGAAAACATTGAAGTTTTAACTATGACAACATTTTACAGTTGTAAATGTTAGTTCTGGCTAAAATAAAACTTAAGAGTCTTGCATACGTAGCATTTTCACTCCAGATTTGACGTTTGACCTCCACAACCTAGTGTATTGTTTCCATATATAAATGTTTCTAACCATTAGATAAATACATTGTGTTGCTCATTAAGGTTTGTATCCCCCTTTTTTATCAGATCCTGGTGGCCATTGAGCAAGTGCAGGACCTGCTGCCAAAAATCGAACGCAGTCGTTCCGAGCCGTCTCTCCATCGGGCCGTTCATGCTGAGGACTTGAACCCTCTCCTATTCCACACCACTAGGCTGATGCCACTCTAAGGTTCCAATAGCACTAGTCCGAAAGGATGCATCCCTTTCTATAAAGTCACAGCATTCCAGTGCCTCTAAGAGGCCTCAGCTGCTTTTGTTGCAGAACTTTATCCCCGACTCTTGAGAGTTTTGGTGTACTCAATAACACACTGCAGGAATACTATTTTAGGTCTTTAATTTCTTTCTTTTTTTGTTTTAATGATTGTAATGACAAATACCGCTTCTTATGAAGAGGCAGTTTGTCATGTTTGAGACGTTCTTTTAAACGGGCATTCGATATTCTATCTTTCTTGGGTAATTATTGCAGCTTTGTCTCACACATGCAAAGAACTTGCATGAATCACTTTAATTAATACCCACAACGCCACAATTCACATTGCATCAAAATCTGTCAGTTTGACAGACCTGTATTCACATTTGTACTTCATATTAAGTCCACATAACTCGACTTTTGAAAATGTGTGTATTTTCAGCACATTATATGTAATTTATTGATGTACGACCCGAGCACAACACACATGGACAGATGAAGATTAAACTTAAATATGCAGACCTAAAAAAATCTTCCATACAGATAGTTGCCTGGGCAACAATATCACAATCAAAATTTCACTGTCGCATGTTATCAATGGTAACAAATAATTGATGCTGCTTAAATTTTGGCTTCAAGTATACATTACTTGAATAAATGATGGTCTTAATTGAACTTTTAACACAGGAGTGACTTGTAACATGAAACATGTTTTTTTTGTCTGAATGGTTTGTCATTGGTGAAAAGGTTGAACTTTGTTTATTTAATGTAGAGGTAACATTAATACTAATGTCTGACTATTTTTCGTTGACTTTACTGACTAGGTTTGACCTTTCTCTAAACACACTCATACTGTAAATGAGCAGATGTCGAGGTAGCATAGGGTGGTGTGTCTTTAAGCACATTGCAGCAGATATTGGGGACTCTTAGAACATTGCAGTGAGGGGCTGGGTACCCTTCTTCCTCATTTCACGTAAACGGGGCTGCCGCGCTCGGGAAATGACAATTGCGGTGTCAAGATGAGTTTTTGTGAGCCAGGGTTCTGATAGACATTGTCTTTTATTTATTCAAGTCTGTGCAGGCGCTGCGTTGTTCCAGTTGCATTTTGTGAGTCCCCTAAATTCACATGTTGGATCTATTGATGATAACCCGCTAGGAAAACAATGGAGGGCCAATCCTGCCATATATAGAGATGAATGGATACATTAATAAATGCTGACCGAAATACAAGAAAAATCTAAAATATATAATGTATAATATAAATATTTTTAAAAATGTATATATACATATTTTATATAAGAAATAGACCATATACATAAATGCTTTGTTAATCATTGATCTACCAATAGGTGAAAACCTTAGTTTGACCCCACCCTCTCTCATTTGAAGGGACACTGTGTTATATTCAGCGCACTCTATTGGTTAAAAAAAAACCCTTTTTTTGATTGCGAAAAAAAAAACTATTGACAAAGTTTACTCCGAAACCGATGCAGACAAAATCTACTACGTAGCAGATATTGAAAAATTCCACACCTAAACAGATAACGAAATGGTTACTGACGAAGTTCATATTGACATGGATGCCAAAGAAGTCCACACCGAAACGAATGACAAAATGGATATTGCCATAACGGGTGCCCATAACTGATGCCGAAAAAGTCCACACCGAAACCGATAACGAAATGGATATTGACTAAGTCCACGCCGACAGGGATGCCGAAACGGAGGCAGACAAAGGCCATACTGAAACACATAAAAGACAAAATGCATATGAATATACATAAAAAATTGCATTTATGTCATATATTTAAAAGTAGTGTCTGAAACTTTAAAATATTGTGCTTGCTTACACCACCTTTTGGCTAAAATCATCATTGCAACCCCTTTTGTTGCACATACTCGTTAGTGAAATTCTTAGATACGCGTTTTCACCTTTTTGGGGAGTTCAGGTTGGCATTTGGACCGTAAACAGCCCTTTTCTTAGTTTCACCATTTTCAACCTGGGATAAAAGAAAACCGCAAGCACGCGTGTGAAATCACTCTCCTCCCCCACATCCACCCGCCTCCTTCCCTCCAGCCGAATGCGCTCCATCGCTGGAACACAAAATGTAAAAGATAAAGGATCTTTAAACTCAGTTTGGCATTGATAAGACATACATAATATAACAAATATTTAATTCTCAACTTTTCAAACACAGCAAACTACGCACCCCACCTTTTAAGTATTACATGATGTATTCATGTGCGTTTCTACATACGGCAGATAGGTCATCCATAGAAAACCCTCTATAACAACTGACAAACCACATGGTGAAAATGTATGGGAATGACTTTTAGGGCTCAAGATAGAATAATTATACAAAATCAAACTAATGAAATCAGCCTTTATTAATGAAAAGAGCCCTGCACGTTGAGTTTTCGATCTTTTGCAACCTGAACGAACGCTCGCCGAGATCATTGGTACTGTCCGCTCACACCGTTCATTCGACATCTCGCCGGGGCATTTGCTAGCAAGTAAACCTGACACGTGTTTATACTCTTGATATTTATAAATGGCAACACTTTAAAATACTGTAATAGTTTTTTTTTGTCTTCAAGCTATTGCAAGAATACAGATGGCTGCTTCTAAAATGTCCATTGAATAAGATGAGCAATATTTGACTATAACAATGTCAGTCTAGTTCTTTTTCTTTTTCTATGAAATGTATTTTTGTTTATTTTAGTAGAGGACTATTTTATGTCCAGGTTCAAAGAGGAAAAAACGGTTGTTTTCTTGTCGGTTAATCGCGAGACTTCAGTTTCTTGGGTGCCAGGGGTGTTCGGTTTGCAATAAATGGTATTTTCTGCTGTGTACAGTTACATTTTGTTTTCATTCTTTTTAATGACAAATATTTTATTTGTATTTTGTCTGGATGGTTTCAAAAAGAACAAAATTCTTTTAAAGTGTTATTTGAAATCTTAGGGGTTTTTGTAATAGAATTTATTCTTAAATAAATTCGTCTGTGTTACGCGTTAGCGTCTTTTTGTCACCTTGTTGGATCTGCAAACCACAGTTAAAATCTATCCATGCTAAAGTCAATTTACAGCTGTTTTGTAGTGGTACATAAAACCTTTTTTATCCTCTGGTGGTTTCCACATGCCACACACAAACATTGCATCTATTGCAAAGCACAGATATACAATGGATATCAAAATTGGATACATCGGAAAAAATGCCATCTTCAAATCTTGGCTGTTTAAGGACATTTTTT
Source organism: Urocampus carinirostris (assembly GCF_059441175.1). NCBI lineage: Eukaryota > Metazoa > Chordata > Actinopteri > Syngnathiformes > Syngnathidae > Urocampus > Urocampus carinirostris. Next base: position 39,749,555 of record NC_142353.1, read on the forward strand.
TGCGTCTATACCATGCTGCCAAAACATCTTCACAAAATGGAGAAGGAATTCAGCCAAAAACCCTGTATTTTACAAAAAATGTACTGTTCAAAAATAGAGAACTTTTTCTAACAATTTGCCTCCACCCAAAAGTAGAAGAGAGTGGGAAGATAAGACAAGTGGGTAGGTGAAAGTGTAAGTAATGGGATTGGTCCTAAAATGAGTTGAACCATTACAGAAAAATGAAATAAGAAGGATGTTGTTTCCAGCAACATTATACTCGAAGCTTTTGAACAAACTTCAAACTTTATTTTACACTCATGAGAATGAAGACACAATTGATAAAACCGGGCAACAAACACTTCCAAAATAAATCACCAGGAACAAAATATTTATTTAAAACCAATCATCAGTATTCTAACAGACATAACTAAACATGTTAAACTTAACCAAAAAGATGTCTCTTTGCTCCCTGTCCTATAATTTGTAGTCCAGTCCAGATCGGCTGATGTGGCAGAAGAGTGTCATGGCGAAGCACATACCTAAAACCTGTCAACAACAACAAAAAACACGTGAACACATTTGTTTTAGCTTAGCCAAGGCCGATCTTTGCGCTATTATGGTATAAAAGGGTTTGTACTTATATTTCAGGAATGAAAATGGGTCAGTTGTTAAAAAGGTGTGGCGAAAAATGTTGTGGCACACTTGGTTGGTTGGATCCCTTAACCGCTAGGTTCGTAGGGGCACCCTTTTCTGTGGTGTGTCTTGGGCAAGTACAGCCTGGTGGTGCCCATCTCCGGGCCAACAAAATGTTAATATGTTTATTGTATTGGCTAAATTGAGCCTCAAGTTGCTTGCATGAAAGCAGGATAATTTCAGCTCTGTTTAGATACTGTGGTGATTTATTCTCTACAGCTAGCGTGCTCCTGACTAGGCTAACTACCAGGCTAAAATGTATTTGGGTGATTCGTGTTTTAAAAAAATAATAAGTTTTATAACATATTACTAGTTTTTCTTGATATGTTGCATTATTTTAACCATCCTGCGTTCGAATTTTATACCGAATCTTCATTTCATGAAACTCTGTTGACTGCATAATTGCAACAGTTGTTTTATAGCTATACCCATGAAGAATTCTTCTCAAATGGCCATCATTGCATTGATTATTATGTATATTCTAAAATCTGATGCAAAGATGGTGTCCCTGGTTTTTAACAAGGGTAATATATATATATAGAGAGGTCCAATTCCCATTCATATGTTACCTCAACAAAGATCAATGCTATAATACAAATAGAAAAGTAAAAACTAGCATTAATCAGCCTGGATTTATTTATTCCACTTTAGTGCAATAACTGTGCATCACACAGTATGGTTGCTATTGTAATGTTGTCCCATTGATCCGTGGGCCAAGAAATTTAAAATACAAACTCACCAAATAGCATATTTGACATGATTCAAAAAACAATGTCACTCCGTATTCAAACATCTTGTGTGAGGTTAAAACCGAATGGAAAATCTAATAAAACAGTCTTGAAATTGGTCCAACTTTGCTTGTAATACAACTGTACCCGGTCTCCCCTACACACAATTCAATTCGAAAAAAATTGTTTTGTTTGAACCTCATTTGTGATATTGGTTCTCTGTGTTGCTATTGTTAGATGATTAAAATGTATCACTGAGTATGTTGTCACTATCGCTTGAGTTGTCCAGTTATATCAAGTTTATCATTTAATCATCACAGCAGTACTTCAATGATAACATTACTCATTTAATTGTTATAAATGCAAATATGTTCATCCACTTATTTGAATGAAGTATTGACTTGCCGAATCCTTTCGTATCAGTACCTTCCCAGCAACGGGCTTCTGATGAATCCGCCCTTATCATACAAATATTGATGAGAAGTAATACTGTGATGATTAAATAATGAACAAAATATTGCTGGAAAACTCAAGCAACATACTCAATGACAAATTTAAATAATTTAACACTATATACAGTATTTACCTCAATAACACACAAGACGATAACAGAAATTCCAGTGCTTAGGAAATTTTCTTCAAACCAGTTTCTCATCTTGTCCAAGCAGCCCTGCAAACCGGAAGCAGACAATTCAGATTAGACAGATTTCCATGCCGAACTCTACAGGGAGACAGGTATTTTTGGGTCTGCACTACCGTTGTTCTGTACTGTCGGGTCCGTGAGCCAGTGCAGTATTTCAAGCAGCAAGAATTGGGTATATGATCTCCCCAGTCGGAAACGTTGTGCACCCCACAGCAATCAAACTGGAACAACATTCATTTGGCTCTTTGTTAGCTTAAGATGTGATTGTAAGGTTCTGTTGGTAGTACAGTGGAACCTCGGTTTTCGAACGCTTCTCAGTTCAGACAAATCGGTGTTCGACCAAAAATTTCGAGAAATTCTTGCTTCGCTGTTCGGTCAAAAAATCGGAGTTCAAACGCCGGTACGCTAGGGTGCGATGCTGAACGGCGTACGGGAGTTTTAGCCCCTAATTATGCCTCCGAAAAAGGTCGGTGCAAGCAGGACAGGTGACAAAAGAAATGTTGTTCGTAAAACTATTGCCTTTAAGAAAGACATAATAGCTAAATATGAAAGAGGTGTACGAATTTCCGATCTTGCTAGTGAATACAGCCTGGCTAAATCTACTATCAGTACGATAGTAAAGAATAAGGAGGCTGTGAAATCCAGTGATGTGGCTAAGGAAGTTAGCGCTATAAGCAAGCAACTGCCGCAAGTTTTGGAAGAGGTTGAAAAACTTTTGAGGATTTTTCTCTCCCCACCATCCACCACAAAGGTAAGAAATCCTATTCATAATCCTTTTTTTTATTTTTACACGTTCATGTTAGCGTAATCTTTCGTACGGAAGATTACGCTAACGCGAACGTACGATTAGCCTGGGTTAGCTTCATGTTTACGTTCATGGTAAACATTCAGGGTGTTGGAACGGATTAAAACCATTTTACATTACTTTTAATGGGAAAAACGATTTCGGTGATTGAACAAATCGGTTTTCGAACAGGGTTCTGGAACGGATTATGGTCGAGAACCGAGGTTCAACTGATACAAAATCATCCTGGAAGGGGATGACCTCATGTGCGGTCCCTTCTTAAGGTTTCTTCATTTTCCTCATGTTGAGGTTTTTGAGTTTATCCTTGCCCTCATGTCGGTTTAACATCAGGGGATGATGTAATAATACAAATATGATTATCACTAGACTCTTCCCTTGGCAATACTGAGAGTTGAGGCTTTATCTGGCAGATGATAGCATGTAACTGTTAGTATAAGGTTGTTAGCATGTAGTCGTTGGCACTTCGATAGCAATAAATGGCCCCATCCGTGTGGCGCCAGCTGCGGCTCATTGACAGATTGGCCTTCTGTCTATTTAAGCTCGGTGCTCTCATTTTTCCTCTGTCAGTCCGTCAACGAACCTCTGCCCCGCAAGACAAGGGTTTTGACACGTTCCTGTTTCCTGTTGGTATTCCCTGTCCGGTATTGTTCCAGTTTATTTTTGTCCTGTTTAATATTGGTTTCCAGTTTCCTGTTTATTTTCAATATCCTGTTTCATTATATATCCTGTCAGTCCCGTCCTGTCCGGTATTGACCCCATCTGTCCGATATCAACTCGGGCTATCATTTCACGCCAGACTGCTGCCTAACGTGCACGACTCCCCATTTCCCGTAAAATAAGGCTTGTGTGAGAACGTCACGCGTTTGGGTCCTGATCCTGTTCTGGTTCATGACACCCGTTGTGTCTTTAAGATTGATTACTGCTTAATAATGGAAATTGTAATCATTAATAAAGGGTGTAATCCGCTGAGGTTGACGGGGATAAAAGTATGACAAAATTATACGTTTTAAGTTCTCCGAACGGGGCAGCACGGCGGCGCAGTGGTTAGCGCTTGTGCGGCACAGTTCATGTCATGGGAACCTGTCGTGGGTTCAAATCCAGCTCCAGACTTTCTGTGCGGAGTTTGTATGTTCTCCCCGTGCTTGCGTGGGTTTCCTCCGGGCACTCCGGTTTCCTCCCACATTCCAAAGACATGCATTTCAGGTGAATTGGCCGGTCCAAATTGTCCCTAGGTGTGAATGAGCGAATGAGTTGTCTGTCCCTGTGTGCCCTGCGATTGGCTGGCAACCAGTTCAGGGTGTCCCCTGCCCACTGCCCGATGATTGCTGGGATGGGCTCCAGCCCCCCGCGACCCTACTGAGGATAAGCGGTACGGCTAATGAGATGAGATGAGATGAGTTCTCCGAACGTTGGAAGGTTTCCAATGTGTGTCTTACCTCTTTCTGAAGGAGGTCCCACTCACTTCTGCTCACGTTTGGATGGTTCCCTTTGGCCTCCTTTAAACCTTTCGTCAGATCACGCTCCACCCAATTAGCGATCTAATGAGGTGAAATGCAGATTAATTGCACAATAACAACAAATCGGGTAAGACTCTTCCCTTGCTGCGTTCTTACTTGATGTTCGTAGAAAAGAAGCAAGCACGCCACAGTCAACTCCACCAGAAGCAAGAAGAAGAGCACCAGGAAGAACTGTAGGGAGTATAGACACACACACCTTTTCATGTTCCCTGACATCCATGATTAAAACGACCATTTATGATTTTTTTTCATCAAAATTTGAGTTTGTCCCAGGGGAAAAATACATCCCTTGCTACATGATTTATTATATTCTTAAAATTGAGGTTTTGAGCTATACCTGTCAGGGTTGCCATGGCGCCCATGTGGCGCCAGCTGCGGCTCATTGACAGATTAGCTTTCCGTCTATTTAAGCTCAGTGCTCTCATTTTTCCTTTATCAGTCCATCAACAAACCTCTGGCCCGCAAGGTGTGGGTTTTGACTCAGTCCTGTTTCCTGATGGCATTTCCTATCCGGTATTGTTCCTGTTTATTTTGTCCTGTATAATATTAATCCCAGTTTCGTTCCCGTCTAGTTTGTCCTGTTTATTTTCGATATCCTGTTTTGATATCAATCCTGTCCGTCCTGTTGTTTAATATCGGTTTCCAGTTTCGTTCCCGTCTAGTTTGTCCTGTTCATTTTTGATATCCTGTTTTGATATCAACCCTGTCTGTCCCGTCCTGTCCGGTATCGACCCCATCTGTCTGATATCTCCTCGGGCAATTGGTATCGATCTCTTCGGCCTCTGGCTTCCTATCATTCCACGCCAGACTTATGCCTAACGTGCATAACTCCCCATTTCCCGTAAAATAAAAGGCTTGTGTGAGAAACGTCACGCGTTTGGGTCCTGATCCCGTTCCGGTTCATGACACATAGACTGCACTCAAACTAAAAAATCTTACCTTTGCAGAAAGTTGTGCCTATTTAAGGTAAATTACTCTTCTTTTAAAATCATTTAGAACAACCTGCCTTATTTTAATGATTCTTTTCTGCTTTTCCCCTCCTAAACACTGTAAAGTATATTGAAAAAGAAAAATATGCTAAGAATGAACAGACTTTTCCGTCATTCGTTTGAAAGTGCATGTTTCTAGTGTGTCCAGAAAACAATTAATATCAAATTAAATGTTTAGCCCAATATAAATGGAACATAAGCGTTTATTTTTGTCCTGTTTAATATCGATTTCCAGTTTCGTTCTTGTCAATTTTTGTCCTGTTCATTATTACCTCCAGTTTTCGTTCCCGTCTATCTTGTCCTGTTTTATTTCGATATCCTGTTTCATTATCAACCCTGTCTGTCCCGTCCTGTCTGGTATCGACCCCATCCGTCCGATATGTACTCGGGCAATTGGTATCGATTTTGTTGGCCTCTGGCTTCCTATCATTTCACGCCAGACTCCTGCCTAACTTGCGTGACTCCCCTTTTCCTGTAGAATAAAAGGCTTGTGTGAGAAACGCCACGCGTACATTGCAGCCCGGTCATCCTAGAAGGGGAATTACCTCGTGCAGTCCCTTCTCAACGTTTCTTCATTGTCCTCATGATGAAGTTTTTGAGTTTTTCCTTGCCCTCATGTAGGTTTTAGATCAGGGGATGGTGAATTCATAGTCTGTAATCTGTACTGCCCTTTGAGAGTCCTTGTGATTAAGGGCGTCACAAATAAACTTGACTTAAATTTATTACACTATTATGATCGATAAAGAGTGAGGAAGGTGGTCTACTGGGAATGGAGGTTAGTTGGTGCACCAAGTTTTACATAATGTGGTGAAGTACCGTCATTAGGAGACATCGGTTCTCCTTGAGAGCTCCCAGGAAGCCCAGGAAGGAGACGAAGGAGATGACGATGCCGCTGATCAGCAACATGTTGGCCAAATTGAAATTGCGCAAGGAAGGTGTGAGGGCCGTCAACTTGAAGTTCACCATCATGATTATGCCGAAGCCTATCACGGCAACGCCACAAATCTGTCGCCAAAGAAAGATTGTTTCATATATTCAGGTCGAACAATTTCACGTCACGTGAACTCTTATCAACATCTTTTGGGAAAAAATTGCCATGGCGCCCAACTGGCCCCGCCCGTGTGGCGCCATCTGCGGCTCATTGGCAGATTGGCTTTCCGTCTATTTAAGCTCAGTGCTCTCATTTTTCCTTTGTCAGTCCGTCAAGGAACCTCTGCCCCGCAAGACGTGGGTTTTGACTCTGTGCTATTTCCTGTTGCCATTCCCTGTCCGGTATTGTTCCCGTGTATTTTTGTCCTGTTTAATATTGGTTTCCAGTTTTGTTCCAGTCTATTTTTGTCCCGTTTATTATTCTCCTAAGTTTTCGTTCCCATCTAGTTTGTCCTGTTTATTTTCGATATCCTGTTTTATTATCTATCCTGTCTGTCCCGTCCTGTCCGGTATCGACCCCATCTGTCCAATATCAACTCGGGCAATTGGTATCGATCTTGTCGACCTCTGGCTTCCTATCATTTCACGACAGACTGCTGCCTAACGTGCATGACTCCCCATTTCCCATAAAATAAAAGGCTTGTGTGAGTAACGTCACGCGTTTGGGTCCTGATCTTGTTCTGGGTCATGACACACATATTTAGAATTAAAGGAATTATAATTTGCAGTTATTGTATTCCAATACCAAGGGAAAATGTCTTTTTTTAAAAAAATCTTTTACTTTGAAATATCAGTCATTTTTGCAGAGGGAAATACATTTTACTTAATAGACCCCTATGATATGACATCCAAATGAATCCATTCTGAGGTAAAGTAAAATAGCCATGTAGCGTGTGATAACTTGGGGCGTATCGCTACCCTCGGAACCCCAGATAAAAAAACAAAATAATATATAGTATTCGGGGGAAAAAAGAATCACATTACAGATAAATATACCTGCAAGCAAAACATACCATTTTATTTACCTTTGGTTTGGTGTGATTTGAGCTGGTCGAATGGAGTAACAGGTGGATGCGAAAAGGGGGAAGAAACAGGGATTCAAAATGAGAATGATTTGAAAACTTCCTCTCGCGATGAAGATTTCCCTATTTTAATTCCTTCCTGATTCCTAATAATTGTCCCGATTGGCTGCTGACATGCGATAGTAAGACTGCGTTTGTCTTTTTTTGATATTTTAATAATCACAAGCTTTCGTTTCCATGGTTATTGTGGTTTTCCTTCTCCCTTTAGCATGACTGGAAGTCTTTTGACCCATTGTAAATAAGTACGATACAAAGATACAGTATTGTATCTAAGTGCACGGGATTCTGAACAGCACAAAAAGAAATGCATTGTGGGAGGTAGTTTGGCCAATTGCAAATCAGCATTTTACGATGCTGCGATGAAAGTCAAAGGAAGACCAGCATTTTATATGACGGCAACTCATAGCAGAAGGACATTTTAGAGACAACTCGCACAGTTAGACATACGCAAAGTTTCTGGTCACCTGGAATAATTTGTTGTTTATCTTTTACAGGCGGAAAAAATGTCGGAGAAGGGCACTTAAAAAGCAGATTATCCCACACAGGAAGTGAAAATTGCGTGAGGCCGATACACCATACCCCCAAGGTCAATTGTACTAGTGTTGTTATCCGTTACCAGCATTGATAACTAGTCGAGTATGAGTATCAGTGAAAAACCCCTCAACTCCCAAAACCCTTCATTTTGACACATGCAAAAATGTCTGTCTGTCCGTCTATTTGTCTATCTATCTGTCTATCTATCTATATCAATCTTTATATCTATCTTTCTATCTTTATCTATATATATCTATCTATATCTGTCTATATCTATCTTTCTATCTGTCTGTCTATATCAATCTGTCTGTTTATTTCGATATCTGTCTATATCTATCTTTCTATCTGTCTGTCTATATCTATCTGTCTGTCTATCTCTATATCTGTCTATATCAATCTTTCTATCTGTCTGTCTATATCTGTCTATCTCTATATCTGTCGATATCAATCTTTCTATCTGTCTGTCTGTCTGTCTATATCTATCTATCTGTCTATATATCTGTCTATATCAATCTTTCTATCTGTCTGTCTATATCAATCCATCTGTTTATTTCTATATCTATCTTTCTATCTGTCTGTCTATATCTATCCATCTGTCTATCTCTATATCTGTCTATATCTATCTATCTATCTCTATATCTGTCTATATCAATCTTTCTATCTTCATCTATATCTGTCTATATCTATATCTTATATCTATCCGTTTCTCTCTCTCTCTCTCTCTTTCTCTCTTTCTCTCTTTCTCTCTCTCTCTGTCTATCTATACCTACCTACGTTATATCCCTCAAGAGGGTTGACCGACAGCAAGACAAAATAAAAAAGGAAAAAAAATAGCAAAAAACGCACACAAACATTTTTGGACCATGGCCAACCCAAACGCCCAAACAAGTCAGGCACCTAAGTTGGTCATGCTTTCGTCCCTCCAGATGAAACGGGACACAAGAAAGCGGCCATGTCACAACACACTCTTCTGTTTAACAGCAGGGCCCGACAGCTTTCACTGGTTTACCCCTGCTGCATCATACGGGTGTTCTGGCCATCCCTTAGAACATCCCACTATCATTTCACAACACCATTCCACTCATTCCTATCACCAACAAGAGCTCTCCCTTCCACTCCATTTAGACTTTAGATTTAAACTTCTCAAACTTTAGATTTTGAAGACATACTCACAAAACAAAGGAGGTTGGCGACACACATCGTGTACTTCAAGCACTTGAGGCAACCGTTGGTCATCTTGGCTTTTTACACACGACGGTCGAAATCCGAAAACAGGAAAAAGAGCAAAGTCAGCCGCGTTTCTAAGGTGAAATATCGAGTTTGACTTCACGAATCAACAGTCACGCTTTGGGGAAGTGATTGTGACTCATCTTATTTCCTGTGTTTTTCCCCCAAGTTTACTCACAAAACTCAAATACTTACTTTTTTGTGTGTAAAAACGACAAACATCACAAGGGTGAAACATAGACTACTTCTCTATTCTTCTGTTATATTGTAAAAAGTACTTGACATGAAAATGGGAGCCCATTTTAGCTGCTAATCTTTGACAAAAACATTTTTAGGAAGATTAATTTAAAACAATTTACAATATTATATATATATATATATATATATATATATATATATATATATATATATATGTATATATATATATAACAAATTTGCTAGAGATTCAAGTATGACCCAATAACATATTTCTAAAAATACTTAATTACCACTCTAACTACCAATACTGTACTAATCAAATTGGTCTGGTATTAGCTACATCTTATTCAGAATTACAATGATTATTTATATAAACATTTCAAAATTCTGTATATTCGAGTTATTTTCCATTTGAAATACAAGGTATTCACCATATACTGTATAACAAACAGGGTTGGGTAGGGTTACTTTAACTGGATTACTTTCAATTACTTTTGGATTACTCCAATACCAAAATATGCTAATAAAAGACAAAAGAAACTAAATATGAATATAATTACTAAATTTTGTGCAGGCTTGGGGAGTAACGGAATACATGGAACGGCAAAAATAATGTTGGCAAGCTGTTTGGATTTATTTTTATTTAGTCTCTGTCGCATTTTATGTTAGTTTTCCCGGAGATCAAAGAGATCAAAGCCAGGAGAGAAAGCTTACCACGTGTTGTGAGTCATCATTTTATTCATATTTAGTTTCTTTTGTCTTTTATTAGCACATTTGGTATTGGAGTAATCCAAAAGTAATTGAAAGTAATCAAGTTAAAGTAACCCTACCCAACCCTGATAACAAAATACAGAAGTACATGATCCTCTGCACACTGTCTAACCATATTTGGGAGTATGCATATGGCATTTAAAACAATAAAATATGAAACATAAACGTACCTTTTTGACAGTAATCCTGAATAAGTTCGTATTTATAGATTTTGGAGAACTATATTACTGCTGATGCTGGCCCTCGTACTGCTGACTGAGTTGTGCCTCGTGAGTCTTTCGGTACTTTCAACTTCCTCTTTCTTAACGGTGGGTGGAAAATATATAAGTGAAAAGTTCAGCATGGAATGAAATTATATAACACACGTGATTGTTAAATTTTTAAGGCAGAATTCTGGAATCGAGAGAATTGCGAATGATATCTGCCTGATAGAGTGATTTTCATGTTTTGTGTTGTGGCAGTGAACACATCTTTCACGACCAGAACAAAGGGTAGACCCAATCGCGTAACGTTTTTCACAAGTTTATTGAGAAAAAGAAGAAAGGCAGCGCCAGCGATCCGGTGCTCGTTGGACGCGGGAAGCAAGTCGCTCTCATACTTGGATTGGGATTCGAACACGGAAGTGGATCTTTTGTAGCGAGCGATGGCGGTGTCAGGGATGGAAAAACTGGTCGGTAGCCGGGACTGGGGGAGCAAGGCGTGGTCGGGGTCGGGAACGAGTCGGAAGCCAGAACGGGAGAGTAGACATAGTCGGGACAAAAAGAGGTCGGAAGCCAGGACGGGAGAGGAGACGTGGTCAGGATCAAAAGAGTTCGTAGCCGGAGACAGACGGGAGCAAAAACGGGACAAGTGGGTGTCAGGGTCAAAAAAGGCTTACCTAGTATACAATGAGGTTCGCAGACGGACTGACAACAGGGGGCTGGCAGGACACGGTTCAAATAGTGACAGGGAGCCAATCAGAACCCGCGGCGGCTGGCGCCAAATGAGAGGGCACAGGTGACTCACATCAGTAATTATGACACTTTATTTGGAAGGCATCAACGGCAACTCCCCGGAGACTAAGACTGCACCTCTTGACCGGGACTTCCCTCACCTATAAAAGAAAGGCGCAAAATTCCAAACTTCCTCTTCTCTTTCGGCTGCCTTCGCACATGCTCGAAGGGGACAATGGCGACTAACAAGGTCGAAAGCCACAGCTTCGTCTCCCCAGCCAGGAAACATGGCAAAACCAATCCATGGTTCTCCTTTTCCCTATCCCTCGGCTAAGGGATGCGTCGAAACAGATTGAGAGACTTGTCTGAGAAGGGGTCGGGAGGGAGGGGGTGTTTCTGTCATGCAGCCCCCACTTCTTGACCCAAATGTAAACTGCTTGGTGCCGGGCAAATACTATTTCATTTCTGACACGCTATTGAAATAATTCCTGATCATTTCGTTAACTTGTTTATCTTAACTGGGATTTCCTTCGGGACTAATGAATCATTATCCATATCAATGAACTGACATACTCCATTTATGTTCTCAGTACTCAATTAAGTTATATTCAATTCCAATTGTCATTCATGATCTAAGCCTTTAGTGTCTCTATCAAAGTTTGAGCACTATTTTGTATTATGACCCGTAAAAAGAAGCGCAGATTCCTCAGGCATCGATGTGTTGGTGGAAAACTGAAAAGTCTTTTGCTTAATATACAAGGAGCAGAGCTTACGCAGAAAGGTGCAACATTATCGTGTGTATATAAAGACCAGGATTGGGTAGGATTACTTTAACTTGATTACTTTCAATTATTTTGGATTACTCCAATACCAAAAATGCTAATAAAAGACAAAAGAAACTAAATATGAATAAAATGACTAAATTTTGTGCAGGCTTGGGGAGTAACGGAACACACGGAACGGCAAAAATGATGTTGGCAAGCTGTTTGGATTTATTTTCATTTTGTTTCTATCGCATTTTATGTTAGTTTTGCCGGAGATCAAAGCCAGGAAAGAAAGCTTACCACGTGTTGTGAGTCATAATTTTATTCATATTTAGTTTATTTTGTCTTTTATTAGCATATTTGGTATTTGAGTAATCCAAAAGTAATTGAAAGTTATCAAGTTAAAGTAACCCTACCCAACCCTGATAAAGACACTAGATGGTGCTAGAGCTCTTGTCGTTTTGCCTTCTGCAAAAGTGCCCTTTTCTGTCCGTCATTTTAACACCCCCCCCCCCTTTAATCTATTTAATAATGTCAATATTTTCTGACAGGGTTATTCAAAGTTCCACTGTCAGGCCTTGATCGGTGTCTACATTTTTGGGGGCTTAAATAAAAAAAGGGGGAAATAATTTTTTTCCAGAAGAATGTGATAGTGCTAGGCAAGGCACACATTTGCAAAGACAGGGCTAACCAGTTTCTCATTTGAAATATTCTTATTTTATTTTGATATTTATTTGAAGTATTGCACTAAGAAAAATAATACAAATATACTTTGGGTGGAAAAAGACAATGTTGGTCGAACAAGAATTCTTTCTTTTGCGTTGTAGCACTCGTTTTTACAATATAGCGACATTTAGTGCTCAAATATTACTCACAACATTGGTATTCATTGTCTCTCTGCTTGGTACTTAGCCTTCCAGGATAGAATCGTGGGATTTGGTCACCTACTGACTCATGAAAAGTGATTAAGAGTAAAAAAAAATGGTTTGTTTGGTTGGTTGCTCGGTTGGTTGGTCGGTCAGTTGGTAGGTTGATAGGCTGGTCTGTTGGTTGGTTGGTTTGCTGTTCAGTTGGCTGGTCTTTCGTTCAACAGGTTCAAGGTTTAGTTTGTTGTTTTGTTCATTGGTTGATTTGTTTGTCAGTTGGTTATCTAGTCCCTCTGTTGGTTTGTTGATAGGGTTTTAGTTTGTTTGCTTAGTTGTCTTTTTGATGGGCTGCTATCTTTGGTTTGTTTGGTTTTGTGGGTGGGTTGTTTTGTTGGTTGCTTGTTAGATTGGCCGGTCCGGAGATTTGTGGGTCGGTTAGTTGGGTTCTTTGGCAGTTGGTTGATTAATTGGTCACTCTGTTGGTTTGATGTCAGGGTTCTTGGTCAATATGTTTAGTAGTTTTATTGAATACTATTTTTTTGTTTGTTTGGTTTGGAGAGTTGGTCAGCAGGTTGGAAGATTTATCAGTCAGCTGTTGGTGTATTGGTAGGGTTCTTGGTTAATTTGTTTAGTTGTTTTATTGACAGGTGTTTTTTGTTTGGTTTGATGGATGGGTTGGTTCGTGGGTCGCTTGGTTGTTTGGTTGATTAGTTTGTCAGTCGGTTGGTTAATTGGTCTGTCTCTTATCTTCTTTCTCTCTTACTCTGTCTCCCTTGTTCTCTCTCTTTTTTATCTCTCTTTCCCTCTCTCTTTCTCTTCCGCTCTTTTCCTCTCTCTTTCTCTTAAACCTACTTTATCAGCCCCTGTGAGATTTTTTTCTTTTTACCATGTGCCCCCCAGCTTAAAGGACTTGAAACCTCTAAACTAAAATAACAACTTACCATGTTAATTATTAAGAATAGTGTTAAATAGAATCAGTCAAGCAATAAAATAAACATTTTGACTACTTTCACAACATGTCGGTGGGCACCTATAACCTGGGTCAGATAATGAGATGAGAATTAGTTACTTAATAAATCCCCTCCACGTAAGTACGCGTCTGTCTGTCTCCGTTAAGGCGCATTTATTTTGACCGAGACCGTTGCCAGGCTCTACCATGTTCAACCAATGAAACGGAGCAACCTCGTCACGTGACCTTATTCAACTTCAGCGGGGGAAAAAGTTGTTTACGGATGAAACCGATCGAAAATGTTGCTTAGCAATACAGACTATGAAAACACAGGACCACTGTTTTTCTTCCTACTGTATAAAGAAACAAACTGCATGTTTTTAACTTTCTGTCATTTTGTATTCAAGTGGCGGAATCGGACTTCCCCTCCTAGCCCAGCCAACCTACGTCAGGTTGTATTTCCTGGTGACATTTCCAACACCTGTGCTGTCATTTCTCGATCAAACACAACTCGATCTTTCTATTTTTTTTATGCCGTGGGCCGCTTTCCAGTCACCCCGGGCACAGTGGGCTTCTTATGTGTTGGTGCCCTGCTTCCCGAAGAGGAGACCTGGAACATTTTTGTGTTTACGAGTTTACTGCGATAACATTTTCCCCGCTGAATCACAAGCCACGCTGTGTAGCCGTGCCACCTTTCCTCCGTCACTGACAGGGTACTCTGTGTTAGCGTCGGACGTCCCGCCAGCTGCCGCACTGAAGTCCCTTTGAAATTCCCGTTTGTTTATTCTGCGGTACTAAATATGCAGGGTACCGTTTAGGAAACCTCGTATTCGCCGGAGGGAAAGGCTGCGTTAGTGCCCACGGCTCCTATCTACTCTCATTTCAAAAAAGAAATGCCATATAGCTCAGATGTGGGCAAACTATTGGCTACATATGGCTAAATGTTGAAATCAGGATAATTATATGTAATCAACACAGCCCAGAATATCATTGGCTGCTCTCTGCCCGATCTGGAGGCTATTGCCGGCTTGTGAAAACGCAGCAAACTTTCCAACATTATAAAGGACTTCTCTTACCCCACCTTCCATCTTTTTGACCTGTTGCCCTCTGCTAGGAATACAAGTCCCTTAAAACAAACTGGCTCAGAGAGTTTCTTCCCCAAGGCCATCACAACTCTGAACAAGCGTAAAAATATATATCTTGCGACTTATTTGGGAAATGTTGTTGCTGCTAAATATTGTTGCGCTATTTCTCATTGCATTATAGTTACCATGCATTAATCTTTCATTCTATTCTATTCTATTCTATTCTATTCTTACCCTGGAGTGGCATGTCTAATTTCGTTGCATACAATGTTTCACCGCGTTTATACCGATGACAATAAAAACTATTCTATTCTTTTCTATTCTATTCTATTCTATTCTATTTTATTCTTACCCTGGAGTGGCATGTCTAATTTCGTTGCATACAATGTTTCACCGAGTTTGGATCAATGACTATAAAAACTATTCTATTCTATTCTATTCTATTCTATTCTATTCTATTCTTACCCTGGAGTGCCATGTCTAATTTCGTTGCATACAATGTTTCACCGAGTTTGGATCAATGACTATAAAAACTATTCTATTCTATTCTATTCTATTCTTACCCTGGAGTGCCATGTCTAATTTCGTTGCATACAATGTTTCACCGCGTTTATACCGATGACAATAAAAACTATTCTATTCTTTTCTATTCTATTCTATTCTATTCTATTCTTACCCTGGAGTGCCATGTCTAATTTCGTTGCATACAATGTTTCACCGCGTTTATACCGATGACAGTAAAAACTATTCTATTCTATTTGATTCTATTCTATTCTATTCTATTCTATTCTATTCTATTCTATTCTTACCCTGGAGTGCCATGTCTAATTTCGTTGCATACAATGTTTCACCGCGTTTATACTGATGACAATAAAAACTATTCTATTCTATTCTATTCTATTCTATTCTTACCCTGGAGTGCCATGTCTAATTTCGTTGCATACAATGTTTCACCGCGTTTGGATGAATGACAATAAAAACGATTCTATTCTATTGTATTCTATTGTATTCTATTCTATTCAGATTCAGATTCAGATTCAGATCTACTTTATTGTCATTCTAGTACACGTGTATACAGAACGAAATGTCGATACATCTGACCCGCACAGTTTCCTTGAATGTACAGATTTAAATAAAAGTTGTATTGTATTATGGCTACGTATAGTATTTTACCATAGTGCAAGAGGAGTAGCTAACCAGATGTGCAAAATGGGCACAAGTCAGGTAAACAGTAACATTAACACTGTAACAATAACGCTGTATGTACAATAATGCAGAGAGCAAATGTGCAAATAAATGTGTATTCTATAAATCGGTTAAAAAAATATGAGTTGATTTGGAGCCCCTCTTATCCACAGTGTTCCTATATCATTTAAATGACTGGCTACATATCTTTTTACTTGTTTTGTAGAAAATCTATCACGATATTTATCAAATTTAATAGAAGGAAAGCTAGCCTGAGCTAGCCATGTTGTTAAAAACCCACTCTCCTCATCCAATATGGCTGCCATTACTTAGGTTGCTCGGACGTGATAGGATGCAACAGGAACTCTCAATACAAATTGTGCAGAAATGCAGTGCAAAAATTAGTACAGTAAACAGTGGCCTATTATTCAGGCAGGTTTCGGTCCACAGAGTCAGGTAGCGAGGCAACAGTATCCAGAACACCAGAGGCAACAAGAGTTTTTCAGCCGGTACTTGTGATCCAAAATGACAGCCATGGATTCGGTTCACTGGTAGAACAGAGAACTGAGACAAAGGTCCTTGGGACGTAGGGAAAACCACAACATCCCCAGTGCCCGTTACCTGGACAGCCGAGAACTTCAACGCCTACTTTCACCCAAGAAGTCGGCCTATTCCTTCTTTATGTTTTATTACCCTTGAACGTTCATGCTACATGCACTCTGATGTCATATCCTCACAACCAGGTTTGAAATCCACAAGTCCGCTTGTAGGGTCGCTGCATCCGACTCGGCACCGTATGAACTGTATGTGCACGCAGGGAAAACGGATGCCGTTCACATCCAACGTCGGGATGAGTGATGACTGGAGTGTACCAGAGCTTTGTAAGGACACTCATATGAGGAATTTGCCAGAGACGTAATTTATGACGTGCGAGTCCTGACACTGGACTCACAAACATGTACAAGCGCACACAGTATCGCATGGATCAGACCTTATAAGCCCTTTGAAAGACAAACCTGAGATTCTGTGGGGTTAAAATGTGTTCTTGCTTAGAATTTATTGTAATATAGATACGTGTCAGTTGGCTGCTAGTTCGGTTGGTGGGTCGGTTGGTTGTTTTGTTTTTTGGTTGAATGGTTGGTTTGACAGGAGTATCATTGGTCCAGCTGTTATTTTGTTGGTAGGGTTTGTTTATTTTTTGGTTGTATAGGTTTCTGGTTTGATTGGTTTGGTGAATGGTTGGTTGCTCAGTTGGCTGGTGGTTTAGTCACCTCTTGGTTGGGTTGGTTGGTTGCGTGGGTTGACAGTCTGTTGGTCAATTGGTCACTCTGTTGGTTTGATGGTATGGTTTTGGGTTTGTTTCCATTCATCCATCCAACCCCTACCTACCTCAGTAGGGTCGCAGGGGGTGCTGGAGCCCATCCCAGCTATCATCGGGCAATGGGCAGAGGACACCCTGAACTGGTTGCCAGCCAATCGCAGGGCACATAGGGACAGACAATTCACTCGCTCATTCACACCTAGGGACAATTTGGACCGGCCAATCAACCGAACATGCATGTTTTTGGAATGTGGGAGGAAACCGGAGTGCCCGGAGGAAACTCATGCAAGCACGGGGAGAACATGCAAACTCCACACAGGAGGTTCGATCTCATGACCTCAGAACTGTGCCACACATGCACAAACCACTGCGCCGCCGTGCTTCTTGGGTTTGTTTGTTTAGTCCTTATATTGAGACTGTTTCTGTTAGCTTGGTTTTGTGGCTGGATTTGTTTGTTTGTTTGTTTCTGTGTTTGGTTGGTTGGTTACTTGCATGCCTGCTTGTTTGGTTGGTTGGTTCTTCAGTTTGCAGGTTGGTTGGTGGGTGGTTAATTCAAGTCAATTGGTTGGTAAGTTTGGGATTTGTCGGAAAATGGGTGAATTGGTCCCTCTGTTGGTTTGTTGGTGTTGTTCTTGGTTGTGTTTAGTTGTTAGATTAATAAGGTGGTTTTTGGTTTAATTTGGTGGATGGATTGGTTGGTGGGTTGATTGGTTGGTTGCCCGGTCCGCCGCTTTTTTAGTAGGCATGTTGGTTGGTTTTTCAGGCGGTCAGTTAAAGGGTCCCTCTGTAGGTTTGGTGATTAGGATATTGCTTGGTTGTTTGCTCAGTCTGTTGGTTGGATGGATTTTGGTTTGCTGATTGTGCGGTCTGCAGGTTATTGGTTTGGTTGATTGGTGTCTCGGTTGGTTGGTTTGTCACTCAGTTGTATATTTGGTCCCTTCGTTGGTTCGCTACATTGGATGTTGGTCTATTAGTCGATTGGTTGTTAGAATTCTTAGTCGGTGTGTCCAGCAGTTTGCTTGATGGACTGGTTTTGGTTTGTCTGGATGGGTTTGTTTGAGGGCATGTTGCGTGGTTTAATTAGTAGGCTGGTTGGTCAGTTGGTTCATTATCTGGTTAGTTGGTTTGTTAACTGGCTATTGGGTTAGTTGGCTGTTTGGAGCGTTACTTTGTTAGGTTGGTCTGTTTAGAATAAACTGTCAGGCTAATGTGGTTCCTTAAAGTCCTCCCCACATTTTTCTATGGTAGTGCCCTACATTGACCCTATGCAAAGTTCAGTCTCGTGAAAAGCAACCAACCTCTGCACTCCGTGTGTTTTGAAAGTGGTGTCTACCTTAGAAACAATGGCCGGCGCTTGGCCAAATTGTACCATGGCACCCCTCTGAAATCAGCCGACACTTTTCAACCCCTCCTCCGTTCCCACATGACGCAGCGTGGCCAGTGCACACATCCTGCCTTTGTGATCCAAAAATGTCAGGAATGTAGACTGTTGCCCTTCTCCCTGCTGTTGCCCATCAAGGTGTTTGCCGCCTCCCCCAAAGCCCACTTCCAGACACCCTAGTGGTTCCTCAAAACAGTTGCCTGGATGTTAGAGTGTGTGCACTGTGGTGTGGTTCCTCGACATGTCCACATGTGGCATGAGTGGCAGCACCTGCTCTCGGGAGGCGAGGAGTAAGTCGAGTTTAGACTCCTACATTTTTGGTAACACCAGCACACTCCAAGTTTTAACTGGTCAGTTTCTTTTGATGTCCCAATGTATATTTAGCGTAGAGTCCTTGATGGCTAGAAACCTTGAAGTGTTTTGTCAAATACAGCTTCAAAGTTCCTTAGCAAACAGTTTATGTCAACAGAGTTCAAAAGTTATCTTGAGTTGCAAAAAAACACCGTCAAAGAACTGGTTGCAGTCAAAAGAGACTTCACATCAGCCGCGTCTGGACCACAGAAGAAGCTTAGATCGTCCAACAATTGAGAAGATGGATTCCTGCCCTCCAACAACAAAGTGAAGGCTGACATTTTCCCGCCACTCATGAGAACCTGAGATTAGTCCTCTACTTCCTGGAATGCTGCCCACTCGGGAAGACGACGGGGGAAACACAGGATGTCCTGAGCACAGTGTGGTGTTGTTCGCTTTCCTTAATTCAGCACAACCCACGTGAAGAACTGCATGTTTTCATTTCCTCCGCTTCCATGACACCTGTTTTCTTTCCGAATTTTATGACTTCACTCGACTAGAACGAGACGAGTCACCCAAATGAGATGTGACAAGGTGTGGCATTTTGACAGTAGAAACGAGGGTCCGCAACTTCTTCTGAAGCTAAACTTACACCGCGGTTGCTTTGAGCACATGTTTTTTGCCCGTCCCTGCTTGGTTGCGCTGATGATATTACAGAGGGGGCAGGGCCACATGGGGCTATAAAGTCTCTGTCGGGGTAAACCTCCTCATGGGTAGTTGTTTTCCAAATCTGCACTAGACTGCAAGGATGTCTCACTCCAGAGCTGAATAACAAAACAGAATTTCAGGTTCCCGTCTAAGAAAAAACATTTTCTAACTCTTTGAGCACCGAGGATGCTTCACGTTAGCATCGGTTTGCGCCGGATCTTTTCCACCTTGGTTGTGGTCTGCAGCACTGTGATGATGGTGAGTAGTCGTGCACTGTATTCCGTTAGCAAATAGTAATTATTCTTTGTTATACCTTTTTAAAATAAAGTCATTTAGGAAGTATACTTTTTCAACAGTACCCAGGGCTTTTTATTCGATTTTTTTTTACGAAAACCAAAGACAACTGCTGTCACAGTCTTGTTCCACGGACAGACTGAGGAGATCATTTCTTCCTCATGCCGTGAGGCTCTTTAACTCCACCCGGGGCAGTTAAAGCCCACATTAAACCCCATCCCCACATTTGCATGTTACCCTATTTTTATTACAGTGTGTATTTTATGTAGCACTATTTAAATACTCGATATCAACATGTTATATTGGGTATTCTATTCCTTTTATTTTAAATGGTAAATGGTCTGCATTTATACAGCGCTTTTCAAATCAATGAAGACTTCCTGAAGCGCTTTACAATGTGCTTCACACTTACCCACTCACACACACACTCACACACCAATAACGGCCATGCAGCCATGCAAGGCGCCTACCTGCTTATTGGGGGCATAAGGGATTCAGTGTCTTGCCCGAGGACACTTTGACACATAACATGGAGGAGCCGGGAATCGAACCTGCTATCTCTTGATCCCAAGACGAGCGCTCTACCTCCTGAGCTAATGCCGCCCAAATTTTATCATTATTTTATTTTTCAATACAAGGATACTGCTGGAAGTGAGAATTTCCCTACTGGGATGAATAAAGTATCTATCTATCTATCTATCTATCTATCTATCTATCTATCTATCTATCTATCTATCTATCTATCTATCTATCTATCTATCTATCTATCTATCTATCTATCTATCTATCTATCTATCTATCTATCTATCTATCTATCTATCTATCTATCTATCTATCTATCTATCTATCTATCTATCTATCTATCTATCAGATTTCCTCAGAGGATTTTTGTTGGATTATCCACTGTCCCATTTGAAAGTGATGGGTTCAATCCCAGGATGGTTAATTCAAAACATGTGTTAAATTTATAGCAATTGAGACTGTCATAAGTTAAATTAAATCAATAAGGTGCATATTGTTACTGTCATGTAAAAAAACCTTCATTTTAATGAAACCTCAATGTCTTATCAGAGTGTTCATTTTGTAAATCAGTCAATATAATTTATCTTATTATTCATTTAACATATTCAATCCAAGAACAAATGAATATGTTTACAGAAGCATTGTGCCTGAGTGCCAAAACCTAAAAATATATCTATTTTTAAATTTATTTTTAATACACAATTCTAAAGGCTTTGGTATGACTGGTCAGTACGTATCACACCTCTGGGAATGATTTCAGTATGCTAATTCACCACTAGATAGCAGGAATGGCTTTAATCAGATCTTTGTCCACACATCAAGGAGCCCACACTTCCTTGTGTTTATTTGCTTCCTCTATCCAGCGTTTGAGAGTGTGTGCATAGCTCCCGAGTGACCAAAATCGTGCGCTGAAGGATTCTTGCAAAGTTCATGCATTGCTCATGCATATGTTCAGTGTTATTGCAATGAAATGGTATTTCGCAAGCAAAGCACCAGACTTGTGCTTGAAATGCATCCTTTCACAAAAAGTCGTTTTCTAGGAAATTAGTATTTTCAAGAGACTTGGCAAGCTTTAACTTGTCACGATCTGGGGGCTTGCCTTCCACCAGGGAGCCGCAATTAGGTTTGGAACTGGGCATAGGTGTCTCAAATCTCCAAATCTTCCTGTCGCTTTATATATGACTGTTCGGACACCATACTTTGTCGGGTCGTTGCTATTCCTTACCAAATTTGTCCTATCTGCTGTTTCCATGTCAAGTTTGTTTTTGGTTTGGACATTTTGTAAGTTGTTTTTAATAACTGTTTTTTTTGTTAATAAATACCATCCTTTGTTGAGTGCACCTGTCTCCTGCTACCCTGCATTTGGGTCCACCGCTGACATCTTGAGACAACTGTTGTTTACTGAACAACGATAAGAGCTAGAAACATACTTTTTTCCTAATGAAAGACTAGGTTTTAAACTTTTTTCATATGACTTATATAGCTACAGAACTGCATTTTCTGTGTCTTGACTCAAAATGTCAAAAAAGCAAAAATCTACCAATTTGAGTTAACAATCCCTTCTTCTCACACCTATTAACTTCAGCCCTTATGATGATGGCAAATCCTCTTTTTTAAGCGATAATAAACCTTACAAACACAAAGCGGTACCTACTTACTCACAGCAAGACAGTAGAATACCGAGACAATATTAGCAATTCTTCATGAACCGAAACAGCATCAGGACCCAAATGCGTGACGTTTCACACAAAAGCCTTTTATTTTACGGGAAATGGGGAGTCATGCACTTTAGGCAGCAGTCTGTGGGATAATAGGAAGCCAGAGGCCGACGAGATAGATACCAGTTACACGAGCAGATATCGGACAGAGGGGGTCGATACCGGACAGGACGGGACGGACGGGATTGATATCAAAACCGGATATCGAAATTAAACAGGACAAACTAGACGGGAATGAAACTGGAAACCAATATTAAACAAGACAAAATAAACAGGGCGGGCAGCACGGCGGCGCAGTGGTTAGCGCATGTGCGGCACAGTTCATGTCTTGGGAACCTTCTGCGTGGGTTCAAATCCAGCTCCAGACTACCTGTGCGGAGTTTGTATGTTCTCCCCGTGCTTGCGTGAGTTTCCTCCGGGCACTCCGGTTTCCTCCCACATTCCAAAAACATGCATTTCAGGTGAATTGGCCGGTCCAAATTGTCCCTAGGTGTGAATGAGCGAGTGAGTTGTCTGTCCCCGTGTGCCCTGCGATTGGCTGGCAACCAGTTCAGGGTGTCCCCTGCCCACTGCCCGATGATTGCTGGGATGGGCTCCACCACCCCCACGACCCTACTGAGGATACGCGGTGTAGCTAATGAGATGAGATGAGAAAATAAACAGGAACAATACTGGACAGGAAATACCAACAGGAAACAGGACCGAGTCAAAACCCACGTCTTGCGGGGCATAGGTTCATTGACGGACTGACAAAGGAAGAGTGAGAGCACTGAGCTTAAATAGACGGAAAGCCAATCCGTCAACGAGCCGCAGCTAGCGCCACACGGGCAGGGCCAATTGGGCGCCATGGTCACCGTGACAAATTTACGATGACGTTGTCGTCTGCTACCTGTGACAGAGACGACAGAGAAGACAAGATCGGTCTTTTAAAAACAAAAAAATTGCAAGACGACATTAAATGAGCAAGAAAATTGTAAAATACAGGGAAAACTCATACATTGACAGGCAGGGTTGGGTAGGGTTACTTTAACTTGATTACTTTCAATTACTTTTGGATTACTCCAATACCAAATATGCTAATAAAAGACAAAATAAACTAAATACGAATAAAATGACTAAATTTTGTGCAGGCTTGGGGAGTAACGGAACACACGGAACGGCAAAAATGATGTTGGCAAGCTGTTTGGATTTATTTTAATTTTTTTTCGGTCGCATTTTATGTTAGTTTTGCCGGAGATCAAAGAGATCAAAGCCAGGAGAGAAAGCTTACCACGTGTTGTGAGTCATCATTTTATTCGTATTTAGTTTCTTTTGTCTTTTATTAGCATATTTGGTATTGGAGTAATCCAAAAGTAATTGAAAGTAATCAAGTTAAAGTAACCCTACCCAACCCTGCCTCCGCACCACGGACACACATTCTTGCTAATGCTCATAACACTCTCACATTTCATTTCCTTATTTATCTCATTACTACATTTCTTTTGTTTTATTACTATTTAAATGGGTTTTCCGTGATCAGGAAGACGTGTTTTATACCTATTCACGGTTAACATGGATGATTCTGTGGAGGTAGGAACGGATTACAGTAATCCCTCGGTTATCGCGGTTAATGGGGACCGAGACCACCCGCAAAAACTGAAAATCCGCGAAGTAGCGGCGCCCCTTCAAAAATGCTTAAAAAACGTATACAGGCATACAGTATACTCCCCCCGCCATTAAACCGAAGTGATCGCTGACATGATGGCAAGGAATTATTGGGTGACTCATCCAGAACTCTTCACACTGGAGCTGAATGTACCAAAACATGACCCACAAGTGTAGCCATGTCTTACATAATCAATTTACACGGAATAGGACTGCGGCGAAACCACTACGAACCATTCAGTAAGATTGTATTAACCGCTCTCAACCACATGCAGCCATCGCAGTTTTTTTCGCTTGTTAACACTACCAGTTACATATTGAAAATAAAAACTGTGAAAATGTGATATTTGATGAGTGTTTGTGAAGCGTTTTGGGAAACAACAGTTAAAAAAATGGTCTGTGTTCATTTTAATGAAAGTGAAAGAGCTACCTTCTGACAATAACAACATACTTTAGCTAGCAGCATTGAACGTTTTTTACAACAAATACACGAAACCACACACAATTAGCCGTGTTTAGGTAGTACAAACAACCGCTCGCTTTTGGTATAATAAAGTCAAACTTGAGATGAAATGTGACAGAAGAGAATATACTTACGTCGCGTCGCCGAGTTCCTCCATGATAAACAGCGCAACAGAAGAAAGGGGTGAGGTGGGAGGAGTTGAAGGAGGGGGGTGAGCGAAGCGGTAACTCACCATGACTAAGCATTGTGTCAGGGCCTCCCCCTCCCCATCACAATAAGAGTGTCCACATCGTGTCCTCAGTTGACATAAGCTCGCGCTCAATGGCGTCAAGTCAATACAGTAAATGCTTTTATTGAGAAGGTAAGGTATATTTTTTAGACCCGCGAAGCTCTGAACCCGCGAAAGTGGAACCGCGAACTAGCGAGGTACCACTGTAATTCGTTTTCAATGACTTCAGATCAGGAAAATTCGCTCGTTACGCGAGCGATTCGAGCTATGAGCTAGATCCTGGAACGAATGAAGTAAGAAGAGGCACCACTGTAGTTCTTTTTGTAGGGGATCTTGTGTGGGTTTCAATTAATGTGCTTGAGATTGTTTGGGACCTTAACTTCTGATTCTTCTCCCCAGGCAGATGAAGAATGCCCGGCAGTGTGTTCGTGCGATGCCTCGTCCCCGATTTGTCCGGCTGGTGTCAGCTGGGTGAGCGACCATTGCGGCTGCTGCAAAATCTGTGCCAGGCAGTTCAACGAGGACTGCAGCGCTTCTCAACCCTGCGATCACATAAGGGGGCTTCGTTGCCATCTAGGGGTCGGAGGAGACCCTGGCAGAGGATTGTGCCGAGGTGAGAGTGCAGTTGAGATGATGTGGTCTAGGGGAGAGGGTCTCTAACTCGGTCTGCAGTCAGCGGGGTGATAGTTTGAGGCCCCTGACTTTATAAGAACGTTAAAGGGATATTGTGTATCATCTGCACACTAGATGGCGCTGTATTCTCTCGTCTCTCCGTAAACGACTTTTAAAAGAACAACAGAAGAAGACAAAATACGGAGACTCAAAGTGACCAAAACGCACCTTATTACTTTTGAAAAGAAGAGAAATAAGAAAATCAAAAAGGAAAGAAAGACTGAAGTAATAAAAATAAACGAGAAAAACGACTGAAAAGAAAATAGATTTTTTTTAAAAAAAAAGCAAATACAACAAAAAGTAAATCTAGAGAGAAAAAGGAAAAAAGAAATGAAATGAATAAAAGAGAGAAATATAGAAATCAAAAGAAAGAACACAGAAAAATTGTAATTATTTTCCTTTTTGTCTTTTTTCTCTTTAGTTCATTTCTTTTCTTCCTTTTCCTTTCTTTTTCTCCATTTTCCCTTTTTTGCCTTCTTTTCCTCTACTTTCCTTTTTATTCTAGTTTTCCTTTTTTATTCTTCCTTTTTCATATTCTTTTTTTTTTTAAATAAAAGATAGTTGGGTAGAAGGTTGTGTCATGGCCAGCATGGTCGCCCCGCCCCCTGGGCACCAGCTGAAGCAGATCAGCTAATTGCGTGTGTGCTACTTAAGGGTGGGTTGTGGGTTTTGCGGGTGCTAGGTCATTGCATTTCTGTTTGCATTTTCTGTCTGCATCTCCCGTTCTGTTTTGCCCTGTCCTGTTTTGTTTGAGTCGGAAGAAACCAGTGTTTGCACGTTTTTAGTTAAAGCCTGTTTGTTCTGTCTTGTCCCTGAGTTTTGGACGACTTTTATTTTGGTAAATAAAAGTTTTGATCGTCAACAACGCAATTGAGTTCTCCCTTCCCGCCTCCGTTCTGGTCCTGTCCACCTCGTGACAGGTTGGGTAAAAATAAGAGGAAAAAGAATGCTTTTTGCTCACTTTCAGACTCCATAGTTTGTACTCTTCTTTGGACTCATTTTTGGTTACACGACACATCACAGTGACCTCTAGTGGAAAAACATAAAACACTGTCCCTTTAAGAACAGCAGGATTTTTTTTTAATCGCTGCAGTTAACTGCAGAAAACCACATTCGGCCCAACTTCACCCGGACCCTGGCTTCAGCGGCCCCCAAACTCAATTGAGCATGAGACCCCTGGTTTAAAGGGACAGTGTGTATTATTTAGTGCCTCCTGGTGGGAAAAGTATAATTAATTTAAAAAAAAAACACTTTAAATAATAAACTAAAATGCATGAACTATGAAATAAACCCACATTTTGAAATACTCATAGGTAGGGACATTTATTTGACATAACATTAGCCTCACTTAGATAGAGCTGACATAATTGTCGGCCATCTTGCTACTACAGGTTTTTGCCCTCCCTTTTTCATCTTTCTTTTCTTTTTTCTTCTTTCCTTGTCTTTTTTTGCTCCTTTTCCCCCCATATTTCTTCTTTTCTTTTTTCTTTTCCCCTTATTGTCCTTTTACTTACTTTTGTCCCTTTTCTTTTTCATTTTTTCTCCTTTCTGTGCAAAAGGATGGGTAAAAAAAAATGTTAGGGTTTGGTCACTTAAAATCTTTGTAGTTTGTCTTCTTTCTTTTTAGCACTCGTTTTTAATAAAGCAACATCTAGTGGTGAAACAATACACACTGTCCCTTTAATGTAAGTACAGCCCATGCAAATTAAGGATTAATGATTGATTTGTTTTCTCATTAATTTTTGATGTAATTTATTTTGGGTACCTTTAAAAAATATATATTTGGGAACAGTGGATTTTTTTTAAATCAGAAGTTTTCTTGAGCAAAACCCAAGTCGGCCCCACCTTACCCGGACCCTAGCTCCGGCGGCCCCTAAATCAATCGAGTTTGAGACCCAGCTTTTTACACATTGTCCGGTCGCTAGTACAGTAGTGTGGGGACATATGATTATGTTAAATGGACATCAAAATTAGCATTATCTCTATTGTCTTTGAGAAGGACATAGGCAAGTTTTTTTTAGAATTTTGTGGATTTGTTCAGGGTGGTGATGGCCCTGGGGAAGACAGTGTCTTCTAGCCTGTTAGTACTTGTTTTAAGGAATCCAACACCCGCAGAATAAAAGTCAAATGAAAATATTTCAATAACTTAGCAGCAACATTTTCAAAAATTTAGATCAAAGAACCTTAGGCAAGATCCATATTTTCACCATCCTATGTGCTTGTTTAGGGTGGTGTTGGCTCTGTCCCTAATTCTGTTAGACCTTGTTTTAAGAGATCTGTAACATCTGCAAAATAAGAGAAAATTTTGTCAAGAAACTAGCAGCAACACTCGACAAAATGTAAGAGTAAAGAAACATAGGCAAGATATATTTTCCACAGTCCTAAGCACTTGTTTAGGGTGGTGTTGGCTCTAGGGAAGAAACTGACTCTGAGCCTGTTGGACCTTGTTTTAAAGGATTTATAACATCTGCAGAATAAAAGTCAAATGAATATATTGCAATAACCTTAGCAGCAACATTTTGCAAAAATTAAGAGTTAAGAAACTTGGGCAAGATACATGTTTTCAATGTCTTATTTGCTTGTTTAGGGTGGTGTTTTCTTTTTCCCGAAGTCTTTTAGACCTTGTTTTAAGAGATCCGTAACATCTGCAAAATACAAGTGCAAAGAAAATATCGTGATGCCATAAGTAGCAACATTCTGCAAAATGTAAGAGTAAAGAAACATATGCAAGATATATTTTCCACAGTCTCATGCACTTGTTTAGGGTGGTGTTGGCTCTAGGGAAGAAACTGACTCTGAGCCTGTTGGACCTTGTTTAAAGGATCTGTAACATCTGCAGAATAAAAGTCAAATGAAAATATTGCAATAACCTTAGCAGCAACATTTTGTAAAAATTAAAATCAAAGAAACTTAGGCAAGATCCATATTTTCACCATCATATGTGCTTGTTTAGCATGGTGTTGGCCCCGGGGAAGAAACTGACACTGAGCCCGTTAGTCCTAGTTTTAAGGGATCTGTAAAATATGCAGAATAAAAGTCAAATGAATGACATTAGCAGCGACATTTTGCTAAATGAAAGAGTACAGAAACATGGGCAAGCAATTTTCCACAGTCCTATGCACTTGTTTAGGGTGGTGTTGGCCCTCTGAGCCTGTTTGTCCTTGCTTTAAGGAATTTGTAGCATCTTCCAAAAATCGGAAGGTCAAAATGGGTATGCCGGGGTGATATGAGTTTTTCATAATGTTGTCTGTTCTTTTATGTTATTATCATGAGCCTCCAAACTGGGCAAAGAGCAGCCAATGATTTTTTGGGCTCTGTTGATGACTCTCTGTAATTTTTATCCCATCTGCTGCTGTGCTCTCAGCATACCACACAAATATACTATATGTCAGATGCCCTATATATATATATATATATATATATATATATATATACATATATATATATACGAATGGTGGTTCTAACAAAGATTTTGGTAGGAAAAATAAAGAAGTAACTAATCTTTACAAACAAACAACAAACCCGACCAACCATCTAACAAAACAAACAAACAAACAAAAAAAATTGGTAAAGAATAGCCCAAAAGCCAGAAGCCAATATGTTAAGCTTTCTCGGTTGTTTTAACCAAAATTATTTCTTAAAATTTTTTTTTTTTTTTGCTAATTGTTGGGTCTTCAAAGGAGGGGTGTGTTATTTTATGTGTCCTATTAGAAATAGTAGAAAGTTATTATTTATTTTATTTACTATATTAAGTATGTGTTGATAATGCCAAACTGAGTTCGAAGACCCTATCGGTTTTTATCTTACTTTTAGTAAAGCTCTTTGGGGCAGGACATGTTAGGGAGGAGGAATGGGGAGTGGTTGGAGTGCTGGAGAATGACATCATGCTCATTCCCGCAAAGTGTAGCATTAATATAGATCAGGGTTGGGTAGGGTTACTTTAACTGGATTACTTTCAATTACTTTTGGATTACTCCAATACCAAATATGCTAATAAAAGACAAAATAAACTAAATATGAATAAAATGATGACTCGCAACACGTGGTAAGCTTTCTCTCCTGGCTTTGATCTCTTTGATCTCCGGCAAAACTAACATAAAATGCGACAGAAACAAAATAAAAATAAATCCAAACAGCTTGCCAACATCATTTTTGCCTTTCCATGTAATCCTAGCCTGCACAAAATTTGGTAATTGTATTCTTATTTAGTTTCTTTTGTCTTTTATTAGCATATTTGGTATTGGAGTAATCCAAAAGTAATTGAAAGTAATCAAGTTAAAGTAACCCTACCCAACCCTGAAAATACTGTAAGTTAGACCTAGCCTACTTCAAGTAGAGTCCAAACTCCAACCCGAACCCCCCAAAAAATGAAAAAAGGAGAGCTTATTCAAGCGCGTCTAAGAAATGCACGTCCTTGCACGCACATCAAAATGAACTTTTTCATACTTAAGTGTTTTTTTCTGTGTGTGTGCATGTCATTAGCCGAGGCTCACGGCCTACCCTGCGAATTTGACGGCAAATTATACCAACACGGTGAAAACTTCCAACCCAGCTGCCATCACCAGTGCACTTGCATGAACGGAGTGGTGGGGTGCATGCCCCTCTGTCCCCACCAAGTGGCCTTGCCCGACTCGCGCTGCTCGCGGCCCCGATTGGCACGAGAGGAAAACGGCTGCTGCGAGGAATGGCTTTGCGACGACGACAACCACATCAGAACCGAGCCAGAGGGAAGAGCGCCGCCAAGTCAGCCTCTTCCAAACCACATCGATGCGTTGCTGCAACCCTACTTTCAAGCCCGCCAACCAGCTGCCACTGGTGGGACTATGTTCAGAGGTAAATGGCAAATGGTCTGTATTTGTATAGCGCTTTTTAAGTCACTGAAGACCTCCCAAAGCGCTTTACAATGTGCTTTACACTTACCCATTCACACACACACTCATACACCGATAGCGGCGTCGGCCATGCAAGGCTCCTACCTGCTTATCAGGGGCAACAACAGTAACTAAAATAAATAACTACTAACAAAAACAAGTTTTTGGGTGCAAATTTTGTCCCCGTTGACCCTTTATATAAAATACTACTACAGAAATACTACAAAATTACTACAAAACAGATGATTAAATTAAGAGTTTTAAAAAAGGAACCTCATGCTGTATATTCTTTTGTTTTTTTTTTCCTGAAAAGAAAAAAATACTACCACAGTAACATTACAAGAGAAATACTACATAAACACAACTATAGCAATATTACAAAAATACTAAAGAAACTCAACAAAAAAACTTTTATGGAAATACTACAGCAAATTACAGAAATACAACTATGGAAATTCATAAAAAAATGGTTCTAAAGAAATAGTACCGATTTACCACAACAGTAATACTATCATACAAAATACTGCTGCAGAAATATTATGACAGAAATACTACAAAAATTAAACGACAAATATACTAGAGATATACTGCAACAATTCTACTATGTAAATCCTACAAAATACTACAGAAATACTGAGAAAAAAACTTAAACAATACATAATGGAAATACTACAAAAATATTACAACACAGATGATTAAATTAAGAGTTTTAAAAAAGGAACCTCATGCTGTATATTCTTTGGGGTTTTTTTCCTGAAAAGAAAAAAATACTTTAGAAATACAACAAAAACACTACCACAGTAATATTACAAGAGAAATACTACATAAACACAACTACAGCAATATTATAAAAATACTAAAGAAACTCAACAAAAAAACTTTTATGGAAATACTACAACAAATTACAGAAATACTACAATGGAAATTCATAAAAAATGGTTCTAAAGAAATACTACCGATTTACCACAACAGTAATACTATCATACAAAATACTACTGCAGAAATATTATGACAGAAATACTACAAAAATTCAACGACAAAAATACTAGAAATATACTGCAACAATTCTACTATGTAAATCCTACAAAATACTACAGAAATACTGGGAAAAAAACTTAAACAATATATAATGGAAATACTACAAAAATATTACAAAACAGATGATTAAATTAAGAGTTTTAAAAAAGGAACCTCATGCTGTATATTCTTTGCTTTTTTTCCTGAAAAGAAAAAAATACTTTAGAAATACAACAAAAACACTACCACAGTAACATTACAAGAGAAATACTACATAAACACAACTACAGCAATATTAAAAAATACTAAAGAAACTCAACAAAAATACTTTTATGAAAATACTACAAGTTACAGAAATACTACTATGGAAATTCATAAAAATGGTTCTAAAGAAATACTACCGATTTACCACAACAGTAATACTATCATACAAAATACTACTGCAGAAATATTATGACAGAAATACTACAAAAATTCAACGACAAAAATACCAGAGATAAACTGCAACAATTCCACTATGTAGATACTACAAAATACTATAAAAATACTAGGAAAAAACTTGAACAATATGTAATGAAAATACTACAAAATATTACAAAAATGCTACAAAAATACAACTATGGAAACACATAAAAAATGGTTCTAAAGAAATAGTACCGATTTACCACAACAGTAATACTATTATACAAAATACTACTGCAGAAATATTATGACAGAAATACTACAAAAATCCAACGACACAAATACTAGAAATATACTGCAACAATTCTACTATGTAAATCCTACAAAATACTGCAGAAATACTGGGAAAAAACTTAGACAATATATAATGGAAATACTACAAAAATATTATTATGGAATTACTACAAAAATCAAACTGAAGAATGTTCACAGTATAAAAAAAATAGATAAATATTTCTATTTACAACTGTTTCAGAACAAAAGTCAAGATAGTGCCACCTAAAAAACAAAAATCTAAAGATAATATAGGTATATTGCTTAATGTCTTGCTCGGTGGTAAATACCATCTACAGCAGGGGTCTCCAACCTTCACGCTGAGAGCTAATTTTTGCTACTTATTAATGCAAAAGGTATTTTTGCTTATAGTATAGATGTTACTATTTTTTTTAGAAAAAACAATTTAAAATGTCTTGACGTTAGAAAACAATCTAATTGAAATAGGACAAATGAATGGAATACAGTCTGGGTAATTATAGGGACGTTTTTTTCTCGTTTTATTTGAAAAATTGTACAAAAAAATCGTACAATAAAAAAAACATACTCAAAAGGTGCAATATTTTGGGGTAAGAAAGTTTTTTTTCTAGTGTGTAAACCAACCTAGTGTCACTTGGGCCCCCCTGTTTGACGCCAGCTCCGGCTTGTTGCCTGATTGGCTCCCCTCCCATTTAAACTCAGTGCTCTCATTCACTCCTTGTCAGTCCGTCAACGAATCTCTGCTTTTGCAAGGCGTGTATTTTATACCCTGTCCGGTATCCTGCTCGTGTATCCAGTATCCCGTATCGAACCCGCCTGTCTCGTCCTGTCCGGTATCTTGCTCCAGTCTCCAGTATCCGAAATCAATCCCGCCTGTCTCGTGTTGTCATGTATCGTGCACCAGTCTCCAGTATCCGGTATCGATCCTGCCTGTCTCGTCCTGTCCGGTATCGTGCTCCAGTCTCCAGTATCGATTCCGCCTGTCTCATCCGGTCCGGTATCGTGCCCAAGTCTCCAGTATCCGGTATCGATCCCGCCTCCTTCATCCAGTCGGGTATCTTGCTCCAGTATCCGGTATCGATCCCGCCTGTCTCGTCCTGTGCGGTATTTTGCTCCAAAATCCGGTATCGATCCTGTAGGTCTCGTCCTGTCCGGTATCTTGCCCCAGTCTTCAGTATCAGGTATCGATCCCGTTGGTCTCGTCCTGTCCGGTATCTTGCTCCAGTATCCGGTATCGATTCTGTCCGTCCCGTATGGTATCTTGCTCCAGTATGCGGTATTGGTCCCGTCTCTTCCGTCCTGTTTGGTATCTACTTATGTGTCCTGTATCGATCCCATCTGTCCTATCTGGTTTCGATCTCGTCTGCCCCTGACTTCTCTGTCTCACTTCTTTTCCCCAGCGATCGCCGCATCACTGTGTTCTTGCGCATGGCTGCGTCATTCCCCTAAAATAAAGCGTGTATGAAAACGTTACGCGTCTGGGTCCTCCGTCTGTTCGGGTTCTGACACCTAGAAAAACAAAGGCCCCCCGAAATATCCTTGACACATTCGTAGAAATTGTTGCTTTTTTAAAGTCTCAAGCAATTTCACTTGTTTTTTTGAATTGGTAAAACACTACAAAAATAATTTTGTTTTATACTAAAATGAGAAAATGTATGCTTCAAAAAAACACAAATCATAGAAATTGGTAAAATAAGATCATAAGAAAATGTTTTCTAGAAATAACCAAAATTGCCCATTTTGTCACGAAACGGGCCGGGAAGCAGAAAGTCGGAACTCATTTGCGCGTACTGTCACTTTAATAGAGAAAGAAAAGTTGTCCAACACACAAACGGACCAAAAACAAAACAAAGCAGGCTCATAGGCAGGCAAAATTACAAACTAGGCATTAGATCAAACGGGCATGAACAGGGTTTCAACAAGGTTAAGCAATGATCTGGCAGCGGGCAGTTCCAAAAAGAGCGCTTAAGTACTTCAAGAGCAATCAGTCCAATGGGGCGGGGCCAGCTGGCCGCCATGACAACCGTGCACGACATGACACATTTAAATTTTTATTTTTATTTTTGGTAAAAGGCACAATAATCATGATAAAATGTCTTAAAACGAGAGCTTGTGCACAAATCTAGTTTAATATTGAGCCAATTTTTTTTTTCACAGCTACAGCTGTAGACAATCTGGAATTGATGTTTTCATCGTTATCCTCTCAACAGAGAATACAGCATTTACCTTGTCTGATTTGTTGCTGGAATCCGGATGCTTTCCACAAACCACGTCCTGGACCGAATGTTCCACCTCATGCGGGATGGGGATATCGAGCCGAGTCACCAATAACAACCCGGACTGTCGTTTGACGATGGAAACCAGGCTTTGCCAGATCCGACAATGTCAACTCGAGCTTCCCTTGCCTACCAAGGTACGCGTAGAACCGCACAAACAAAAATGGCGGTGTTCCATCCGTGTCAAAATTCAGTCCATGTATAAAGTGACATTCAATAAGTGTGAAAATTCTGCCAGTGCGTAGTTTGACGATATCATGGGGCACCTCTTCGTTTTCCACGTTGTTTTCGAGCAGATGTTTTGTGACGGATATACAACGGAAATTAACATCTATACATCTTGACATATGCACACTGCAACGATGAGTAACACTAAAACGTGCAAATATACCACGGTTTATGACATCCACAAAAGAAAGCAATGCCACTTATTATATGCACACTGCAAGCAATGTTCCCTCTAAGCTGCGCGCGTGCGCACTGCCCGCACATTCTTAGCGCACAAGAAAATCTAGCCAGTGCACAAAAATCAGGGCTCGAAATTGCTAATTAAAAAGCGAATTAAGTCAAAGTTACCGTGCATGAAGGTGAAAATACACGGGTTCCCCTGACTCTGTTTTCTAAATGCGGTATTTTGAAGTCAATCTCGAAGTCGAACGAAGTTGAGTAAAGTCGGTAGATTTTTTTGTGAACCGGCTTCTTCGGCTCGGCTCACTAAAGAGAACCGGCTCTTTCGGGTCCCAAACGACTCTTTAGGTTGTTTTTGCTTCTTTAATCCCAACACGACCAAATATTATGTAAAATTGTGCAAAGAATGACTTAAAGGAAGGGAGGGAAATAGAACAAAAAAGAAAAAAATACCCAAATGAAAAAGTAGTCCCACATTCCCAAAAAACAGACGCATGTCAGGTTAGATCAGGGGTGTCAAACTCATTTGAACTCGGGGGCCACACGATAAAACAAACATTCTGTCGGGGGCCGACTAGTAGATTAAAGAGAAAGAAAAAGAGAGATAAAGAAATAAGAGAAAGAGGGAGGGGGAAAAGAAGAGAGAGAGCGTGAGAAACAAAAGAGATAAAAAGAGAAGTCGTGAGAGAGGGAGAAAGAAAGGGAGATGAAGAAAGAAATCGAAAGAGAAATAGAAAGACAGAAGGAGAGAAAAGAGAAAAGAAAGGGCGAAGGGTAGGAAGAAAGAAAGAGAAAAGAGAAAAGGAAAAGAGGAAGTTAGAGCAAAAGAAGTTAAAAAGACACAAAGAGAGAAGGAGACAAAGAGCAACAAAGGAAGAGAAAAAGAGAGACACAGTTAGAGATGCAGAAAGAGAGAGAGAGAGAAAGAGAGAGACAGAGAGAGAGAGATAAATACAAGTACAGAGTCTTTGTTTGAGGCACCTGGCTTTGGCAACATCAAGTGGACATATTTCAACCTGCAGCCCGTTTTTCTCTTGCGCTTCTCTGAGTGTTGTCTCGCGGGCCAGATTCAATCCCTTAGCGGGCCTGATTTGGCCCGCGGGCCGCCTGTTTGACACCTGTGGGTTAGATGGTCCTTAGGTGTGAATGAGCGAGTGAGTCTCTGTCCCCTGTGACCGGCTGCCAACCAGTTCAGGGTGTCCCCTGCCCACTGCTCGGAGACAGCTGGGATGGGCTCCACACACAGTTTACGATCAAAATGATTGAAAACCGTTGATGTTTTTCCGCGCAGGGTAAGAAGTGCCAGAGAACGGTTCGGCCGCAGGAGCCACTCGCCATCACCTTCGCCGGTTGCACCACGGTGCAGCGCTACCGCCCTCGCAGCTGCGGGTCCTGCCTGGACGGCCGCTGCTGTCTTCCCTCGGCCACTCGCACCGTCCGGCTGCGTTTTCAGTGCTTGGACGGAGACATTTTCTTCAGGAACTTGATGTGGATCCAACGCTGCAGCTGCAGCAGAAGCTGTCCCACTCACGGGAGGACGTCCGGCCCTTCGCTCAGCCTCCACAATGACATTCACACCTTCAGGCGCTGAGGCATACTTAGCAGAAGGACTTTGCCCCTTCCCCTTTAACTACTTCAACCCTACTGTCCCCCTCCCTTGGTTTGGTGGACCAACCCTGCTATATGTAGAGATACATGTGTAAATAAATCTTGTAAGTACCCACAAATACATGCTCTATAAATAAATAACCACATAGATAAATGTAGTAACTAATTCTGGAACAAGGATGCAATTTTTCATGCATTTATGCCTTTTTATATTTATTTTATCATTTATTTATGTCTTTATTTATGTTGTCATGTATTTTATGGAGAAATTTTGTCACAACAAAATGTTATTGAAACGAGGGGGCGGGGCAAACTGGCTGAGCTTTTCACCTATTGGTTGATTTGGTGCCTACACTGATCATTGGTCGCTGATCAACCAATAGCGTTACAATAACATTTGGTAGTGACAAAATGCATAACAAAATAAATTACCAAAAAAATGATAAAATTCACAAGAAAGTGCAGAAAAACAACTGATGAAAGAATATACGACAAAATACATGACAAAATACTATACATAACAGAATATACGACAAAATAAATGACAAAATAAATTACAAAATACACAACAAAATACTGTACATGACAAAATATACAACAAAATTAATGCCAAAATACAAGACAAAATACATAACAAATGAAATGACAAAATATACGACAGAATGAAAGACAAAATACACAACAAAATACATGACAAAATATATGACAAAGGAAACAACAAATCACAAATAGACAAGAAATTTAACAAGAAAATACAGGAAAAAAATACTCGACAAAATATTATACATGACAAATATTAGACAAAATACATGATCAAATACGAGATGAAATACACGACAACTTACATGACAAAATACATGACAAAATATATGACAGAATAAAGAACGAAATACTCGCCATAATACATGACAATATCCATGACCAAATAAATGACAAAATACGGGAAAAAATATACGACAAACTACATGACAGAATAAATGACAATTGACACGACAAAAGAATTGACACGACAGGATAAAACACATGAGAAAATACACGACAAAGTACACAACAAAATATACGACAGAATAAAGAACAATATACACTACCAAACACATGATAAAATACACAACAAAATACATACAAAAAACATGAAAAATACAACCAAATAGATGACAATATAAACTGTATGAAAAAATACTCCAAAAAAATAGAAGATAAAATGACAAAACACACAACAAAATTAATGACAAAATACTCAACAAAATACAAGACAAAATACATTAAAAATACATAACAATAAAGGACAAAAAAAAACAGAACAAAGTACATGACAAACAACCTAAAAAGATAAATGACAATTCACATAAGAAAATATATAACAGCAAAAATAAAAAAAAACACGACAAAAGAAAATACAGAGCAAATACACTACAAAATTCACTACAAAATAAACTACAAAGTTGGTTGGTTAATTGGTTTGTGGGATCCCTTAACCATTTGAGTCGTAGGGGCAGCATTTCCTGTGGTGTGTCCCGGGCAAGTACAGCCAAGTGGCGCCCATTCCTCTCCAGGCCACCACAATAAATTACACAACAAAATACACAGCAAAATACACTACAAATTTGATTGGTTGGTTGGTGGGATCCCTTAACCACTAGAGTCATAGGGGCACCATTTCCTGGGGTGTGGACAGGGCAATTACAGCCTGGTGGCGCCCATCCTTCTCCAGGCTAACACGATGAAATACACAACAAAATACAGAAGAAAATACACAGCAAAATACACTACACATTTGATTGGTTGGTTGGTGGGATCCCTTGACCACTAGAGTCATAGGGGCACCGTTTCCTGTGGTGGATCCTGGGCAACTACTGCCTGGTGGTGCCCATTCTTCTCCAGGCCACCATGAAAAATTACACAACAAAATACACAACAAAATAGACTACAAAGTTGGTTGGTTGGATCCCTCAACCACTAGAGCTGTAGGGGCACCATTTCCTGTGGTGTGTCCTGGGCAAGTACAGCCTGGTGGCGCCCCTTCCACTCCAAGCCTCTACGACAAATGACACAACAAAATACACAACAAAATACACGACAAAATACACTATAAAGATGGTTGGTTAGTTGGTTGGATCGTTCAACCACTAGACCTGGGGGGGGCACCATTTCCTGTGGTGTGTCCTGGACAAATACAGCCTGGTGGTGCCCATTCCTCTCCAGGCCACCACAACAAATGACACAACAAAATACACAACAAAATACACTACAAAGTTGGTTGGTTGGATCCCTCAACCACTAGAGCTGTAGGGGGACCATTTCCTGTGGTGTGTCCTGGGAAAGTACAGCCTGGTGGCGCCCCTTCCGCTCCAAGCCACTACGACAAATGACACAACAAAATGCACAAGAAAGTTGGTTGGTTGGATCCCTCAACCACTAGAGCTGTAGGGGCACCATTTCCTGTGGTGTGACCTGGGCAAGTACAGCCTGGTGGCCCCCATTCCTCTCCAGGCCACCACAACAAATTACACAAAAAAATACACAACAAAACACGTGACAACACAAATAAAAGACAAAATAAATGACAAAATGAATAAATATATGAATAAATTGAATGTATCTCATATATCGAGCTGTTATGCCATGTATATACATGATAATTTATGTATATGGCATACATTTGCAGGTATTTATTGTTTTCTACATGTGTTCCTACATGAAGCAGGATGGGTCCTTTTATACCTTGGCATCACACTCGCTTGCACTTTAAGTTTCCTGCCGCAACGACATCCTGCTGCCTGTGTTACAAAGCTAAGCTCTCTCCCGCAAGAGCAGCTCACAATAACAAAAGTCCGTGCGGCTCAATTTGGCAGAAAGCTTATACTGAATGTTATTTTTAAATTATTTATGCAGTTTTTGTTCAGTAACCGTTTGTCTCTTAGTAACAGAGGAACATTCTTACACCACTAGCAGCAAATTTAGCTCATTTAAAGCCATGTTTATATTAAAATGTACTGTTTTTGGGAGTAAAATAAGAATAGAAACACTTAAAGGCAAAATTATCATGCTATATTCCAGAATCAGAGAATAAAATATTTCTTAAAGGGACATGGTGTAATATTGGACCACTAGATGTCCCTGTATTGTGAACTGCAAGCGAAAACCACATGGAAGATTATGAGGTTTGATATGTTTTTTAATGAATGTTTTTATTACCACTAGGAGGCGCTAAATAATACACAATGTCCCTTTAAAATCCATCTTATTTGACAAACCAAATATTGTATCTTCACATAATAATAATAATAATAATAATTTCCTTTGTATTGTCATTCTTTGTTAGAACGAAATGTCGATACACCTGACCCGTTGTAGCGAGCCGATGCAGCCGCAGCCAACAGAGGGCGCCGCCATTTTACCAATGTTATAAGTCTTAGGTATGACTCGGCCGAGGCGCGAACCAGCGACGAATAGTATACTTCAAAAACACCTTTGTTTTTCCAGAGGGTAAGAACGTATTCTTTATATTTTTAGTGTAGAGAGTCGACTGCATATTTTTTGCATATTTTAAGACTATTTTTTAATCGAATTGCGATAATTTGACAGATTTTCAACAAATAGGAAATACAAATAAGCAAAAAAAGTATGCAGCAGACAATATTTCTGCAAATGAGAATTATTATCAACAATCTACTACCTAAGCCTTAGCTACTGACCACCGGAATAGAAGAACGGAATATCATTTATTTTGAGTTTAACGAAATGAAAAGCAAAATAACATTGTCTCTGGTACCGAGACTAAAAACGGTGTGATATGCCATCAAATCGACTGCCTTTTCTCATGTCATCTATTCCCTTGGTGTTCCAGTGGTTGAAATTCTTTGCTCTCTTCTCCGTGTCCCGGGTTTGATCCCCATTGCATCTAACCGGGAGCTAAGAAAGAGAAACAGAATTTTCTAACCCGTTACATCACCAAAAATTGAGCGCGCACGTTGTTCACGAATAAAGACGGTAGTTTCACAGGTTGCGGGGAAGTACGACTGAAATGTTTTGTTTTTGCCTGATAAAAAGGACCTCCACCCCCTACAAGAAACATAATAAAAACATATTCTTGAAAAGAGTGAAATTTTATCCCGATG
The DNA here is from genome assembly GCF_059441175.1 of Urocampus carinirostris. Classification (NCBI taxonomy): domain Eukaryota; kingdom Metazoa; phylum Chordata; class Actinopteri; order Syngnathiformes; family Syngnathidae; genus Urocampus; species Urocampus carinirostris. The sequence continues at coordinate 39,789,690 of NC_142353.1, forward strand.
GTTTAAGAATGTACTTCTTCTTGTAGACTTCACTCAAGCTGAATGTGTGGAGTGATATATTTGAGATGACCTCATTTTTCGGGGTGTAAAATTATGTGTTCTCTTGTGTTAAAATTGACTACAATGTGCTTTGTTTTTGATTTTCAGTATAGCCAATCGCACAATTTTGTAAAAGTTGTATTTTTTCTAGTGCTAGCAATCTTTCTTAAATCTTTCTTAAACTTTAACAGTGGTTTTTTTTCCACTAAGAGACATTTTGAAAATGGCGACATATGGAGTCAATGTTATTGGTCGAATAATCGTTTGTGGGGTCGCCTGAAAAGTCATGATTTTGGAAAGAACTGAATATTTCTTTAGTCTTAGTAAAATGAGTAAGAAAGGACAGTTATAAGTAAGTCATGGACAACTGTAACAGTCGCCAATGAGATACAAGTTTTTTTCTCATGATTTTTCACCTCAGAGTTGATAAACAAGAGGAATCGATGTCTTTGAGTTCCAATAAAATGATATCAAACACAATGATGAGGACAATGGTTCCATGACGCCGGTGTTGGGAATAACGATGTAATAAAAAACAGCGTTATACTTTTCTGTAATGGGTTATTAAGTCAAGTCAAGTCATATTTATTTGTGACACCCTTAATCACAAAATGTCTCAAAGGACTGCCCAGGTTACAATGACACCATCCCCTGATCTTAAACCAACATGCGGGCAAGGTAAAACTCAAAACCTCAGCACAAGGAGAAACCTTGAAAAGGGGGCCTCACAAGTGGTAATCCCCCTTCCAGGAGGACCAGGGTGCAATAGATTTAGCATTGGGTAACAGTGCATAAAACATAGGTTATATGTTGAAATTTGACTAAAAAGTGCTTGACAGCTACAACGCCTCAAGCCTGTAAAATAGTCCAAAAAGTCTATGACAGCAACAACACACTTTCCCATTTCTGCCGGCTGGTAAATGAAGAAGTTGACATGCTTCAGGTCCAGGTGCTTGTCTGCTGACACCTCCCGGTTCGTCCTTCTCCCTCATTTCGCCACCAACCTGGTAGCCGCAAAGGAAAAGAAAATTATGAGGTTGGCATCAATCATAAGCGATAGAATAGAAGTGTGTCTTAAGTCTAGATTTAAGCACCGTCACCGAGGCTGCAGATCTTATCTCGGAGGGCAGAGGATTTAAAGAGCATCAGGGCCTAGATGTAGAAAGCTCTCGAGCCTGCAGACTTCTTCTTGGCTCTTGGAGTCACTAGTAGACCTGCATTTACTGAACGGAGGCTCCATGCAGGAACACAGGGCGAAACCAAATCTGAGAGGTAAGAGAGCTCAAGTCCATGCAAACCTTTGTGTGTTAGTAAGAGGACCTTAAAGTCACATCTTAAGTGGACTGGGAGCCAATGCAGGTTAGCTAAAATCGGGGTAAAGTGATCAAACTTTCTTGTCTTAGTTAAAAGCCTGGTTGCAGCATTTTGTTCCAGCTGCAGGCTCTTGATGCTGGACTTTGGGAGACCAGAAAGCAGCAACCAAGCCGAGAAGTAATAATCGCAAGAATTATAATCTCAGCATCTGATTGAGACAGCATCGGGCAAATCGTTGCAATATTACGGGGGTGCAAATCGGACAAATCGCACTTATTATTTTTTCTGCCATTACACGCAGTTACCGTTACCGACCATCAAATCATTGCGTGACTTTGGCTGCAAAACGCCAACGTTAGTGTGTCCCACGCACACCTGACACTGTTTTCAGCGGTTTTACGCTCTCTGTGAGAGTCTGGCTCGCTTCTGTCCACTAGAGGGCGCCTAATTAGACTGTAACTGGGATAGGTCTGTCCCTAAATAGCATCACCCTTCAGAAGGGACAGCATTCAGTGTCGGGGGATTTTTCCAGTGTGTCCTGCTTTCTGAGGTTTGTTTTATCGTTTTATGATTCAGACAGTTTTATTGTTGCTTTTTTTGAGCATTTTTGTGATTAAATATGATCATTTTTTCAAGTACTGTGAGTTTCCTGCTTCCTGCGGATGGGTCCATCAAAAATCTTAACACTCTCCACCTGTCACGACCGGGACAAGCAGTGGACCCAAATGCGTAACGTTTCACACAATGCTTTATGAAGGGATCGGGAAAGTCAGGGCGAGAGGAAAAAGCAGCGATCTGGTGCTCGCTGGACAAGTGGAACAGGAAGCCCCCGTGGCTGGTGACAGGTGGTGAGGCAGACAGACAGGGCCGAAGGGCAGAGCGTGATTGTGGACTGGACAAGTCAGGTGGCCAAGACAGGAGAACAAAGCCGATTGTGGATCAGGACAAGTCGGGTAGCCGAGACGGGAGAACGAAGCGTGGTCGGGGATTAAAACAGGTAACAGGGGACGGAATCAGGCAGGTTATGGGACAGGAGAACTTTCCCTGGTAACCAGTTACCTCTACTATGGAGTAATTCAGTTGCTATTTCAGTTTCTCTTGGAAGAAGTAGAGAGTAACCATACAGAATTGATTTTTTAAAGTAACTTGCCTAACACTGCTTCACACACAAAATGCTCACTGCATCTGGCAGTGAACAGGTTTCACCGAAGCAAAATATGGAGCCAGGGTCTCTGTTACGTAGTTTTACGTGGTGTGAAGGGACGAGTCTGACTCCCAAATATAACGTTGGATCAACAAATTCCTCACCCTGACCTCCTTGGTTCTACACTGCTGATGGAGAAACTCACTGACCTGTCAAAGCATTAGTAAAAACTCACATAGTAAAAGCTTCAGGCCATTGAAGACACCTCCGACATTTTAGTAGTCTATAGTCCTACTAGAACGTTGTAGGTAGAGATGTTTCCATTCATTTATCCTTCACTTCATCATTTTATCCTACCATCCATCAATTCATCCACATGTCATATTATTCATCCATCCAGCCGTCCATCTATTGTCCGACACAACCTTTTTATTTTTCATCCATCCATCCATCCATCCACCCATCCATCCATCCATCCATCTTTCTAAAATTTTATTCATCCATGAATCCATAGTTCTATCATTTACTCATCTGTGAATGCATCCGTCTGTCCATCCATCCATCCATGGTTTTATTCATCCATCCATTGTTTTATTCGTCCATTTATTACTCATCCATCTTCCTGTCTCTCTGCCAATTAATCTATCCATTTATCCATCCATCCATCTGTCCATCCATCCATCCATTCATCCATCCATCCATCCATCCATCCATCCATCCATCCATCCATCCATCCATCCATCCATCCATCCATGGTTTTATTCGTCCATCCATTGTTTTATTTGTCCATATATTACTCATCCATCTACCTGTCTTTCCATCAATTAATCCATTCACCCATCCATCCATCCATCCATCCATCCTTCCATCTTTCAGTCTATTCATCCATCCGTCCATCCATTGTTTTATCCAATTATCCATCTGTTGTTTTATCATTCCATCCGTCACACCATCCATCCATCCATCCATTGTTTTATCCGACCATCTATCCGTTGTTTTATTATTCCATCCGTCACTCCATCCATCCATCCATCCTTTTATCATTTTATTTATCCATGAATCCATCTATCCATCCATTGTTGTATTCATCTATCCATTGTTTTATTTGTCCATCTATCCCTCATCCATCGACCGGTCTGTCCACCAATGGGTGAATCCATCCATCCATCCATCCATCCATCCATCCATCCATCCATCCATCCATCCATCCATCCATCCATCCATCCATCCATCCATCCATCCATCCATCCATCCTTCCATCCATCCATCCATCCATCCATCCTTCTGTCATTCATCCATCTATTGTTTTATCAATCTTTCCATCCATCCTTCTGTCATTTTTTTAATCCATGAATCAATCCATCCATCTATTGTTTTATTCATCTAGCACTGTTTTTATTGTCCATCACTCATCCATTCACCTGTCTTTCCACCAATTCATCGATCCATCCATCAATTGTTTTATCCGACCATCCATCCGGTGTTTTATTATTCCATCCGTCACTCCATCCATCCATCCATCCATCCATCCATCCATCCATCCATCCTTTTATCATTTTATTTATCCATGAATCCGTCTATCCATCCATTGTTGTATTCATCTATCCATTGTTTTATTTGTCCATCTATCGCTCATCCATCGACCGGTCTGTCCACCAATCGGTGCATCCATCCATCCATCCATCCTTCTGTCATTCATCCATCTATTGTTTTATCAATCCTTCCATCCATCCTTCTATCATTTTTTTAATCCATGAATCAATCCATCCATCTATTGTTTTATTCATCTAGCACTGTTTTATTTGTCCATCACTCATCCATTCACCTGTCTTTCCACCAATTCATCCATCCATCCATCCACTCGTAGTGGCAAATTTTTAATCCAAGAAGGTCAGACTTCCCTCTCCCCAGCCTCTTCGCCTAGCTACGCAGACAAAATCCAGTCCTTCCCAGGCTAACAAAGAGACACCATTCCTTCAGATTTTTATCACTTATCTCCAGAGTTTATCATCAGCACATACTCGAAACACCTCACCAGGAAGCTTAGAACAACATACCCGAGCCACCTCAGCAGGCTCCTCTCAGCTTTAAGGACAGTGGTCCGAACTCTTGCTGTTGGCAAAGATTCTCACTCTTATTATAGAGGAAACTCATATATGTGTGGTTTCTGTGGGTTTTACGAATTGGAATCCCGATTTCTGTTAAAATACTCAGGTAAAAACTTGAATAATGGGCCCGTAATCTAAGCATATACTGTGAATTTTTGAGTAGAATTTAGTATGGAAAACAAACTTTTCCTTCATTTTCTTTTTTTTTCCCGAAAAACTCGTTCAAATTGAGATAATGAGGAAAAGTTACGCAATTTGTAAATATTTGCACCAGTTGTGGTCTTTTTGGAATTCTTGCACAGCCAAATCCTCAAAGCAGATGGCCAACCACGTCGCCATGGAGACCGACTAAGCATTCGCTTTCGTCACTGCCAGTTCGCAGTTTCTTCTTGGCGATGCTTGTACACACACGATATTTGTTTGGTGTAAACTCCACCGAGAGATTGCGTCATTTGAATTTCTGTTGGCATAACCTGTTTCCCCAAGGCAACCTTTGACTGCTCATTTGTTTAAGGGACTTTTTTTCCCTGGTACTCTGACAAATATACATTTTTTTGAAGATTCATATTCTAAGATATGTTAACTTTTGGTAAAATAGGAAAATTTAATCTTATATTCTTCAAATAATCCAATTTATCATATCCAGCAAAGTCTCATCTCATCTCATCTCATTATCTGCACCGCTTATCCTCAGTAGGGTCGCGGGGTGCTGGAGCCCATCCCAGCAATCATCGGGCAGTGGGCAGGGGACACCCTGAACTGGTTGCCAGCCAATCGCAGGGCACACGGGGACAGACAACTCGCTCGCTCAGTCACACCTAGGGACAATTTGGACCGGCCAATTCACCTGAAATGCATGTCTTTGGAATGTGGGAGGAAACCGGAGTGCATGGAGGAAACCCACGCAAGCACGGGAAGAACATACAAACTCCGCACAGTAAGGCCGGGAGCTGGATTTTAACCCACGCAGGAGGTTCCCACGACCTCAGAACTGTGCCGCACACGCGCTAACCACTGCGCTGCCGTGCTGCCCATATCTAGCAGAGTGTTTTTTTATTTTGAGTATATTATTCTAATCTGTGTAAAACACGCCAACTGCCTCGGACTCTGATTGGCTCCCTCTTCCTATTCAAACCCACTCCTGTCTGTCCCCTTTAGTCAGTCCGTCTGCGAATCTCAGTTCACCCCTGACTCCTACCTGTTTTTTGCTCCCGTCTGTCCCATCTTCGACCCGTTCTTAGATCCTGACCAAGTCTACTCTCCTCTCCTGGCTTACGACGCGTTTCCGCCCCTGACCACGTTTTTGCTCTCCTGTCCCGGCTACTGAACCAATTTTCCGTCCCTGACACCGCCATCGCTCGCCACGGAAGTCCCACTTCCACGTTCAGAGCGACCTGCTTCTCGCGCCAAGCGATCACCGGATAGTGGGTGCAACCCTTTCCTTTCTTCCATTAAAACTGAGAGAAACGTAACGCAAGTGGGTCCTGTCTGGTCTTGACATTAACATCTGATCTGAAGTGGGATCAAAGCCTATTGTAAATAGCCTGGAATCCACTGTTCCCCAGGGAGAAATTAAAAACAAAAACAAAATACTTTGTAGAACATTATTCATAAACATAACATGTAAGCGGAAAATGAAATTTCATTTACCTGGTGTGACCTAACTTGAATTATTAAATTGGGGTAGCAGATGGATGCAAATCGAAGAAGAAGACCACTGATTAAAGATCAAGAGATTTTAAAATTTAACCTTGCGGGGAATGTTATGCCCCTTAGATGTCCTTGCTTTTTTCACAATTGTTGATCATATTTCTTGAAAATTGAGGCTTTGTTTTACTGGTTATCATGTTTTAGCTTCTCCCTTCAGCATCCCTGCAAACCTTTGGACCAATAGCGAATAAATACAGTACAGATAGTACAGTATTGTATCCCCAACGTGGAAATACTTTGAGAAGCACAGACTATGAAGTGAATAAAGAGACAGAAAGATATTGTGGGAGGTAATTCAGCCAATAGGATATTGGCATTTTAATGCTGCTGTGACACAAACCAATAGAAGACCAGGATTTTACATGACTTCGACCAATAACAAACAGGCATTTTTGAGAAGAAACTCATCACACACAGAAACATCACAAAATTTGAATTTGATAGGTTTATGGGCACACAAAATAATTAGTAAATTTATAGTGGAGAAATGGACAAAAAGAGGGGCTAAAAAGACCTTTTCCCACACCATATAGTAATAACTCTAAATGTTGGGGACGGCGGATCCACGGGGGTTTACTGCTTCTACTTAAGAATGTCTCTACGTAGTTTCAGGTTACGAAGTACTTGAATGGGAAACATAGTTACAAAGGCATTTCAGGATATGAAGTTAAGAATACAGTACAGTACACTCTGCTATTAGCCGCTCCCAGAGTTCACAGAAACTTAAACAAACTGGCTATAGTTTAAAACATGTATGGCAAAGTAGTGGGCGGCCGGGTTCCCAGCATACTTTTCGTTTCACCCTCACAGTTCAGAGTTTAGAGACGAGTATGAGGAGGGATTATGGCAAGATAGCGAGGAGGAGGACGCAGCCATCATTTATCAGCCAAGAATTAAGACATTTTAGCAAAATTCCATGATGTTTCGGAATTCGTGGAAAGGAATCACCCAGAAAATGTGTTGACAAGTTGGTGATGTCTGCCTCGTGCATTTCCGATAGATTTTCAAAAGTTAAAAAGTTAATAATATAGAGCACTGTGTTAGGTCCTGGTCTGCTAGAGAAACGGGGATGACAATGAACTCCTGGAAAAGCACATGTCATTGGATCAGTTTTTCAAGAAACACCAGGTAAAAAGTTACATTCATATTCTTATTATTTCCTTTACTCATTCATTTATATTTCTAGTGCAGTATTCTGTACTGCATTGGTTAGCACATAACACTCAAAAGGACCCCGGTTTGAGACCGGGTGGAAAAACATGTTGGAGAGGGACGGGTGTCACCAGGCAGTACTTGCCCAGGGCACATCACAGGAAATGGCGCCCCAAAGACCCTATTGGTTAAGGGATCCAACCAATCTAATTTTACCATCTATTTGTTTCATGTTTTGATGTTCTTTTATGAAATATTTTTAAAATGTATCATACTTTACTTTTGCCGGGCTTGGAACGGATTAGCGCGTTTCCATTAAAAATGCGTCTCTACTTACGAAGGTTTCAGGTTACGAAGCCACAGAATGAGTTAAATTCTTAAGTTGAGAACCCACTGTATTATATTTTTCACAATGTTGTGGCTCCTTCGGACTCCACAAAAACTAATCTTTTCGTCAGTGAGAATTACAAAACGGACGTCACATCACAAGTCTGAGCGGAAAGGATGGGAACAACATCTCAAATGTGCCAGGTTGGGAGATGTGATGCGCTGTGATGGCGTGCAGACAGTTTGCATTGGCTAGGAGGACAGACTGGAAGTTGCAGGTACCGTCCCTTCTCACAAAGAACCGTGACTTTCGCCAAGGCCTCGACGGTGGAAGAGGAAATGTGGCGGAAATCGTCGGAACCTCAAGGTCATCTCGGCCTCATGCCGACTTCTGGAAAGTGAAAGAAAACTCGTGTCTATCATCTTCATACGTGGCCATGGAAATTATGCAATTGGACATTCTAATTTGAATGCCGCCGAAGACATCTATTTGACTGCAAAATTATTTGAAGAAGATAAAAATAATAACCTTTCCTAGTCAAATTTTGTTGTTTTTTTGGTAGATCATTTTGCTCATTTAAGTATCTAGTAATCTATCTATCTATCTATCTGTCTATCTTTATCTATATCTGTCTATATCTATCTCTATCTTTCTATCTTATCTATATCTGTCTATATCTATCTATCTATCCATCTATCTATCTGTAACTATATTTGTCTACATCTATCTGTCTATCTTTATCTTTATCTGTCTATATCTATCTCTATCTTACTATCTTTATCTATATTTGTCTGTATGTATCCTTCTAACTTTATCTATATCTGTCTATATCTATCTTTCTATCTTTATCTATATCTGTCTATGTCTATATTTCTATCTTTATCTATATCTATCTATCTATCTATCTATCTATCTATCTATCTATCTATCTATCTATCTATCTATCTATCTATCTATCTATCTATCTATCTATCTATCTGTCTGTATCTATATTTGGCTATATCTATCTGTCTATCTTAATCGATATCTGTCTATATCTATCTCTATCTTTCTATCTTATCTATATCTATCTATCAATCTATCTATCTATCTATCTATCTATCTATCTATCTATCTATCTATCTATCTATCTATCTATCTATCTATCTATCTATCCATCTATCTATCTGACGCTATATTTGTCTATATCTATCTGTCTATCTTTATCTTTATCTGTCTATATCTATCTCTATCTTACTATCTTTAACTATATGTGTCTATATCTATCCGTCTATCTTTATCTATATCTGTCTATATCTAGCTTTCTATCTTTATCTATATCCGTCTATATCTATCTTCCTATCTTAATCTATCTATCTATCTATCTATCTATCTATCTATCTATCTATCTATCTATCTATCTATCTATCTATCTATCTATCTATCTATCTATCTATCTATCTATCTATCTATCTATCTATCTACCTATCTATCTATCTATCTATCTATCTATCTATCTATCTATCTATCTATCTATCTATCTATCTATATTTGTGCACGAGTCGCTAACGCAGACGCGCAAGAAATCCTGCAGTCCCAAAAGCGAATTTCTACCGCCCTCTAGCGGCTGAGTTCGAACCTACAACATTACATAAATAACAGCAGCTATGAAAAGATGGAAAGTATTGATGTTTTCAATGTATCCTCCGAGTGTATCATACTTAAGTGGTTACGTATAATCTTAGTTTTACAGCTAATTACAAATTAACCCTGGAGAAAGAACTAACCGGTCGTCATTTTCCAAACAAGAAAATGGTGCTGAGGTTCTCCGGGGTTAAACTGATTTATGTACAATAAATGCTCCGATTATTTTCAAATAACGAACAAAACTACAACGATTTAAAAGGTAAAATGGCTAAAACTCAAAAAAAGACTCACAAAGCTCCCACGGGAATACACAATGATTATTTTTTGTGCTGAAAGTCAGCGTATTGATTTTTGTGAGTGGGTGGTCATATCTGGCGAGTTCCTTGTATTGAGTGACTCAAACCGTTTTTGAAGCTTAATGTTCTTTTGTTTGTACATCAATTGAGTACTTTTTAGCTCCTCCAAATCTTTAATATAATGGAATCTCAATATCAAACGTAGTCATACCAAAGACTTATAACATTGGTAAAATGGCGGCGCCCTCTGTTGGCTGCGGCTGCATCGGCTCGCTACAACGGGTCAGGTGTATCGACATTTCGTTCTGTGTACATTGTTACACAGAATGACAATACAAAGGAAATTATTATTATTATTACTATATTTCATGCAGATGGCGCAATTACCTGTACTCGGAGGTAGCCGACGGAATACTTCGAAAATAAAAATAAGACATTTCATTTGCTATTAACTTATAATAATCCAAAAAGTCAATAATATAGCAGTACTATTTAGTACTTCTGCAGTCAGATTTATGTAGTATTACTGTATTTTAGAAATATTTTTGTAGTATTTTTGTAGTGCTTCCATAGCATTGTTTTTGTAGTATTACTCTCATTGTATTTTTGTAGTATATCTGTTGTAATATTTCTGTAGTAGTACATCAATATATTGTATTACTGTAGTGGTAATTTTGTAGTATTACGCTCGCATTTTTATAGTATTTCTGTCGTAATATTTCCGTAGTAGATTTTTGTAGTATGTCTATTGTAATATTTCTGTAGTAGTAATTTTTTATATAGTATAGTGTTACTGTAGTGGTATTTTTTAAGTTTTTCTGTAGACGTATTTTGGAAGTTTTTCCGTATTACTGTATTTGTAGTATTTCTGTAGTATTTTTTAGTATTTTTGTTGCAATATTTTCGCAGTAGTATTTTTGTAGTATTTCTGTCGTAATATTTTCATTGTGGTATTTCTATAATAAAGGATGACTAAAGTGGCATTTTGTAGTATTTCTGTAGACCAGGGGTGTCAAAGTCATTTTAACTCAGGGACCACACGATAGAACAAACATTCTGTCGGGGGCCGGACTAGTAGATTAAAGAGAAAGAAAAAGAGATAAAGAAATAAGAGAAAGAGGGAGGGAAAAGGAGAGAGGGCGGGACAAAGAAAGAAAAAGAGAGAGAGGGAGAGAGCGTGAGAAACAAAAGATAAACAGTTGTGAGAAGAGGGGAAAAAGAAAGGGAGAGGAAGAAAGAATTCCAAAGAGAAATAGAAAGACAGAAGGAGAGAAAAGAAAGCGCGAAGGGTATGAAGAGAGAAAGAGAAAAGGAGAAAAGGAAGTTAGAGCAAAAGAGGTTAAAAGACAGAGAGAGAAAGAGACAAAGAGCAACAAAGGAAGAGAAAAAGAGAGACACAGAGAGTGAAAGAGACAGAGTGGGAGAAAAGGGGTGGAAAAGAAAGAGAGACACAGACAGAGAGAGAGAGAAATACAAGTACAGTGTCTTTGTTCGAGGCACCTGGCTTTGGCAACATCAAGTTGACATATTTCAACCTTCAGCTTGTTTTTCTCTTGCGCTTCTCTGAGTGTTGTCTCGCGGGCCGGATTCAATCCCTTAGCGGGCCTGATCTGGCCCGCGGGCCGCCTGTTTGACACCTGTGATTTAGTACTTCCGCAGTCAGATTTATGAAGTATTACTGTAGATTTATTTTATATGTAGTTTTTTTGTAGTGCATTTAATAGCATTATTTTTGTAGTATTACTCTTGTAATTTTTTTGTTTGTGTATCTGTTGTAATATTTCTGTAGTAGTACTTTGAAATATTGTCTTATTGTAGTGGTATATTTGTCATATTACTCTCGTATTTTTGTAGTATTTCTGTCGTAATATTTCTGTAGTACTATTTTTTTGTAGTATGTCTGTTGTAATATTTCTATCGTAGTAATTGTATATATAGTGTTACTGTAGTACTATTTTTGTAGTATTTGTGTAGACGCATTTTTGAAGTATTTCCGTATTAGTATATTTGTAGTATTTCTGTAGTGTTTCCATAGCATTATTTTGTAGTACTACTGTAGTTGTGTTTTTTAGTATTACTGCCGTAATATTTATGTAGTAGTATTTCTATATTAAAGTATTACTGAAGTGGCGTTTTGTAGTATTTGTGTAAACGTATTTTTGAAGTATTTCCAAATTAGTATGTTTGTTGTATTCCTGTACTATCTTAGTAACATTTCTGTAGTACTGTAGTAGTATTTTTCTAGTATTTCTGCCGTAATATTTCTGTTGTAGTTTTTTTGTAGCATATCTGTTGTAATATTTTTGTCGTAGTATTTCTATATTAAAGGATTACTGAAGTGGCGTTTTGTAGTATTTGTGTAAACGTATTTCTGAAGTATTTCTGTATTAGTATATTTGCAGTTTTTCTGTAGTGTTTTCGTTGCATTATTTTTTTAGTACTACTGTCGTTGTATTTTTTAGTATTTTTGTTATAATATTTCTGTAGTCGTTTTTTTGTAGTATATCTGTTGTAATATTTTTGTAGTAGTATTTCTATATTAAAGGGTTACTGAAGTGGCGTTTTACAATATTTGTGTAGAAGTAATTTTGAAGTATTTCCACATTAGTATGTTCATAGTATTCCTGTATTATCTTAGTAGCATTTCTGTAGAACTGTACTAGTATTTTTGTAATATTTCTGCCGTAATATTTCTATAGTGGTTTTTTGTGGTATAGCTGTTGTAATATTTTTGTTGTGGTATTTCTATATCATATGATTACTGAATCGGAGAACGAAGCGTGATCGTGGATCAGAACAAGTTGGGTAGCTGGGACGGGAGAACGAAGCGTGGTCGGGAATCGATACAAAAACAGGGACCAGGCAGGAAACGAGTAGCCAGGACAGGAGTACGGAGCTTGGATTGGGGGTCGACACAGGAAACGGAAACAGGCAGGATACGGGTAGCCAGGACAGGAGTACGGAGCTTGAATTGAGGGTCAACACAGGAAACGGAAACAGGCAGGATATGAGTAGCAGGGACAGGAGAACGGAGCTTGAAGCGGGGATTGAGACAGGAAACAGAATCAGGACACGATAGCTGGGACAGGAGAACGGAGTTTGGATCGGGGATGGGAACAGGAAACAGGTCGGGATCAAACCGGGAGCATGATATTTAGAATTTTGTCAGTGAATTTGTTTCATTGGTTGAATCTGAGTTTGATGAACAATCCCCAGTGTCCAAGGGATTTAGAATATACTTAAGAATTTCCCCCTTGTATTGATTTAAACATGTCTTCATTTTTTTTTTAATTTGTATTATACAAAAAAATGCATGGACTTCCTCCATCATATTTTTCTGATTTAACTTCCCTCTATGTTCCAGTCCAGAGCCTTCACTCTGAAAGTGCTGGTCTGCTAGTGATCCCAAGAGCCAAGAAGAAATCTGCAGGTTCGAGAACGTTTTCCATTAAGGCCCCGGTGCTGTAGAATGCTCTGCCCTCTGCTTTAAACACACTTTTATTTTATAGCATAGTAATGACCTATATTTCATTTCGACAATATCTTTGTATTTTTTGTTGATGCTACATCCTTTGCAACCTGGTCCTCCTTTTGATTTTATATTAATTTTATACTATACTTTAATTAATCCATATTTCATTATTATTTTTTTATTGTTTGTTATCACAACATCCATTGCAGCCTGGTCATCCTCTCATGTGCGGTCCCTTCTCAGGGTTTCTTCATTTTCCTCATGTTGAGGTTTTTGAGTTTTTCCTTGCCCTCATGTCGGTTTTAGATCAGGGGATGGTGTCATAATAGTCCGTAGTTTGCATTAGTATGTGGTCTGTGCAGCCCTTTGAGACTCCTTGTGATTAAGGGCGTCACAAATAAACATGACTTGAGGTTTTTGAGTTTTCCCTTGCCCTCATGTAGGTTTTAGATCAGGGGATGGTGTCATAATAGTCTGTAGTTTGCAATAATCGGTGGTCTGTGAAGCCCTTTGAGACATCTTGTGATTAAGGGCGTCACAAATAAACATGACTTTACTTCATGCATTTATTTTATTTCTTTATAGGTATTTCTTCAGCACGTAATATCTCTTGATAATGTTTACTCTGCATTGTTTTTTTTTTAATTTTCCATACCAATTTTGTTTGTATTTGCAATATTCAATAAAAACACACCAAAAAACAAAACAAATAAAAGACTCTTTAACTCCACCCGGCGGAGTAAAGTCCCACATTAAACCACACCCCCTACATTGCATATTACTTTATTTTATTGCAACGTGTATTCTGTGTAGCACTATCTAGATACTCTATATAACACGCTACAGTGGGTATTAGCACGTCACATTGGGTATTTGTATTTTGTATTCTTTTTGCTTTATTATTGTATTGTTCTCAGCACAGGGATGCTGCTGGAAATGTGAATTTCCCTGCGGGGATAAATAAAGTATCTATCTATCTGTCTATCTATCTATCTATCTATCTATCTATCTATCTATCTATCTATATATCTATCTATCTATCTATCTATCTATCTATCTATCTATCTATCTATCTATCTATCTATCTATCTATCTATCTATCTGTCTATCTATCTATCTATCTATCTATCTATCTATCTATCTATCTATCTATCTATCTATCTATCTATCTATCTATGCACCCATCTATCTATCCATCTATCTATCTATCTATCTATCTATCTATCTATCTATCTATCTATCTATCTATCTATCTATCTATCTATCTATCTATCTATCTATCTATCTATCTATCTATCTATCTATCCATCTATTCACCCATCTATCTATCTATCTATCTATCTATCTATCTATCTATCTATCTATCTATCTATCTATCTATCTATCTATGCACCCATCCATCCATCTATCTATCTATCTATGCACCCATCCATCTATCTATCTATCTATGCACCCATCCATCTATCTATCTATCTATCTATCTATCTATCTATCTATCTATCTATCTATCTATCTATCTATCTATCTATCTATCTATCTATCTATCTATCTATCTATCTATCTATCTATCTATCTATCTATCTATCTATCTATCTATCTATCTATCTATCTATCTATCTATCTATCTAAAATAAAGAGGCTGTGATTTGACCACACCTACTACTCTGCAATTGGTCGTCTTCCACTTTACGTGCTTACGTCATCCCCTCCTACTTTAAATATCTCCTTGCGCAATTTGATGAATAGCGTCGCTGTCAGAGGCGTCCGAAAGAGTGCGAGGAAGGGAGGCGCGGAATCGCACCGACAGCTGGAATAACCAGTTGGAAAGGAAGCAAAGAAAGGAGCGGCTTTTTAGGTTACCCCCCCCCTCCCTCTCCACACCCTCTTTTTTCTTTTTTAATTTGAAGAGCTCTAAGTGAGAGACTTTCCTCAAACTATTTGGTGCGCGCGCCACCCCGGCCGGGGGATTTTTTTTCCTACTATCAAGATTCAAGAAGCAATGGAGCCGTAAAATGTTTAATTTCACAGGCGCAAAGGCATCCATTGTTTTCGCGTGATCTCTTTTCCTCCGTGTTTTGATTTCCACGCAGCAGGAAAAGACAAGGTACGAGAGTTCGCTTCTTTTTCATTCTTTTTCTTTCTGTCGTTAACGTGAGCCCGACTTCATTGTTAACACTTTTTGCTTTTGATTAGGTTTTAAAAGTGAAAGTTTTCCAAAAGCGTCGATTCGCAAAGAAAACGATTGCACATTAATTAATACTTTACATATGAAAAGTGGCACGCTTCCAAAAGTCCCATCGGGTGACATTTTCTCTGCCTCCCGCTTAAAATATCCCCCCCTCTTATTCTTTTAAAATAAACTCGTTTTCCTAAAGTTAACGAATGAAAAGGTAGATATTGTTTCTTATTCTGCAGTTGAAATTCCCAGTAGGTTTGTCTTTTAATCATTATCATATCGTACCTTGTAATCGATAATTTGCTTTGCCTGGATAGATAAAGTTAAAAAGAATGAAAGAATACTGGATTGTTTGTTTCCCTTTTTCTCAGTTTTCTCAAATTCAACATTGCAAGTGACAAACAATAATGAGTACGTGCGGCCATGATTAAAATCATGTAGTGACAATGTAAACCAACCCGACATTTACATTGTATCTACTTAATGTCCTACAAAATCCGATACACTAAAGTTGTTCCCCTTGTCGTGCTTTTTTTCTGCGTTTATTTACATCTTTCAGGATGAATTTCTGTTTTTGCCGTTTTCAAACATTTGTCTCTGGTACAGTGAGTAAAGAGAGATAAGGAGATGAAATAGAATGCCTTTTTGTATGTCATCTCTACATACCTGTCAACCTCCACGGCTGCCTGCCCGTACAAACTGTCGTATTTTCCCGTACAAAATACAAAATAATCGTACACGATATCTTTTTTTTTCTGAATAATGCATGATGGGAATCAGACGCAAGCGATTGACAAATTTGCGTTTTTCCGTACAGATTTCCTTGTACGTCGTACTCTTCTTAAAATTCATAAAAAACGTACAGGTTGACAGGTATATCTCTATCACTGATAGTCTAGTAGTTAGGTTTCGGAACTCTCGCCACCGTGACCCGGGTTCGAAACTCGTTGCATTCGGTGCTTAGCGATTATTTGTTAACTGATCAATAAGTGCACAAAAAGGGTAATATTTATTTTCTTTTTTGGGAGTAAAAAAACTGAGATTATACACAAATAAGTATTTATTTGTATAACTTCTTGAGTCTTGCAAAGAAGTACAAATCATACATTGTCATGATGTAAACCCTGACTAAAAATAGTGTGACAGTGAGATAAAATCCAATGCCTTTTCGCATGTTACCTATATCATTGATGGTCTAGTAGTTGGGATTCAGCGTTCGCACCACCGTGACCCGGGTTTGATTCCTGTTGCATCTGATGTTTAGCAATCATAGTCGGTGATTATTTTTTGACTGATCAATACTTGCACAAAAAGGGTAATAACCTACCATAAAACCTTGCGTGTAACGCAAACTTTAATTTATTTTGGGGGAGGAAAAAGGTGCGATTATACGCAAATAAATACTGTGTAACCTCTTGGGTCTTGCAAAGAAGTACAAGTCATACACTATCATATAGGCTGTGACTAAAAATATTGTGATAATGAGATCAAATCCAATGCCTTTTCGCATGTTACCTATATCATTGGTGGTCTAGTAGTTGGAATTCAGCGTTCTCACAACCGTGACCCGAGTTAGATTCCTGTTGCGTCCAATGTTTTGTGATTGTGGTCAGCGATATTTTTCGACTGATGAATCATTGCACAAGTACATTTTTATACTACCGTAAAAACGTCGTGTTTAACATGTAGCCGAACTTAAAGTTCTTTTTTGGGTTAAAAAAAAAGTGTGTTATACATGAATGAATACAGTATAACTTATTGAATCTTCTGAAGAAGTACAAATCACGAATTGGCATTATACAGACAAGGATGAAAACAGTGTGATGATGAGATAAAATGTAATGCCTTTTTGTACGTCATCTATATCACTGGTGGTCAAGTGGTTAGGATTTGGAGTTTTCACTGTCGCAACTTGGATTCAATTCCCGTTTTATCCACTGTTCAGGGACTGTTGTCAGCAAAAAATTTCGACTGCTAAATCATTGCATAAATACGGTAATATAATATAGTAAAAACCTTGTATAACACGCACCAAAATGTACACATTACCTCTTAAATCCTCAAAAGAAGTACAAATCATACATAGTTCTTATATAGATCATGATGAAAATAGTGCGATGAAAAAAATGCATTTTACACCAATAAATACGTTATAAACTCTTAAGACCACCAAAGAAGTACGAAAATAGTGCGATAATGAGATAAAATATAATGGCATTTTGAATGTCATCTATATCAATGGTAGTCTCGTGGTTAGGATTTGGAGTCTTCACTGTCGTAATTTGGGTTCAATTCCCGTTCTATCTAATGTTCAGTGACTGTGGTCAACTAAATTTTTCGACTGCTAAATCATTGCACAAATTCGGTAATATAATACTGTAAAACGCCATGTTGATGGAAAAAAATGCATTTGACACCAATAAATACGCTATAAACTCTTAAGACCACCAAAGAAGTACCAATCATACATAATGTCATTATAGAAACCATGACGAAAATAGTGCGATAATGAGATAAAATGTAATGCCTTTTTGTATGTCATCTATATCACTGGTGATCTAGTGGTTAGGATTCAGTATTCTCACTGCCGTGACCTGGGTTAAATTCCTGGTCTTTTGAATGTTTAGTGATTGTAGTTGGCGATATTTTTCGACTGATCAATCATTGCACACAATAATTTACTACCGTAAAACTTTCTGTTTAACTCCCACCCACACTTTGATTCTTTTTTGCATGGAAAAAAAAGCATTTTACACCTATAAATATGGACGGTATGAATTCTTGAAACCTCCAAATAAGTACAAATCATACATATATATCAAGACCAGAACGGAGACAGGACCCACTCGCGTAACGTTTCTCACAGTTTTTTTGGGAAGAAGGGAAAGGAGCGCACACATGATCCGGAGATCTCTGGTTGCAGGGAGTAGGTTGCTTAGACGCGGAAGTGGGAACGGAAAAAACGGGTCAGTGGCCGGGACAGAAGAGCAAAAACGTGATCGGGATCGGAAACAAGTCGATAGCCAGGAGAGGAGAGCAGACATGGTTGAGATAAAAAAAAACGGATCGTTATTCGGGGGGGAGAACAGACGCGGTCGATGTTAAAACAGGTCGTAATTCGGGACGGGTGAGCAGACGCGGTCTAGCTCTAAACAGATCGTAACGGGAGACCAACAGGAGCAAAAAACAGGACAGGCGAAAAAGGACTTGCCGTGTAAAAACATAGATTTGCAGACGGACCGTCCAAAGGGGACTGACAGGACTGAATTTAACTACTGACAGGGAGCCAATCTGTCAACAAGCTGCAGCTGGCGCCACAGTGGCTGGGCCAATTGGGCGCCATGGCAACTGTGACAATATCGTCATTATATAGAACTACATTAAGCAAACCCTTTCTTTTCTTGCAGTACTTGCAAGGTTTGCCCAGGTTCCAGCGAGAGCCCACATCAGGATGGTGAACAACCAAGCGCCGGGCGGAGCGCCATCCGTGAGGTCATGTGCAGGATGTGGGGGGAAGATCGCTGACCGTTTCCTGCTCTTCTCTATGGAGCGTTATTGGCACACTCGCTGCCTCAAGTGCTCCTGCTGCCAGGCTCAGCTGGGCGACATCGGCACCACCTGCTACAGCAAAGGAGGCATGATCCTGTGTCGCAGCGACTACATCAGGTAAGGTCTTTCATACTGAGGAAGTGGTAGACCATCAGGATCGTTTTAGCATGTGTACGGTATCAAACCAGCTTTTTTTTCTAATTTGCAGGCTGTTTGGGCACAGCGGGGCGTGCTGTGCCTGTGGCCAGTCCATCCCAGCCAATGAAATGGTGATGAGGGCACAGGGAAATGTTTACCACCTCAAGGTAAGTCTCCATCTCCCAATTTAGCCTGCTTGGCCTCCTACTGTGTGTTTGACAGAAACATCTGGGGTATTCCTCCTCCTCATCCCCCCCAGGCCACAAACCTGGGCTCAATTTATACGAAGACGATCGGAACAGAAGATACAAAGTCGTTAAGTGGTGCTTTGATGTAATCCCATCATGAGTTCTATTTCTATGTCAATGATTTGAGGCTGCAACGGCAAAGTCGAAAATAATTGATCCCGTAAGAAAGCGTGTTGTTTGAAAATGTAGTTTTACTAATAATAATAATCTCTCATTTTCAAAAGTGATTATAAGTCAATGTCACGGACCAGGAACGGAGACGGGACCCAATTGCGTTCGTTTTACTCAGCTTTGTTTAGAATGAGGAAAGGACTTGCATCCACGATCCGATGATCGTCGGTCACGGGCAGGGTTGGGCAGGGTTACTTTAACTGGAATACTTTCAATTACTTTTGGATTACTCCAATACCAGATATGCTAATAAAAGACAAAATAAACTAAATATGAATACAATTATGACTCACAACACGTGGTAAGCTTTCTCTCTTGGCTTTGATCTCTTTGATCTCCGGCAAAACTAACATAAAATGCGACAGAAACAGAATGAAAATAAATCCAAACAGCTTGCCAACATAATTTTTGCCGTTCCATGTATTCCGTTACTCCCCAAGCCTGCACAAAATTTAGTCATTTTATTCATATTTAGTTTCTTTTGTCTTTTATTAGCATATTTGGTATTGGAGTAATCCAAAAGTAATTGAAAGTAATCAAGTTAAAGTAACCCTACCCAACCCTCGTCACGGATAGCAGATGGCACTTCCGTGTCAAGCGAAGGTAGTCATTGACAGCGAGAACAAACAGGACAATGGCCGGGGCGGAGGAGCAAAAACATAAACGGGTCCAGAAAAGAGGTCGGCAACGGGAATCAGACAGAAAACAGGGCAGGATGGAGTCGGAGAGTCACAAAAGCTTGCCTAGCGGGTAGCATAGGTTCGCAGACAATCAGGGTCCGTGGCTGTTTGCGCCAACGGGGCAGACTCAGGTTCCCCGCATCAGTAATCATGACAGTCAAGAAAAGTCTCAAAGGGCAGTACAGACTATAGACTATTATTTTGCATCCCCTGATCTAAAACCTACACGAGGGCAAGGGAAATTACTGTATTTATTCGTGTATAACAAGCATATTCTTTGTACCTAAAAACAACTCTAAGTTCGGGTGCGAGTCATACACGAGGTTTTACAGTTGTATTTTAGCAAATTTGTCCAATGAATGCTGGAATTGTCCCATTGTGAAGAAAAACACCACATTGACTTGTCATTTTAAAATGTCCCAAAATTCCCAAAAAGCTGATTCCTTGGGATATGTCTCAGGCAGATAAATATAGTCAGGCATATTTGTTTTGCTTCTATGCTCTGGTTTGACGTTCTGAGCCAATCTGCTGTCACGGGTTTGTTTATCAGAACGCAAAGATATATTCTACTTTTGATCTACAGAGCGTGGTTTTTAAATTGTGTCTTCAAGCCACAAATTGCCTTCGCTGTATAAAACAGTGGTGACCATGCATCTTTCATTGACCAGCTGAATAAAGAACTGTCAGGACCAGAATGGAAACAGGACCCACTCGCGTAACGTTTACCACAGCTTTTATTAAAGGAACGAGGAAGGGGTGCGCCCACGATCGGGTGTTGGCTCTCGTACTCGGCTTGTGATCCGAACACGGAAGTGGATCTCCCGTAGCGAGCAATGGCGGTGTCAGGGGCGGAAAACAAGTCGGTAGCCGGGACTGGGAGAGCAAGACGTGGTCGGGGTCGGAAACCGGTCGTAAGCCAGGAAAGGAGAGTAGACGTGGTCGGGATCAAAAACGTATCGTAATTCAGGACGAGAGAGCAGACGTGGTCAAGATCAAAACAGGTCGTAGCGGGAGACAAACAGGAGCAAAAAACAGGACAGGCGTGAGTCAGGGTCGAAAAAAGGCTTGCCTTGAAAAACAGAGGTTCACAGACGGACTGACAAAATGGGATTGACAGGACAGGGTTTAAATAGTGGGGAAGCCAATCTATCAACAAGCTGCAGCCAGCGCCACACGGGCGGGGCCAAATGGGCGCCTAGCAACCGTGACAAGAACGAAAAACAAAACTTAAACAAGGCTATTTTGCATTACAAAAAAGATAGATTATGACTGAAATCAGGGCACCACTACGACTAATATAAGCTTTTTCAGTCAAGTCACATTTATTTGTATAGCCATTAATCACGAAATGTCTCTAAGGACTTCACAGGTCACAATGACACCCCCCCTGATCTTAACCCAACATGCGGGCTAGGAAAAACCAAAACCTCAGCAGGAGGGAAATAGGAAACCTTGAAAAGGGGCCTCACAAGTGGTAATCCCCCTTCCAGGATGACCAGGGTGCAATAGATTTTGCATTAGTTAAGAATACAAAAAACCTAGGTAGTATGTAAAAATTTGTCCAGAAAGCGCATGACAGCAACGAGGCCTCAACCCTGTAAAAAAAATCCACAATAAAGATTACATTGAGTCCCACAATCGACCTATGCTTTTATCTTGCATCTTCTGCTCTGTCAAGGTCCAATGATTCTCAAGATAACCATCCGGTTAGCTCACTCTTCAATACGGAGGTGGGGATGTTCAGTCTGCTTGGGTAAACGGTCGGGGCCACAAACTTAAAAATCCTGAATTGATAGCATTTAACAGAACGAGCAAATGTCAAAAATAGAATAGATTGAATTCAGTGTTTTCATTGTGGCCCCTTAATCTTTTAACTTTTCTGTGTGAGTTTCTTAAAAGAAAACTTTTAGCTAAAACGGTCGGTTATTCTCACAAAGGCGAGCAAATTGAGTATTCAGGTACTTTAGTCCCAACTAGGAAGTCAATGTTTCCTTGATCAGTTCTTAATTGCGCAATACAGTTAAACATTGCGTTACCTGTGTTATCGTGAAAACCAATTTGCTGTGACTTAATTGAGTCGATACATTTTCAGGACTGACCTTGACTTTTGGGTTCCAGTGTTTCAGCTGTGCCACCTGCAGGAACAGACTGATGCCAGGAGATCGCTTCCATTATATCAACGGTACGATCTTCTGTGAGCACGACAGACCCGGCGCTGGCTTGCTCAGCAGCCACATGCCGCAACTTCAGAGCAACTCTGTCATGACGGATCAGAAGGTAGATTTATGAAGCCTGTTGAAAAATGTGTGTTAAGTTGTATAGTATGTCTTCTTTGAAAGTGAGGAATGAGAAGTCAAGTCATGTTTAACTGTATAGCCCTTAATCACAAGGAGTCTCAAAGGGCTCCACAGACCACAGACTATTGCAAACTACAGACTATTATTACATATTATTGCACCAACCCCTGATCTAAAACCTACATGAGGGCAAGGAAAAACTCAAAAACCTCAACATGAGGAAAATGAAGACACCTCGTGAAGGGTCCGCACATGAGGTAATCCCCTTTCCAGGATGAACAGGCTACAATGAATGGTGCAATAACAATAAAACACAAAGATTGTCCACGTGAAATATAGGTCATTCATAAGCTATAGAATAGAAGTGTGTTTTAAGCCTAGATTTAAAGAGTTCCACTGAGGTTGCAGATCGAATCTCAGGGGGCAAAGCATTCCACAGCACTGGGGACCGAATGGAGAACGCTCTCGAACCTGCAGATTTCTTCTTGGCTCTTATGATTCCTAGTAGACCAGCATTTTCAGAGCAAAGGCCCCCAGGAATTTTCTTACTCTCCTTATTTACATTTTTCTATGGGTGGAGTAATTTTTGGCTGTTATGGAATGGCTTGTCAACACATTGTCCATTTTGTCTTTTCGGGTCATGTGTTCATTTAGTAATGTAACTCAATATGCAATATGCTTGAAAAATTACAATATAATAATCCTGAATTAACGCTGTATTTCAAGAGGAACATAGATGTTGACCGTTCCAAAGTTAACACTAACGCAAACTACATTGTGGCAGCAACACATATATAAGTTATGGCATTTTTATTTTTTATTTTTTTAATCAAGAAAGTCATTATAATTATGCCATTGTCTTCACATAACTTTCAGTATTCCCAAATTACACTAATTATGCAAGGTCAGTTCAGAAAAAAAACAAGGCTTAAAGATAGACCGGTTCGATGCAGTTTGTTTACCCGCCTACAAAACTAGATGTGTCCCAAAAGATGTATACATACTATAAATAGCCAATAGACTTGTTTTTCTATTTCAGATATGGTTTTTGGGTCAAAATGGCAAATAAAGGGCTTACTCTAGTGTACTATCCCCCCATTTTGTATGTCTGAGGTTTACTGTATATAAGTCTGTTGAAGGCTTGTATAAGTAACCTGTATTGTTTTGTATTAAAGAAAAAAACATTTCTTAAAATAATATGCTCTATAAAGATAAATAAAGTAGAGTTTAGTTTGCGTTTGGAAGAAGCGTTACAAGAGGTCCTCCTCCGTGGTAAAAAGTGGCCGAAAAAATGCGTTGCGACCATTTTCTCAACCGCATCAAGCTTTCCTATTCCACTTTTGTTTCAAAAGAAAAATATTGTCTCTTTACACTTTACACCAACACTATTGAATGGACGCACGAGATATTAAACAATAAAAATGTCAAAGTTCTTAGCGCGCTGGAGATACAGTATAGAATGTTTTCACACCAACTAGGAAGAGGAAGCGGATTTATTCTTTGGGGTGGATGCTAGGTGAGCTCTCACAGCGCCACATGCCTGTAGCAGTGGAAAGAAGCACAACAGTACTGTCCTGTACCCAGGTGCACACAATACAAAATCTAACTTACAACAATGTCCGGATATTTTTCGACATACCGAAAAAATGTTCATATCCACCGTTTTACGTAAGTCGAATGGTCGTAAGTAGGGGAACGTCTGTAAACTAAAAGCGAGCTAAATACCCAGCTAAAACAGTAAAAAGCCATCTAAACAGCCAGATAGAAAGCTCAAAACAAAGCTAGACAGCTAGCTTAAAAAAAGCCATAATTTAGCTTGCTAACTAGCAAAAAAGGTAAAATATCAATAATTAGCATGCAAAATGTAAGAAGCTATGTAGATAGCTTGCTAATCAGTTAAAATAGTTAAAAGATAAAAAGGTAAAGCTTAAAAGGTTTTTTACGATGCTAAAAAACTGCACGTTTTTTTGCACATAAATTGGAATTTAGTTTGTTGTATTTTCTGTGAAAAAAAAAAAAGATGAAGAGACAAATTTAAAAATACTCTCTTAACTGATTGCTTAAAATAATTATCACTACATTATTAGATTTTTCTTATCCATGGATTATGAGGTGCACGTAATTAAAACTAAATGTCTTTTGTTATAAGTGTAACAAATTAATGTTTGATGAGTCAAAAAGTGTCGCGGACCTAAATGCAGAACATTGCCTGCATCAAGAATCAAACCTGGGTCACGGCAGTGAGAACGCCTAAATGTAACCACTAGTGATACAGACTACATATGATAAGGTGTTCAATTTTATTGCATTATCACACGATGCCAGAAATGAATGTAAGAGAATGGAGAGAACAGAAAGCCTTCCCCGAAAGATATAAATACATGCGAAAAAAGCAACTCTATGTACCTGATGATGAATCGGAGATTGCGTTTATTTATATATTCCAGGACCAAATTTCGGTTTTATCCATTCCCTAATATTTGTTTCTGTCAACCGGGTAAAAAGTGTCGATGCTCTCATCACCGAGACCCAGGTTCATTTCTCGTTGCATGCAACGCTTTAAAACTCCGGTAAAAAAAGGAATTGGAGACTACGCGCTACAATAACAGCCGAACCATTGACACACACTGCTCACTCGAAATGGAGTTTCTAGCTGTATCGTGCAGACACTTCTATGCACCGGGAGAGTTAACTGTGGTCTTTGTGTTTGCTGTTTACTTTCCACTGCTAACCGTTTCACCGGATGCTAACGTTAGCATAGCGCTAAATCTCCTGCCCGCTGCTATCAATAAACAGCAGCTTGCACACCCCAACGGAGCTTTATCGTCGACGGCGACTTTAATCGGGCATGTTTATGGACTGTACTCCCAAATCCATTTAATATGTGGACTGAGCAAAACACTGGACTTTGTGTTATGTAAGATCAAACATCAAACATTTCGGTTGTATCCACCAACTCTGTTTGTCCCTCACCCCCCTCATCAACCTCCTCACTGTAAATGTGGAACTGGAGTCGTCCAATTTCGTTGTCACAGCATATCCCATGTTGTAACAATGACAATAAAGGCATATTCTATTCTATATTCTATTCTATTCTATTTACTATTGTAGTCAGCGATGCTTTTCTATGGATCAATCATTTCATTCATACGAAACCTCGTGGATGCATTTCCAATATTATCCATCGTATTTTGCAGTATACAAGGCATTGGGTTGTAAGGCACACTTTTCAACTTCTGGCATATTTGAGGTTTTTAGATGCACTTAATAGTCCGTAAAATGCGTGAAGTCAAATCCACTGACCTACACCTTTCCCCATCTTTTTTCCAGGTGTGTTGAAGGACACGCGAACTGAAGCTTTAATTCATCTCTGCTGCCTTTGTTGTGACTTCCGTCGACCATCGCAATACTCATGGAACAGCTCCCTGGCAATGAACTTCTTCACATCCCAGAATCCCTGACTTCTCGTGCAACTTGACGTTTTTGGCGCGTTGTGCTGCTTGGAATGTTTGGGGGTCCGGGAAATGAAAGTACTGCAAACTGAAAATACTGTTCGAAGGACCTGTTGGAATTGTCATGTTCACCTCCCTGTGGGCCCCTGAGTATAAAAATTGTAGACCCTGACCTGACTTTGACGAACTCTTAAAAAACTAAAAGAGAACGCGGGTCAGCCAGCAGAGGAAGCAGGAGATACTTTAATGGACTGCTGTTTAATGGCGTTTTGTGCCAAGTGGCATTCTTTTCCGTAAGTGTCAGTGTTTTGAATCAACTCTGTCTATTTTATATAGTACTCTAATACGTTTTACATTGTGTGTTTAATTATAACATTGGAATCCCTAAGTGTGGACTTAAATCTGTTCATTCCAAAAACTGCTAATGCTATTCAGTGTTGGGCACGTTACTAAAAAACATGAATTAGTTACAGTTACTAGTTACCTCTTTAAAAAAAGTACTTTTAATACTGACATCCAAAAGTAAGTGTTACTTAGAAAGTAACTATCTAGTTTCCAATTACAGTAAACACTCAGATTGAAGCCGACCCCCTGACACTGATTAAAAATAGCCAGATAATAAAATAGATGGAAGAAAACGTGTACACCAACCTCTGGAAGCGGGGTACCCTTCATATTTCGTTGTTTGTGCAATCTTCAGACTAAATGAGAAACTCCATATCCATTTTGCCTCAAGATTTCCTTCTCCATTTCCATACCTGTCAATCTCCACGGCTCCATGCCCTTACAAACTCGTATTTTCCCGTACAGAATACAAAATAATCGTACACCATATTTTTTTTTTTCGGAATGATGCCTGATGGGAAATCCCCAGGCGGAAGACGCATGCGCACATTAGCATCAAACCGCTCGCTTCGTTTGCAACGGAAAAAAAACGATACCGAGATAGAGGCTTCTGCAGCGAACTCCTTTGACTTGATTGATTTGCCGTTTCATGATAGTCGGTGTATACCGGATGGTACTCATCATTGACAAATTTGCGTTTTTCCGTACAGATTTCCTTGTACGTCGTACTCGTCTTAAAATGCATAAAAAACATACTTTCTACGGCAAAACCGTACAGGTTGACAGGTATGCATTTCTGAGTTCTGTCCAATATGTTTTCATGTTTCCCCGGACGTGGTGTACTGCTAAAAAATTCAAATAAAAACAACAAAATTCAGCACAATTTTATTATAAATTCTGTGCTCACATTGCTCCATTGATTTCCTTGTTCCTGTGTAAGCCACATCCCCCTTTCCCACACCCTCCCTACTATTCGCTACTGGTGACCTCCAACCAAATTTACACATGTGGACTGGCCCATCTGATTTCAGTATTTTATTTTATAGTTGTAAATACAGCTTGGTTGCGAGTATAGAGAGAATATCAGTTGGGATAAATTCAGCGTCCACTGACTCTATGCTTCCCACTGTACCGGACTTCAGTTTGACATTGTAGGTAAATAGAAAACCCCTCTTTTTTCCTTTTCGGCGTATTTTTCCCGAAAGAGGAAGTTATCAATCAGTGGTGTGAAATTCCTGATTTGCTTTTGATTACTAGGGGAAATGAAAAATGTTATTAAAAATATGTTACAGTACTCTTTACAGTGTCTGAAATAATGTCTGCCAGGGGCGTGCATCTTTTACGTCGGGCGTACAACTTACAAAAAGTCTCGGCCCGGGTGGCCGAAAACTTTTTCAAATCAAACATTTGCTTTATTCCGATTTCGAAATCTTCGTTTGGTTTGGAAATTTCGGAATTTTGTTTGGCAGAAGCCTGTATCGAATAACTTCGTGCTTCCGGACTCTCCTGAGCGTTATAAGGTCGTGCATTTGCATATCATTTTCCAAAGTAGACGCACAGAGAACACAAGAAAAATGGAGAAGTGGTTAGGAATCAAGCCAAAACCTCAGCCCCAGAAGAATGATTCAAAAGAAGCTAACAAAAAACATCTTCCCAGCAGCACATCACCCCCGTTCTCCAACAGCTACACTGGCTTCCTATTCAGCATCGCATCCGCTACAAACTGATCCTATATACATATATGGCCATTCACAACCTGGCTCCTCCTTACCTGTCCGACTTTCTCCAGGTGCACGTCCCCACTCGCTCCCTCAGATCCTCGTCCTCCCTCCGACTGTCAGTGCCCATCTGAGCACCATGGGAGCCAGAGCCTTCAGTTGCGCTGCTCCCAAGCTTTGGAACAATCTACCTCCGGACCTCCAAAACTGCACACCTCTCTCCACTTTTAAGTCCCGTCTAAAAACACACCTGTTCAGGACTGCCTACAACACATAGCTTCTCCATTTCCTATGTTTTTATGATTTTATGTCTTGTTTTTATTTATTATTTCGCTTACAATTTTTTTCATTGTCTGTACAGTGTCCTTGGGTGGCCTGAAAGGCGCTTTTAAATAAAATGCATTATTATTATTATTATAAAATTGATGACGCTACAAAACGTAAACGTACATTAAAAGCATCGTGGAAAGAGGAGTTCATGTGGCTTGTAGCAGACGATGCAACGCAAACATTGCATGAATGAAGATGAGTAAATACAGGAACATACTGATGGCAGATGGAAAACAGCGATGTCATAAACATGCATTGAATGTTATAAGTAGATTTATAATCAACTTAATTTAAAAGTGTTTTCTGTTGTATATTCTGATTAGCAATCCTTAATACTTTGCAACAATGTTTTTTGTTTTGCGATTAGTTGTTTTATTGTGTTTCAAGTTGTGAAAAACAGGTCCTGGTGGCCCTGGTGTCCGGTAACTTTTTGTCATGAGTTACAGACACTGCTCTTTACCTATAAAACTAATTACGTTTCAGGAACTTACTTTGTATTGCGGTAGTCCCAACACCGATGCAAATTGAGCTTATGAAAATAAGACCGTTTCCCGGTTGATGCTACAATTCCTGTATTGAAACGCACTGTTTTCCTTTTCCTGGTCAATGCGTGGACGTGAATGATGCTTTCATTGAAAGAAATCCAATTAAAAGGATTTTTCCTGTATGAGCTAGCATCACAACGAGGCCTCATAGCTGTCCTGTGCTCAGTGTGGTTACTGTGGCGCTTTGGCCCACTCTTGTTAGCCCTGTATGGTTAAAACATGGCTGATTACCCCGGGGAATGGAATTAGGGGGCTAGAGCTTTGACCATTTACAGAAGCAATTAAACATGAGCCCTGTATCTGTGCCGCTGGAGCTCCTGGGAGGCTGAACTTGGGGCATATCCTGTGGCTGGCTGGCTCTGTGGCTGACTGCCTGCTTCTCATAAAGACTAATCTGAAAGCGCTCTAATTAAAGGGGAGCGCTACCGTCTAGGGTGGTGGTCTTCAAACTACGGACTAGGGCAATATTTGCCTCCCACCGACTGTTTTTTTTATCAGCCTGCAACATCTACTCTATTTATCTACCTTGGTCATATCCCTCAAGAGGGGTGACCGACAGCAAGACAAACACATACAATAACAAAGAAATTAAAAAGGGGGAAAAAAATAGCAAAAAAAACCCCACACACATTTTTGGACCATTGCCAAGCCAAATTCCCAAACAAGTTGGGCACATCGGCACCAAAGTTGGTCATGCTTTCGTCCCTCCAGATGAAACAGGACACAAGAAACCGGCCATGTCACTCGGGTCAGGGTGACACAACACACTCTTTTGTTCAACTGCAGGGACCGACAGCTTTCACTGGTTTACCCCTGCTGCAGCATACAGGTGCCCTGCCTATCCTTTAGAACGCGCCCAAACATGCCACTATCCTTTTACAACACCTCTCCACTCATTCCTACCATCTACTTTAAGATTTACAATTTCTCCCGGAAACGTTTGTTGCAAATTAAAGGGACACTGTGTAATATTTGACCACTGTAAGTTTTGTAGTGCCACCGAGCGCTACCATCTAGGTAGTGGTCTACAAACTACAACCTGGGGGTACATTCGCGTTTCACAGACCATTTGTCAGCAGCTGGCAACATCTACTCGGATTAGAATTTCTCCTACAAATAAATGTGTTGCAAATTAAAGGGACACTGCGTAATATTTGACCACTATAAGTTGTGTAGTGCCACCAAGCGCTACCATCTAGGATGGTCTTCTCCAAACTACAGCCCGGGGGTACATTTGTGTTCCACAGACCATTTGTCAGCAGCTGGCAACATCTACTCGAATTGGAATTACTCCTACAGATAAATGTGTAGTAACTTAAAGGAACACAGTAATTTTTGACCTCTAGATACTCTGTAGTGCAACCAAGCACAACCGTCTATGGTGGTGGTGTCCAAACTATGGAGCAGGGGGAACATTTGCGTCCCACCGACCATTTTTTTCATCAGCCTGCAACATCAAATCTCAGAGTTACAATTTCTCCTCAAAAGGTTTGTTGCAAATTAAAGGGAAACTGTAATAATTGACCACTAAATTTTATGTATTGTAACTGCTAGAATGGTGGTCTCCAAACTACAGCCCGGGGGTACATTTGTGTTCCGCTGAAAATTTCTCAGCAGCTGCCAACGTTGTCGTGATTACCTAACTGGAGCCACCTGAGGTAATCAGCTGGCGTGCTTCCTGATTGGTGGAAGCTTTCTACTTAAGCTGTCAGCGTCCAGAGATGGACGTTCGAGTGTACTCCTCGTTTCCATGAGTGAGCCTCCAACATTCAAGGTACCCATGTTCCCTTTGTGTATTCCAAGCCTGCTTCTCGTTGCCTGACCCTTTTCTGTTAAAAGTTTACGACCTACTCTCCCGCCCCGGCCACCGACTTACCTGCTACGTTACTCGTCACGCGTTTCACCACGGAGCTGCCATTTCGTCCAAAGAGACTTTCTGCCACCAAGAGACGACGTCCCAAGCCTGCTCCACCAACCCTTGTCCAAATAAATTATAAAACTGACGCGATTGGATCCGAGTGCTTGTTCTGGTCCCTGACAAACGTCTACTCAAATTAGTACTTAACCTACAAATAAATGTGTTGCAAATTAAAGGGACACTGTGTAATATAAGTTGTGTGTAACTATAAATTGTGTAGTGCCACCGAGCGCTACCATCTAGGATGGTCGTCTCCAAACTACAGCCCGGGGGTACATTTGTCAGAAGCTGGCAACATCTACTCGAATTGGAATTACTCCTACAGATAAATGTGTAGTAACTTAAAGGAACACTGTGTAATATTTGCCCATTAGATGTTTCTGTGTTGTGGAGCACAAATGAAAACGAGTGCTACAAAGCAAAAAGAAGAAGACGAACTATGGAGACTTACAACCAAACTGCACCGTTTATTTCTCTTTTTTTTTTGCCCAGCCTTTCACAAGGTTTTTGGTTTCTGGGGGCACCCGTAGCAGCAAAATGGAGGACAATTGTGTCAGCTCCCTCTAAGTGAGCCTCAAGCTATGTCATTACAAATTTCTTGACCAACAGGTATTTCATTTAAAAAACCCACACAATTATATATATTTGTTAATAAATTAATTGTTTAACTGCTAGGCGGCATTAAACATAGACCTTCTCCCTTTAACTATTTATTTATAATTTTGAAAACATGTTTTTTTTTTCATAAAACTTATGTGAATATCTCTATAAAAACCAAAATGTTGATTTTGGTAGGCTTCTTTAACTACAGTGAAAAATAAAATAAAACCTCATATTAGTCAAATACCTATTTTTATGTATAATAATTATGTCAAACAACATTTTAAAACTATCAAGCACTCTATAATTAAGGAAGTATTGGTAAAACTATTTAGATGAGCTTTGAATATTCATAGGGAGATATTACAGAGGTTAAATTTATTTCCCCCTCCTAGAATGGTTTGGCCCAATCGTTCACAGACACACTGTGAATGTTAATTCTGAAAGTTTGTTCTTTAAAGGGAGGTAAGAACGTTTGGGGTATAAAGTTGTTGTTTATTTTTTGGGCATTTTATTTGAGTTTAGATATTGTGTTTTAAACTCCTCCCTAAAGAATTCGCGACTTTTTGTGTTAGCTTTGTAAGGTATTTCTGTAGGTTAGAACTATTTCCTCCTTCTAGAATGGTTTGGCCCACCCGTTCGCAGACATAGTTTGTGAATATTATTTCAAAATTTGGCTGTTTTAAGAGAGGTAAGAACTTTTTGGGGTATAAAATTGGGTTTGTTTGTTTTTCTTGCTATTTTAATTGAGTTTAGATATTGTGTTTTATACTCCTCTCTATATAATTTTTGACTTTTTGTGTGAGCTTTGTAAGGTATTTTTGTAGGTTAGAACTATTTCCTCCTCCTAGAATGGTTTGGCCCACCCAGCAATCATCGGGCAGTGGGCAGGGGACACCCTGAACTGGTTGCCAGCCAATCGTAGGGCACACAGGGACAGACAACTCGCTCGCTCAGTCACACCTAGGGACAATTTGGACCGGCCAATTCACCTGAAATGCATGTCTTTGGAATGTGGGAGCAAACCGGAGAGAACATACAAACTCTTCACAGAAAGTCTGGAGCTGGATTTGAACCCACGACAGGTTCCCATGACATTAACTGTGCCGCACAAGCGCTAACGACTGCGCCGCCGTGCTGCCCCCGGCTTTTAAGATAGGTAAGAATTTTTGTGGTATACCCCGGAGAATTATCTTGGTCAGCCTTGATGATCGTTTGACGTGACCATGCCACCGAAGTTTCTATCCACGCACAGTTCTTTGTAGGGTCTAATGTGGCCTCATATGGTGTTGTGCACCGTTTTACTTGTCACATGCTCAATGTAGCTGATGCCATGTGCGGTCCCTTCTCAAGGTTTCTTCATTTTCCCCATGTTGAGGTTTTGGAGTTTTTCCTTGCTTTCATGTAGATTTTAGATCAGGGCATGGTGTAATAATAGTCTGTGGTTTGCAATAATCTGTGGTCTGTGCAGCCCTTTGAGACTCTTTGTGATTAAGGGCTATACAAATAAACTTGACTTGACTTGACATAGAAGTTTCCTGTAACATCGCATCTCCATGGCCTGGATTTTTTTCTTAGTTTTGCTGTGAAAGACCATGTCTCGCAAGCTTTGAAGGTGATGGAAGTAACCATCGCTTGCATGAGTCGGATCCTTCATTTTACTGTTAGATGTAGATTGTCAGGAATTAAAATATTAAGATGTACCGTTTACCAAATTGTTCGAATTAGTTATCTGACTCTATTAACCAAACACAACAAACATTCCGTCCTAACAATGCGTGCTCGTTTCTTTTCGGGAAAATATGGACAAGAGACCGGCATTTCCACACGGGGGCAGATTTAAT
The DNA here is from genome assembly GCF_059441175.1 of Urocampus carinirostris. Classification (NCBI taxonomy): domain Eukaryota; kingdom Metazoa; phylum Chordata; class Actinopteri; order Syngnathiformes; family Syngnathidae; genus Urocampus; species Urocampus carinirostris. Next base: position 39,822,890 of record NC_142353.1, read on the forward strand.
TTCTTAAACATATTAACTAAGTGAACTCCATCGAATTAGCTGAATTAGTGTCGCTCGAGTCTCCGTCAAACCTTCTCCTCGTTCTCCCTCGATCTTCTGCCTTTCTCGATCTTCTGAAGTTCTCCCGGCCCACGTTTTTTCCACAAGCGGGTGTGCCGGCTTCTCCCATGGCCGTGCCAGGAAAAAAAACCCACGTGGCCCCACCTTCTCAGAGAAGAAGGTCACGGTGTCTGAAAAAACTCAGCAGAGCGCTTATCAAAACAACTTCTCCAAACAATGCCTGCCATTCTGCGTCCGTGTTCTGTTATCAAAATTCCCCAGCCAAAATATTCCGAATTTGGATCAGCGTGACCTGTCACTGAACTTCAGCCTGCCCGGCGAAAATCTTCATTGCGCTCGATAAATGTAACTTGTATTCAATCGCACAAAATCCCCTATAGTAAAATGTACAAAATCCTTCGAGATGCTCGGTTGATCATTCGGATCGCTTAAGCACTATGCTCTTAGGGGAACCATTTCCTGTGGTGTGTCTTGGGCAAGTACAACCTGGTGGCACCCATCCCTCTCCAGGCCACAGATTCTACTCAATTAACTTTAAGTCCGGATACGCTTTGACTCTAGTGTCAAAACTTCGAAGTTGCATAAGATCACAGAGTGCGACGCTAACAGGAAAGTGATCGGCAATGTGCGGCTAGCTGAAGATAGCATCTGCTCTACTTTTGCACCTTGCCTGGGAGCACGGAAGCCGTCAAACTCGCACCTTAATGCGCTTAGCTCTTCTAAAATGTCCCACTTGTCATGGTCGGTGCTGATACGGCATCAATTATTTATTCCACGTCTGATCAAGGGGCGTCACGCAAATTCATTAACGTATGCAAATGATGACAATTACAATTATCTCAGTAAGGCGATGGCGAGGAACTCAAACCTCGGCACATTCTCCGCTCCCGCCGCACCTCAAGTTACACTTTGCATTCAAACTAATCAGGCCTCATCTGCCTCTTCTTAATTAGCCAGAACGTTTTCAGATGCCAATTAGCGAGTCTCAAGAAAAGACTCTATGCCATGAGGCGTTGTCTTTTATCAGAGCTTTTGCAGGTGTATGGCTCACCATGTAGCTGGTGTCATAGGAAAGTGTTTATTCCTGCTAATTAATCATATTAACACATGGAGATGGGAGTAATTGCCTGAGCTCCACCGCCGCACACCGTGCGAAGGCGCAAGATGATGCCAGGATATTTTTACATGTTCCTGATGAGAAGCCCTCTGACTAAGAAATTCTTGTGTCACCGAGCCAAAACGCTATTTCAATGACATCTTACCCGTATGTCCTTTCGACTTTGAGCTAAATTCGGGATTCAGTCCAAAAATATAAAATCGGGTCATGTTCAGCCCATTCAAATCAAGATCCGGGCTCCTGAAGAAGACTTTCACTCTTAAACTGGATAAAGACTTTGGGAGGTATTCATTGACTTGAAAAGCGCTATAGAAATGCAGACCACCACCACCACAGACATCTTCTGGGTGGAATCGTTTTTCAAAGGTCTTAATTCAAAAATGTTTTTATTTTTGAATCAAAATTGATAAAATGCTTTGGCTAATGAACAAGTATTATAAAGACTGGTTTTGTAGATTTTTTGTTTGTGTTTTTGCTCTCAAAAATCCAAATTAGCACCTCTCTCTCTCTCTCTCTCTCACACACTCATCTCATCTCATCTCATCTCATTAGCCGTACCGCTTATCCTCATTAGGGTCGCGGGGGGGCTGGAGCCCATCCCAGCCATCTTCGGGCAGTGGGCAGGGGACACCCTGAACTGGTTGCCAGCCAATCGCAGGGCACACGGGGACAGACAACTCATTCGCTCATTCACACCTAGGGACAATTTGGACCGGCCAATTCACCTGAAATGCATGTTTTTGGAATGTGGGAGGCAACCGGAGTGCCCGGAGGAAACCCACGCAAGCACGGGGAGAACATACAAACTCCGCACAGAAAGTCTGGAGCTGGATTTGAACCCACGACAGGTTCCCATGACATGAACTGTGCCGCACAAGCGCTAACCACTGCGCCGCCGTGCTGCCCTTCTCTCTCACACTCTTACTTTTTAATTTTTTTTATTACTTTCTCATTCTCCTCTTTTTTCTTTCTTTCTTTCTTTCTTTCTTTCTTTCTTTCTTTCTTTCTTTCTTTCTTTCTTTCTTTCTTTCTTTCTTTCTTTCTTTCTTTCTTTCTTTCTTTCTTTCTTTCTTTCTTTCTTTCTTTCTTTCTTTCTTTCTTTCTTTCTTTCTTTCTTTCTCATTCTCCCTTCTTGCCCCTCTCTCTCTCTCTTTCTCATTCTCCCTTATCTTTCTTTCTCTCTTCCTCTTGTTACTTCTTTCTTTCTCACGTTTTTCTCCCTTTCTTTCTTTTACTCCCACCTGCACCTCTCTCTCTCTCTCTCTCTCTCTCTCTCTCTCTCTCCTCTCTCTCTCACACTCTTACTTTTTAATTTTTTTATTACTTTCTCATTCTCCTTCTTTTTTTATCTTTCTTTCTTCTTTTTGCTTCCAATAATTAACATGGTAATGACATCATTATAACATCGTAAGTAGTACAAGATAAGTTGCTATTTTAGAAAACGCAAATTAAACTAGGTACCCTCTGCGCTAATAAGTAGCAAAAAGAAGCTCTCTGCTTGAAAAAGGCTGGAGACCCTGCCGGAAATGTTATGTATGTTGAATAACTTCTGAAATTATTGTTCACTTGTGGCATGTTTTCGGAATGTGGGAGGAAACCGGTGTGCCGGTGTTTCTTTTATTCTTTGATTTTTTTTTTACATTATGTGCTTCTCATTTTATGTCTACTGTGCGGTCATCTCGTTTTACCATGTATTTGTTTCAAGTTCTGAAGCTCTTTTATGATTTTCTAAATAAAATAATCATTCTGTCAACAAGTTCAGGGTGTCCCCTGCCCACTCGCAGAAGATGGCTGGGATGGGCTCCAGCACCCCCGCGACCCTACTGAGGATAAGTGGTGTAGATAATGGATGGATACTGTACTTTTGCCGGGCTTGGAACGGATAAAGGCTTTAACATTCAAATTGCGTCTCTACTTACAAAGTTTTCAGGTTACGAAGCTACTCCCAGAACGAGTTAAATTCGTACGTGGAGATACTACTGTAGTTGGCATTTTTTAACCGATATCAGATGGAAGGACAGTCCTTGTCTTTGTAACTTAGCTCTTAGGACTGAAGTGTTTGAATAAATAGGATCCATTTTTCACTTCCTTTGTGTTCAGCCAGAGTCTGGTCACAAACTTTGTGCCTAATGTGGATGGAATTGGCACTGCTTAATATGGTCTCTTATTTTGTTCACAATCTGAATTTGGGGAGAAGTATTTTCAACAACTGGAGTTGCAATTACATTTATTAATTCAACTGAATTATTTTCATATCCCACTATCATCAGAACCATTTAAATCTACTAGTGATCCCAAGAGCCAAGAAGAGATCCACAGGTTCGAGAGTGTTCCTGTCATGATTACCGATGTGAAACACCTGTGCCCGCTCATTTGGTGCCGACCGCTGCGGGTTCTGATTGGCTCCCTGTCCCTATTTAAACCCAGTCCTGTCTATCCCCGCTTGTCAGTCCGTCTGCGAACCTCTGTTTATACAAGGCAAGCTTGTTTCGATCCTGACTCCCTCCTGTCCCGTTTTTGCTCCCGTTTGTCTCCGGCTACGACCTGTTTTGATCCCGACCACGTCTGCTCTCCCGTCCCGACTTACAAACCGTTTTTGATCCCGACCACGTCTGCTCTCCCGTCCCGGCTTACGACCCGTTCTGACCTCGACCACGTTTTTGCTCTACTGTCCCGACTATCGACCTGTTTTTCCGTCCCTGACACCACCATCGCCCGCTATGGAAGATCCACTTCTGTATTTGGATCTCAATCCGATTGCGAGAGCGACTTGCTTCCCGCGTCCAGCGAGCATCGGATCGCGGGCGCTGCCCTTCCTCTTCCTATATCTCAATTAAATTGTGAGAAAACGTTACGCGATTGGGTCTACCCTGTGTGCTGGTCTTGACAGTTCCTAATTCTGGCCTCTTTGCTGTGGAATGCTCTGCCCCATGAGATTCGATCTGCAACCTCAGTGGAAGTGTTTCAATATAGGCTTAAAACACACTTCTATTCCATAGCTTATGAATGACCTATATTCCACGTCATGTGCGGTCCGTTCTCAAGGTTTCTTCATTTTCCTGATGCTGAGGTTTTTGAGTTTTCCCTTGCCCCGTGTAGGTTTTGGATCAGGGTCTGGTGTAATAACAGTCTATGGTCTGTGCAGCCCTTTGAGACTCTTTGTGATTAAGGGCGTTACAAATAAACATGACTTGACTTGAGGTTTTTGAGTTTTTCCTTGCCCTCATGTAGGTTTTAGATCAGGGTCTGGTGTAATAACAGTCTGTGGTCTGTGCAGCCCTTTGAGACTCCTTGTGATTAAAGGCGTCACAAATAAACATGACTTGACTTGAGGTTTTTGAGTTTTTCCTTGCCCCCATGTAGGTTTTAGATCAGGGTCTGGTGTAATAACAGTCTGTGGTCTGTGCAGCCCTTTGAGACTTCTTGTGATTAAGGGCATCACAAATAAACATGATTTGACTTGACTTGAGGATGCTTCATCGTTTTAGTAGTTAAGACCTGATGGTCGTTTCAGTCCACGATCGGGCTCAACCAAAGTATGCTTGCTGTAAAACTGCCATCTGTTTCCCATGATTCCCGTCCCCCTCCCCATTTTCTGGAGGATAAACTGCAACGGCAGTCTACTGTTTCACCGTCCTTGTGAAAAACGCTCGGCAAAGTCAAAATCGGTACGCGCTAGCAAGTGATTTGCTCGATTCCGATACCCGGGCGCAGTAATCCGGTGTTTCTCAACGATTGTGTTGCAGGAAATTGTGTCAAAAAAGGAAAAAATAAAATAATATTACTCATTATCTTTTGCTTTATCATGATGCAAAATCTGCTCCGATTGTGTACTAGTAAATCATTTTGCTCACTTTAAAGGGACACTGTGTTGTGTTTGACCACCAGATGCCGCTGTACTGAAAATGAGTGTTAATAAGCACAAGGAAGAATACAAACTATGGAAACTCAGAGTGACCAAACCTTACCATTTTTCTCAGTTTTTGGCCCAGCCTTTCGCAAGGTTTTTGTGTTTTTGGGGGTTCAATCGTGTCAAGCTCTCCCTAGGTAAGCTCATGTTTTGTCAAATAAATATTTACGAAAATTCATGTTCTTATGATAGTTCAAGTATTCTTCCTTATAATTCAAATCAATATATGTTTTTTTTTATGTTTTTTTACCACTAGGTGTTGCTATTAAGTAAAGGATTATTTTACTAGAAAATATAGAAATCGGTAATCCCTTGTTTTCCTTGGGGGGTACGTTCCAAAGAAAACCTGTGATAGGCAAAAACAGTACAGTACAAACAATAATATTTTTTTTACAATTATCATACAATTAAGTACTCTTTTATATACCGAAACTCAAGATCCAACCCTATTTATAGTTTCAAGTATTTATTTATGTCAGGACAGGTACAGAAACAGGACCCAATTGCGTAGCGTTTACCACAAGTTTTATTGGAGAAAAGAGGAAGGGCTGCACACACGATCCGGTGTTCACTGGGCGTGGGAAGCAAGTCGCTCTCGTAATTGGATTGTGATCCGAACACGGAAGTGGATCTTCCGTAGCGAGCGATGGCAGTGTCAGGGACGGAAAAACGGGTCAGTAGCCGGGACTGGGAGAGCAAGGTGTGGTCGGGGTCAGAAACGAGTCGTAAGCCTGAACGGCAGAGTAGACGTAGCCGGGAACAAAAAGGGGTCGTAAGCCAGGACGGGAGAGCAGACGTGGTCAGGATCAAGACAGGTCATAGCCGAAAACAAACAGGAGCCAAAACGGGACAGGCGCGAGTCAGGGTCGAAAAAGGCTTGCCTAGTATACACTGAAATTCGCAGCCGGACTGACAACAGGGGACTGAATGGAATGGGTTTAACTAAGGACAGGGAGCCAATCAGAGCCCGCGGCGGTTGGAGCCAAATGAGCGGGCACAAGTGAATCACATCAGTAATCGTGACAATTTAACTACTAAAAGTACTGTAGAAATGTTTTTTTTATTTTATGTTGTTGTAAAAGAATAAGCAGGGATACTGGATAGCCAATCAGGATGCAGAACACAATAGCAGATACAAATCCGTGAAGTAGCAAAACAGTGAAAAGTAGATAGCGTTGTAGCGAGGGATTACTGTATAGCATTTTTTTTTACACTTTATATTTTAAACTTGGTGTACGTCTGAAAATTAAAATGTTACAAAATGAATACATCAATGAATTTAAATAATGTTTCTGTTATCGTGTTAGAAAAAAAAGAAATATGGTATTTTTTAAAAATGTATTTTAGATTTTTCTGTTATGGTACATTGCCTGTTTTGCCATTCTATACTTTACAAAAAATATTAAATTAATTAGTAAATCATTATAAATGTCTTATTGAATTGTAACTTAATCACTTTAATTCAAAAAATTAATTTAAATTTTTCAAAACATTTTTACAGGCTTTGCGCCTCGAGAAATTAATTTTAATGTGTGAAAACAATGAAAACATTAGTAATAACATGAATTGTGAAGTCATTTTTTAGTGGTTGACTGAATCTATGTAACCCTACTTCCTACCTTTCTCTTGTTTTCACTTTCTTCTCGCTCTCTTTTTCTCTTAACTGATATCTTTGTTTTTCTCGCTTTCTTTTTTCTCTATTCATCTCTCTTTCTCTCTCCCTACATGTCTTTCACCCCTTCTTTCTCTCTCTTCTTCCCCCCTTCTCTCCCTCGTTATCCCTTTTCTTTTCTTTTCCTCTCTTCCTCTTGTTCTTTCTTTATTTTCTCTTTCGCTCTCCTATCTTTCTTTTGCCTTTTCTTTTTTTCTCATTCTCCTCCCTCTGTCATTCTCCTTTTTATTTCTCTCTCTCTTCCTGTCTTCCTCTCATTCTTTCTTTCTTTTCCTTTCACTCTCTTTTTTTCTCTCTCCCTACCTTTCTTTTGCCCTTTCTTTCTCTTTCATTCTCCCCCTCTCTGTCGTTCTCCCTTTTATTTCTCTCTCTCTCCCTGTCCTCCTTTCAGTCTCTCTTTCTCTTCCTCTCGCTATCCCTTTCGTCTCTTTCTCTCTTCCAATATTTATTTCACCCTTTCTTTCTCTTTCATTCTCCTTCCCCCCTGTCTCGTTATCCTTTTTCTGTCCATCCCTCTTCCTCTCCTCCTCTCATTCTTTCTTTATCTTCCTCTCTCTTTATTGTTTCTCTCTTTTTCTCTCTCCCTATCTTTCTTTTGCCTTTCCCTTCTCTCTCATTCTCCTTCCTCCCGATGTTCTCTCTCATTCTCTTTCGGTCTCTTTTCTTTTCTTTCTCTTACTTCCCCTATTCCTGTCATTCTCTCTTCCTCGCTCTCTCTTTTCTCTCTTTCTCTCTCCCTATATTTCATTCACCCTTTCGTTCTCTCTCATTCTCCTACTCCCCCTCTATTCCTTTCTCCCTTTCAGTCTTTCTTTTTCTCTTCTTTCTTACTCTTTCGTTCTTTCTCACTCTTTCTTTCTCCTCTCTCTACTTCCAATAATTAACATGGTAATAATAGTTATAGTAACAACATAGTAAGTAGTCTTCCTGTCTTCCTCTTGTTCTCTCTTTCTCTTCCTCTCGATATGCTTCTCCTCTCTCTTTCTCTCTTCTAATATTTCTTTCACCCTCTCTCTCATTCTCATTCCCCCTCTCTCGTTATCCCTTTTCTTTCCACCCCTCTTCCCCTCCTCTCGTTCTTTCTTTATCTTCCTCTTTCTTTATTATTTCTCTCTCCCTGTCTTTCTTTTGTCTTTCCCTTCTCTCTCATTCTCCTTCCTTTCCCACCTTCTCTCTCATTCTCTTTCGGTCTCTTTTTTCTTTCTCTCTTACTTCCTCTATTCCTGTCGTTCTCTCTCTCTTCCTCACTCTCTCTTTCTCCCTCCCTATCTTTCTTTCACCCTTCCTTTCTCTCTCATTCCCCCCTCTCGTTCTGCCTTTTATTTCTCCCCCTCTTTCTGTCTTCCTCTCATTTTTTCTTTCTTTTCCTCCTCTCTTTTTTCTATCTCTTTCTCTCTTCCTATATTTTAATTCACCCTTTCGTTCTCTCTCATTCTGCTCCTCCCCCCTCTATTTCTTTCTTCCTTTTTTAAATTTTATTTTATTATTTTATTTTTCAACACAAGGATACTGCTGGAAGTGTGAATTTCCCTACGGGGATGAATAAAGTATCTATCTATCTATCTATCTATCTATCTATCTATCTATCTCTCTATCTCTCTATCTCTCTATCTATCTTTTTCTCTTTTTTCCTGCTCTGTCTTTTTCTCTAATATTTAAAAAAAAAATATATATATTAATTTTTTTTTAAGCATTTTTGAAGGGTCGTCGCTACTTCGCAGATTTTCACTTTTCGTGGGTGGTTTTGGTCCCCATTAACCGGGTCTAAAAAAAAATAATAATAAAATAAAATAATTAAAAAAATATATATATATGTAGTGGCAGCACGGCGGCGCAGTGGTTAGCGCGTGTGCGGCACAGTTCTGAGGTCGTGGGAACCTTCTGAGTGGGTTCAAATCCAGCTCCCGGCCTTACTGTGCGGAGTTTGTATGTTCTCCCCGTGCTTGCGTGGGTTTCCTCCGGGCACCCCGGTTTCGTCCCACATTCCAAAAACATGCATTTCAGGTGAATTGGCCGGTCCAAATTGTCCCTAGGTGTGAATGAGCGAGCGAGTTGTCTGTCCCTGTGTGCCCTGCGATTGGCTGGCAACCATTTCAGGGTGTCCCCTGCCCACTGCCCGATGATTGCTGGGATGGGCTCCAGCACTCCCGCGACCCTACTGAGGATAAGCGGTGTAGCTAATAAGATGATATATATATATATATATATATATATATATATATATATCTATATGTATATATATATATGTATATATATATGTATATATATATATATATATATATATATATATATATCTATATGTATATATATATATGTATATATATATGTATATATATATATATATATATATATATCAATTTTTTGGGGGGGGGCATTTTTGAAGGGGCGTCGCTACTTGGCGGATTTTCACTTTTCACGGGTGGTTTTGGTCCCCATTAACCGCGATAACCGAGGGATTACTGTATTACATTCCCAACAAATGCAAGACGAAGTGGTTTTGGTCATATGTTCGCCATTACATTCCCGAAAAGTGATATAAAAGTGAGCTAAAACGAGGTAAAGGTGGTTAGAGTAGCTAGGGGATGCAAATCTCGGCAGGGATGCATTTCTCGGCATAACACCGGCCCGGGATCCCCCACCCGCCCCGGCTGGAGACGTATGCTACTGAAACACGAGACGTTCGCTGGAACGTGTAGGAAGCGATGCATACTGGAGCCATAACTCACTGCCTTCTGGACGAAGGAGGGGGGGACGTCGGGGGGGGAGGGGTAATAACAACTCCCCGCGTCTTGCAGGAATGTCAGTAACGGCGAAACGAGAGGAGTTCTCCCGGCCAATCGGAAGGCTTTGAATAATTAAAGCGATCGGCTTAATTAGCTCAATTACGTTAATTTGACCACGGTACACGGCCATATGGCGAAAGGAAACAAAAGAGGGGGGAACTAATTAAAAGTAAAATAATGAGGATTTTAATTAACTGGCTCCCTAGATAGCGCAGCGCAGGGATCAGGAGCCTGCTAGCGTAATTAAAGTGCTGTAACGCTGGCAACATCTCCTCTCTTTCTTATATCTGTGAGGGCTCTATCCATCTAATTAAATCTGTAAATAAATTAGCAACATTGAGGCTTGACTTAACACTGCCTGGAACCCCCCCACCCGTTTTCACAATAACAGACTCACCTTACGACAAGCGGGCTACGCCAGTCACACAGACGGAGGTTGAGTTAAGGTCATCCGTTAACTGTTTGGGCGGAGATAATGGAGGTCTGTTTTACTCCGATCGGGTTTGTGCAGATTGATGCCTGCCTTTGCTTTTTTCCCGGTGTTATGCCGAGAAATATTGGAGTAATCCAAATGTAATTGAAAGTAATCCAGTTAAAGTAACCCTACCCAACCCTGCACTCAGCGGACCATGGTGGGAGAATTCTTTTACCTCTCACAAGGAGAGGGCCCCTCACCACAGGGAAATGAGTGGAGAGGTGTGGTGAAAGGATAGTGGGATTGTGGACGCATTCTTAAGGATGGGCTGGGCACCCGTATGATGCGGCAGGGGTAAACCAGTGAAAGCTGTCGGGCCCTGCTGTTGAACTAAAGAGTGTGTTGTGTCACCCTGACCCGAGTGACATGGCCACTTTCTGGTGTCACATTTCATCTGGAGGGATGAAAGGATGACCAACTTAGGTGCCGAGGTGCCTAACTTGTTGGGTGTTTGGGCAATTGGGTTGGCTTTTTTATTTTTTTTTATTTTATTTTATTTGTTATTGTATGTGTTTGTCTTGCTGTCAGTCACCCCTTTTTAGGGATATGACCAAGTTAGATGGATAGATAGATAGATAGATAGAATTATATCACTTTTTGGGTATGTAATGGCGAACATGTGACCAAAACCACTTCGGGTGTTATGCCGGGAAATACATCCCTGCCGAGATTTGCATCCCCTCGCTTCTATAACCACGTTTACCTCATTTTATCTCACTTTTATATCACTTTTCGGGAATGTAACGGCGAACATATGACCAAAACCACTTCTTCTTGCACTTCTTGGGAATGTAAGACAACTTAAACCATTCCGTCTCTGTATTTGTTGTGAATGCAATTGAACGGTAATGCAGACCGTATATAAAACATTTTTGAGGACTATTATGCACTCTACCGAAAAGCTTATTATGCTGAAATAAGCTTTATGGTAGAGTGCATAACAGTTTCAATACGAGCGATCTGAATAGAAAAAGGGAAAATAAACATGTTACCTGCTAAAAAGTGATTTCTATACGGCGTGCATTACCGTTTGATTACATTCACAACAAATACAAAGACGGAACGGTTTAAGTTGTATTACATTCCCAACAAATGCAAGACGAAGTGGTTTTGGTTATATGTTTGCCATTACATTCCCGAAAAGTGAAATAAAAGTGAGATGAAACGAGGTAAAAGTGGTCATAGTAGAGCAGGGATGCAAAACACGCCAGGGATGCATTTCTCGGCATAACACCGGCAGCGTTTCGGAGGAACGCTGAATCAGACTTGGCCAGTGTCAACTGCGATTCGGTTACTCCCAAGACCAGGGGTGTCAAACTCATCTTAACTCAGGGGCCACGCGAAAGAAGACGCATTCTCTCTAGGGACGAGCGAGTAGATTAGAGAGAAAGGAAAAAGAGAGAGAGAAATAAGAGAAAGAGAGGGAGAGACAAAGAGAGAGCGTGGGACAAGGAAAGAGAGAAAGGGAGAAAGAGAAAGAGAGATTATGAGAAACAAAAGGGATAGAAAGAGAAATAGTGAGAGAGGGTGAAAGAAAAAGACAGGGAAAAAGAAATCCAAAGAGAGAAGGAAAGAAAGAGAGAAGGGGGAAGAAAGAGGAAGAGAGGAGGGGAAAGCAATAGAGAGAAAAAGGAAGAGTGAAAATAAAGAGAAAAGGAAAAAAGGAAGGGAGAGCAAAATAAGGTAAAAAGACACACAGAGAGAAAGAGACATAGAACAACAAAGAAAGAGAAAAATAGATACAGAGAGAATGAAAGAGAGATAGATAGAGAGTTGGGGGAAAGGGTGGAACAGAGAGAGAGAGAGAGAGAGAGAGAGGGACAGAGAAAGGGGGGGAGAGAGAAAGGGAGAGATAATGAGAGAGTGTGGGACAAGGAAAGAGAGAAAGGGAGAAAGAGAGAGAGAGAGAGAAAATAGAGAGAGAGAAAAGAGAGAGAGAGAACGTGAAAAACAAAAGGGGTAGAAAGAGAAATAGTGAGAGAGAGGGAAAGAAAAAGAGAGAGAAATATTGGAGTAATCTATCCATCTAATTAGATAAATCCAAAGAGAAAGAGAGAGTGCGAGAAAAGAGAAGGAAAGAAAGAGAGAAGGGGAAAGCAAGAGAAAGAAGGAAAGAGATTGAAAAAGTGAACAGAGAGAAAAAAGGAAGACAGAGCAAAAGCAGGTAAAAAGACACAGAGAGAGACAGAGACAAAGAAAGAGAAAAAGAGAGACAGAGAAAGTGAAAGAGAGAGAAATAGAGAGTGAGAGAGAGAAAGAAAGAAATACAACTACAGCATCTTTCTGAGAGGCACCTGGCTTTGGCAACATCAAGTGAACATATTTCAACCGGCAGCTCGATTTTCTCTTGCATTTCTCTCAGCGTTGTTTCGCCGGCCGGATTCAATCCCTTAGCGGGCCTGTTCCGGCCTGCGGGCTGCCTGTTTGACACTCCTGCCCAAGACGGTCCAAGAAAATAAATATATGTGTAGCACCAAGGCTATTAAGAAAAGCTCCTAGACCTGATCTAGGTTTCATGAGTGGTAAGAATAATAGAAGAAACCTGCAATTCCAATGAAAGACAAGAAGGTTCAGCAAATAAGCAAATACCATGTAAACAAAGCTAGCAGTTATTAAGAAATACAATGAATCATGGAAACGATCAAAACTATTATTAATCAAGTTTAGAATCTCGTGTGCATTGTAGACACTTCAGCAATACTGTATTAGGTCTTGTCTTTATTTGCTATGGGTCCCAAAACTCGCAAAAATGATAAAGGGAGAAGCATAAAACATGTTAACCATGGAACAAAGTCCTGTATTTATTAGCTATGGGTCCCAAAACTTGCAAAAATGCTAAAGGGAGAAGCAACAAACATGTTAACCATGAGACAAAGCTTATGATTATCAAGAAATAAGAGAGCATACATGCATCACTACCCTGGCTTAGTTGAATGGCCGCAACTAATCGACGACAGGGACTATTATTAAAAATGAAGATGAGATTAAAGCAAGGAAATCTTTGAAAGACATGACAATCCTTGCAAGTGGTTTAAAATAATTTTTAATATGCTGTCACCGTCTCATCACCCCCCCTCTGCATCCACCTGCTACTTTAGTCAACCAGCTCAAGTCACTTTACACCAAAGGTAAACAAAAGTCAGTTTTCTTTTACCTGTATATTTATTTATAAGGTTATTTCATCTTAAACACGTAGAGTATCATCTAAACCAGGGGTGTCAAACTCATTTTAACTCGGGGCCCACACAATAAAACAAACATTCTGTCGGGGGCCGGACTAGTAGATTAAAAAGAAAGAAAAAGAGATAAAGAAATAAGAGAAAGAGGGAGAGAAAGGAGAGAGGGCGGGACAAAGAAAGAAAAAGAGAGAAAGGGAGAAACAAAAGATGAAAAGTCATGAGAGAGGGGGAAAACAAAGGGAGAGGAAGAAAGAATTCCAAAGAGAAATAGAAAGACAGAAGGAGAAAAAAGAGAAAATAAAGCGCGAAGGGTAGGAAGAGAGAAAGAGAAAATAGAGAAAAGGAAGTTAGGGCAAAAGAAGTTAAAAAGACACAGAGAGAGAAAGAGACAAAGAGCAACAAAGGAAGAGAAAAGGAGAGACACAGAGAGTGAAGAGAGTGGGAGAAAAGGGGTGGAAAAGAGAGAAAGAAATACAACTACATTGTCTTTGTTCGAGGCACCTGGCTTTGGCAACATCAAGTGGACATATTTCAACCTGCAGTTTGTTTTTCTCTTGTGCTTCTCTGAGTGTTGTCTCGCGGGCCGGATTCAATCCCTTAGCAGGCCTGATCTGGCCCGCGGGCCGCCTGTTTGACACCTGTGCTTTACACCAAAGGTAAACAAAACGTCCGTTTTCTTTTACCTGTACATTTATTTATAATGTTATTTCATCTTAAACACGTAGAGTATCATCTAAACGGAAGGCCTTTTCATACGATTCGATATCCAACAGCTCGACGTCTCAGCGAAAAGTGGAAATTAAAAAGACTTGTTCCGGTCAAATGACTAAGAGAAAGAAAGTTGTCCTTGCTGCAACTTGGCTGTTAAAAAGCAGTCATGTGGTGTGTTTGAGTGCCAGAATCTGAGGAAAAACCATAGTGATCATAAATCGAAAACTTACAGGGTTTTCACTCAGGGGTGCACTCACCTTTGTTGCAAATTGATCAGTTATTATACTTCATGTGTTTCATCCAGGGAGGTTTAAAAAGGCTAAACAACGCCTAAAAGTCCAAGCTAGAGTTTCATAAAGCAGACGTCAGTTCTGTGTGGAAGCTGCCCAAATGCGCTTGATTGATCGCTATCATCTTTGCGATTGTCACACTATTTGCCCTTTATTAAATTGGATGATGATTTATATTCTGTTGCTTTTATATCCATTTTTCACGTTGTCTTTTTATTTTGCTTCGTCTAGCATTCTTTTGACGCGTGGGGAACTTTACTTTTGCCCGTTTATACTCTTTAAAATTTAGTATTGTTCGGATTCTATTGTGTAAAGGCATAGGTAATATTTACAAAACATTAGTATATAATTTGCAGGGTTGGGTAGGGTTACTTTAACTTGATTACTTTCAATCACTTTTGGATTACTCCAATGCCAAATATGCTAATATAAGACAAAATAAACTAAATATGAATAAAATTATGACTCACAACACGTGGTAAGTTTTCTCTCCTGGCTTTGATCTCTTCGATCTCCGGCAAAACGAACATAAAATGCGACAGAAACAAAATAAAAATAAATCCAAACAGCTTGCCGACATCATTTTTGCCGTTCCATGTATTCTGTTACTCCCCAAGCCTGCACAAAATTGAGTCATTTTATTCATATTTAGTTTCTTTTGTCTTTTATTAGCATTTTTGGTATTGGAGTAATCCATAAGTAATTGAAAGTAATCCAGTTAAAGTAACCCTACCCAACCCTGAATTAATTTGTGTGGCAATATCTTCAAGAGTTGCTAATATAACGATTTGCCAAGCTTTTACAACACATTTCTCATATACATGAGTTAACGAACGCTAAAAATTTACTCAACGTTTGAAAACGGTGACGTCTCTCTCTCTCTCTCTTTCTTTCTTTCTTTCTTTCTTTCTTTCTTTCTTTCTTTCTTTCTTTCTTTCTTTCTTTTTCTTTCTTTCTTTTTCTTTCTTTCTTTTCCACCCCTTTTTTCCCACTCTGTCTCTTTCACTCTCTGTGTTTTTGATTTTCAAGTAAAGCTCTCAAAGACTGTGTGGGCCACACTGGAGCTTAACTATCCTTTAGCTCTTACTTTAAGAGGATAATAGATGGAAAGTTGATTCTTTAAAAGCTCGTTTCTCGAACCGTTTATTACTCTAAATGTGTCTGAGAGTATTGCTGATATTTTTCCGCTGCGTTCAACAGATGCACGGGTCTAGACATCGAATTGACAAGTGTAAATAAGTGCAAGAGTGAGAGTCAGAGTGTGGATCATCTCAAACTGCAGCTCATCCATCCATCCATTGTCTGTGCCGCTTATCCTCAGTAGGGTCGCGGGGGTGCTGGAGCCCATCCCAGCCATCTTTGGGCATTGGGCAGGAGACACCCTAAACTGGTTGCCAGCCAGTCGCAGGGGACACAGACAGACAAGGAATGAGTGGAGAGGTGTTGTGAAAGGATAGTAGGATGTTTGGACACGCACCCGAATGATGCGGCAGGGGTAAACCATTGAAAGCTGATGTTGAACAGAAGAGTGTGTTGTGTCACCCTGGCGTGAGTGACATGGCCGCTTTCTTGTGTCCCGTTTTATCTGGAGGGACGAAAGCATGACCGACTTGGGTGCCGAGGTGCTTAACTTGTTTGGGTGTTTGGGAGATTGGGTTGGCCATGGTCCCTCGGTAACCACCCAGCCGCCATGCTACCCTAACTATCACATAATGTCAGAGAAAACATTTGTCGTTGTTTGGTAGATGGATTCATGGATTATTATTTCATATTCTATCTGCGAAATTTGGACTTCTTATTATCTACAAACATACATCTTAAAAGTACTAAAAGGGCATCGATGATCACTTGTCATAGTTTCGTAGATCACCCGAATTTGCATCACTAAACGCTCACCAATAATACACTGAAAAAGCTAAAAGCTGTACATAATACTCACGTGGGTATTCTGTTTTTTTCATTGGCTAAGTGACATCGTAAAAATGGGGAACAAAATATGACGCATCTGCTTGCAAGTCCTATTTGTAGAGCAAGGGTGGTCAAACTACGACCTGCGGACCACATACAGCCCAGTGGTAGCATTTGCTGTGCGCTGTCTGTAGAACACAATACACGATACGTTGATCTTGATTACAAGAAAGATTATTCATGTAGCAGTGAAGCGGCGATAACCGAAGCGTGACGTATCGAGGGGTCTATGTGTATTCATTAAATATATACCGTAAAACTCGGACTATAAGCCGCGACTATTTCCCAAGCTTTCAACGCTGCGGCTTATGCAAAAACGCATCTTATTCATGCATTTTTTTATACCGGTTGCTAGGGGGCGCCTGACCAGTAAAGGTAAGAGTGAGTCGGAATGTTAAGGGGTTAAGGTAGCGTATCTTATTAAAACTCTTTCTGTGTACCACCCGTGTCATGATTACTGATGTGACTCAGCTCTGCCCGCTCGTTCGGCGCCACCCGCCGCAGGTTCTGATTGGCTCCCTGTCACTATTTGAACTCAGTCCTGTCAATCCCCTGTGGTCAGTCCATCTGCGAACCTCAGTGAATACCACGCAAGCCTTTTTCAACCCTGACTCCCACCTGTCCCGTTTTTGCTCCTGTCTGTCTCCGGCTACGACCTGTTTTGATCCCGACTACCTCTACTCTCCTGTCCTGGCTTACGACTCGTTTCCGACCCGGACCATGTTTTTGCTCTCCCTGTCCTGGCTATCGACCTGTTTTTCTGTTCCTGACACCACCATCGCTCGTCACAGAAGATCCACTTCCGTATTCGGATCACAATCCGAGTGTGAGAGCGACTTGCGTCCCGCGTCTGTTTTGATCCCGATCACGTCTGCTTTCGTCCCGGCTTACGACCCTTTTTTGATCCCGACTACGTCTACTCTCCTGTCCTGGCTTACGACTCGTTTCTGACCCCGACCACGTTTTTGCTCTCCCTGTCCCGGCTATCGACCTGTTTTTCTGTCCCTGACACCGCCATCGCTTGCTACGGGAGATCCATTTCCGTATTCGGATCACAATCCGAGTGCGAGAGCGACTTGCTTCCCGCGTTTAGCGAGCACTGGATCGCGGGCGCTGTCCTTCCTCTCTCTATCGCCATAAACGTGTGAGAAGCGTTACGCGATTGGGTCTATCCTTTGTTCTGGACGTGACATCTCGTGTTTCAATGTGGGCACATGCGGCTTATAGTCAGGTGCAGTGTTCCCTCTAAGCTGTGCGCGTGCGCAATTGCGCACTGCTCGCACATTCTCGGTGCACAAGAAAATCTAGCCAGCGCACAAAAATGAGGGCTCAAAATTACTAATTAAGAAGCGACTCACGTCAAAGTTACAGTGCATGAAGGTAAAAATACACGGGTTCCCCTGACGTTGTGTTCTAAATGCGGTATTTTGAAGTCGAGTCGAAGGAGAACGAAGTTAAGTAAAGTTAGTAGAGCTTGTCGGGGAACCGGCTTCTTCGGCTCGGCTCACCAAAAGGAACCGGCTCTTTGGGTTGTTTTTGCCTCTTTAATCCCAACACGACCAAATATTATGTAAAATTATGCACAAAATGACTTAAAGGAAGGGGGCAATAGAACAAAAAAGAAAAAAAATCCAAAATGAAAAAGTAGTGAAAAGCTGAGGAAAAAAGAAGAGAAAAAAGAAGGAAAAATTTAGAAAAAAGCCAGAATAAAAGAAAAGAAAGAAATGTAGGAAAAAAGTAAATAGAGAACAAAAAGAAAAAAGTAACAGCTCGGAAAAAATAAACACAATGAGATTTTTCAAAGGAATTTAAAAAAAAGTAGAAAGAAAAACACGGAAAAAAGAAGAAAAAGTTTGTGTTGCATTCAAATAATTTCCAATGATATCAAGTGAATCTTGTTGCCAACATTGTACTTCCACTTAAAAATGTGATTAAGTACAGTTCTGTTTCTTACCACCGTCTAAATAAGCCCCCAAAAATGTTATTATTATACGACAAAATATATCAGGAAATAAAAAGAAATGGATATCTTGTGAAAGAATTGCAAGAACAAACGACGTTTGTAGGCCGTACAACCTTTGCAATAGTACATGAGTCAATTCATTCGAAAGAGAAAAATAATTTTGCCTTGCCGGAAACTCAGCAAAATGTCACGTTTTGGACATGTCTGCTAATTAATTATCTTGCCACACTTGGGATTATGGTTGCTCACTGTTGTTTCAAGCGTTGCTCACCAACTTTGTGTGAACGCTCAGACCCGTGGAAAATTACAGGGAACATTGGTCAGGTGTGGTTTATGAATGTACAAAATGCTTTTTCCTTTAAAAATGTACTGGGTGCGGCTCATAATCAGGTGCGCTTTATAGTCAGAATTTTACGGTGTATGTAGATTTTATGCAAAAACTATTTCCTCACATTTTGCGTGTTACATCATTCGGGATCTACTTTAAATGCTGTTTCTATTGCTAAGGCGTTTGACTTCCTGCCTCATTGCCTCCTCAACCTTCCATGAGTTTGTGTTTTGCTAAGGGGGAGAACGAGGAGGGGGGTGTTTTTGGCACGGATCGCCTTCGTCATTAGAAGAGCAAGCGACAAACTGTTGTCAGATGACCGTCTAGGGACGGTGCTGCCCCCGTTTGTCTTGCTTTTTTGGTGAAATCTGGGAATGGCTCTCGTCACCCCCCCGTCTCCCCAAAAAACAGGTGGAACACACGTGTGTTCATTAGCGCCCTTTAATGAGTAGCAGATGCAACAATGCCACCTCTCATGCTGCCCCCCTCCCCGTTTCCCTCTCCCACACTCGCACTCTAAAAACTTTGGCAGACACGTTGTGAAAACACACCAAAAATCCATTGCTCCAAGGAAAGTCAGAGTGTGTATTTTGAAATTGGCGTCCACACGTTGAAGCCATCTTACAGATCGTAGTTTTCAAGCGTGCACATCTGCATCTAGGTCCATTTCTTCTGCACTGTCGGAAGTATTGGGCCTTTCACAGCTCAGATGTGTGGGCCTCATTTGTCCAATTTAGATGAATGACTTGGATCATATATCATTGCCAATTTGCCCTTGTGTCGGGCTATTTTAGTCTGGCAGGAAGTGGAGGCAATTTGAAGTTCAGTGCATGGAGGTTGTCTTGAGTAGATCTATTTGATTATAAGACACATGTGCTTTTGTATTTATACTGTAATCCCTCGTTTATCTTGGTGAACAGGGTCCGGGACTCCCTGCTATATGCGAAAAGCCGCAAAGAAGCCCTCCCCCATTTTTAACATGTGCTCTGCGACCCCTGTGATAATGGATTGCGGCCTCATGGGTGCTGTTCATTTTAGGCGGAAATAACGTAAAAAAAAGAGCCATTATGCATGACACATAATACCTTACTAGGCCCAACCACTCTCAGCAATAGTCGACTGGGATAACGGATTGTGGGTAAAACAGTGCAGTTCTTTTTTTTTTTTACTCTAAGATATAATCGAATAGGGATAACGGATAGCGGGTGCGCGGGTACTGTTCATTTTAGACGATTAATAGAAATAAGACACAAAATTGCTCTACAGGCCCCACACTCATCAATAGTTAATTGGGATAATGGATCGTGGGCAAAACAGTGCAATTAATTTTAGACAGGCCACATTAGCATGAACCCAAAAGGGCTCTGCTGTCTGGGGATAATGGATCGCGGCCGGACGAGTGCTGTTAACTTTAGGCAGAAATAACCTAAAAAAAGAGCCATTATAAATGACACATATTGCCTCACTATGGCCCACCACCTCTCAGCAATAGTAGACTGGGATAATGGATCGTGGGCAAAACAGTGTGATTAATTTTAGACAGGCCACAATAGCATGCTTCAGTGGACCAAACGAAAAAAAAGTTCTCTGCCGGCTCTGCTCTCATAAATAGTCGACTAGGGATAATGGATCACAGATGCGCGGGTACTGTTCATTTTAGACAACGAACAGTAAAAAGAGCCGCCACTCATGACACAAAATTGCTTTACAGGCCCCACACTCAGCAATAGTCAATTGGGATAATGAAACATGGGCAAAATAGGGCAGTTCATTTTTCACAGGCAACATTAGCAAAAACCCAAAAGGGCTTTGCTGTCTGGGGATAATGGATTGCGGCCGCACAGGTGCAATTCATTTTAGGCTGAAATATTGTAAAAACGAAGAGCCATCATGCATGACACAAATTGCCTCACTAGGCCCATCCCCTCTCCGCAATAGTCGACTGGAATAATGGATCGTGGGCAAAACAGTGCGATTAATTTAAGACAGGCCACAATAGCATGAACCAAAAAGGGCTCTGCTTTCTGGGAATAATGGATCGCGGCCACACTGGTGCTGTTTATTTTAGACAGAAAGAACAGGGAAAAAAGAACCGCCGTACATGACACAAATTTGCTCTCAGTAATAGTTGGCAGGGGATAACGGATCTCGGTCATAATTAAGGATTTCATTTTAGTCATCCACTCGTTAGCATCCACCATTTGCCTATTGGTTAAAATTCATGTGGGACAGTGACGCAATTGGGCCATCCCCGGAAACTGCCCTGGGTATCATGGTGACCCATTAAAGTGCCTCATTCATTCCGGATGGGCCCATTCAAATTGAAATGGCCATTCATTAAAAATGGGCCCATTGAAAATGTTGTTACGCCATGTAATAACAGTTGTATTACTATGTTATTACTATGGATGTGATTTTTAAATACTGTCCCTGAAGGCATTTCCTTATTGCTAACGTCTACATGCTTACAGTAACATGCTAACAACTTGATGCTACCGGTTTTATGCTAATGTCTTCCAGATTCAGCACCAACTCTCACAATTGCCTCGGGAATTTAAATGAGTTTGAATTAATTGTATATGTTGTATAGTATTTTTTTACATAGAATAATCCGTATCAGATAAGACACTATAATTACAAAAGTTTATTTTCTTTTAGATATATGTGGAATGTTTTGTTTATTATTATTATCCTTAATCGCCAGAATAATAACATTGGGGTTTATTGCACAAAACGTATAGCTGAAAATATAAACTATCAATGTCATATTTTTCTCTTCTATGTGGCCCTCGTACAAAATGGTTGTACATCCAACCAGTCATCCATTATGTAATAATGTTATTTTTCTGACTGGAGCATTTAAATCCCCAAATATTTAATGCGAATAATAACAGATTTTGGTCTTGCTGACGGAGCTGATCCGTTAAAAAAACGTTGCATTTCGTGTTTTTCTATTTCAGGGGAGCTTTCAGAAACGGGGACAGCAAATTTCTCAAAGAACATCTGTTTCCTGAACCGAGAAGGTGTCAATTGTGCAGCAAGTGAGCGTTCGCACTGCTTTCTAGCAGAAGGCTGGCCTTTAAAGTCACTATCCCCTTATTGGCCATTAAAGTGAACTCACGACATCCTAGCCTTGTTTTCTAATGGAAGACGTTAAAATGCAGGAACAGGAGGAGGCCGGCGTTGTTTCCACTCAATGTGGGACTGCATTCCCGAAACACTCGACATGAACATGCATATAAATACATATACAGTGAAGAAAATAAGTATTTGAACACCCTGCTATTTTAGTATTTTTCCCACTTAGAAATCATTATGGGGTCTGAAATTTTCATCATAAGTGCTTGTCCACTGTGAAAGAGATAAACTAAAAAGAAAAAATCAGAAATCACAATACATGATTAATTGTGTGTAAACATACTGTACTGAATCTCCAGCGCTAAGAACTTTTACATTTTTATTGTTTAATATCTCGTGCATCCATTCAATATGGTTGGTGTAACGTGTAAAGAAGAGGCCAGCCGTTTCATTTGAAATGAAAGTGGAATAAGAAAGCTTGATGCGGTTGAGAAAATGGTTGGATCGCTTTTTTTCAGCCACCTTTTACTGCGGAGGAGGAAGTCGCCTCACTCTTGAAGCTCAGCTTCCAAAAGTAAGTTAAATTCAACTTTATTTATCTTTACAGAGCATATTATTTTATGAAATGTTATTTTTTTAGTGCAAAACAGTACAGGTTAGTTATACAAGCCTTAAACATACTTCTATAAACCTTAAACATACAAAATATAGCTTGAAGCACCTTATGAACAAATTAAACTTACCAACGATAGTTCGAAACTTATCCTGTTCGTAAGTAGGGCAGCGTCTGTACTAATCCCTTTCATCTTTTTTCGACATTGTGTTTTTTTGACATTTTCGACGTATATACTTTTATCTTTTTTCAACATTTTTGACATACTTTGTGTTTTTTTATTCGATATTTTTGACATACTAACCCTATTTCATATTTTTTTTGACATTTTCAGCATACTAACAACATACTAAATAACCCCTTTTATCTTTTTTTCAACATTTTTGACACACTAACTAACCCCTTTCTGTTTTATTGACATTTTTGACATAATAACCCCTTTGTGTTTTTTTCGATATTTTCGACATACTAACCCTTTTCATCGTTTTTTGGACGTTTTTGACATACTAACGCCTTTGTG
The DNA here is from genome assembly GCF_059441175.1 of Urocampus carinirostris. NCBI lineage: Eukaryota > Metazoa > Chordata > Actinopteri > Syngnathiformes > Syngnathidae > Urocampus > Urocampus carinirostris. Next base: position 39,845,557 of record NC_142353.1, read on the forward strand.
GTTTTTTTCGATATTTTCGACATAACCCTTTTCATCTTTTTTTTAGACATTTGTGTTTGTTTTTTTAACATTTTCGGCAACTAACACTTTTGTGTTTCCTCAACATTTTTGACATACTAACCCCTGTCATCCTTTTTTTGACATTTTCCACATACTAACTATAACCCCTTTGTGTCTTTTTCAATATTTTCGACATACTAACCCTTTTGTTTTTCTTCAACATTTTTGACATACTAACCCCTTTGTGTTTTTTTTCGATATTTTCTACATACTAACCCCTTTCATCTTGTTTTCGACCTTATCGACATACTAACCCGTTTGTGTTTTTTCAACATTTTCAACATACCCCTTTGTTTTTCTTCAACATTTTTGACATACTAACTAACCCCTTTTTTTAATATTTCCGACATACTAACCCCTTTCATCTTTTTTTCGACATTTTCAACATACTGACTAACCCCTTTCATCTTTTTTCCCACATTTTTGACAAACTAACCCCTTTGTGTCGATTTAAGTTTATTTGTATAGCCCTTAATCACGAGAAGTCTCAAAGGACTACACAGCCCATAGATTATTGCAAACTACAGACTAATATTCCACCATCCCCGATCTAAAACCTACATGAGGGAAAGGAAAAACTCAAAAACCTTTATCAAATACATTTTTGACAAAAATCATATTTTTAGATATTCTAGTTAACTAAAAGCTTTTTTCAAATGTATCATATTTTATTAAACAAAATATGTACGTAAGGCACGGCAGATAAGTGCTTCAACATTTTTTGTTGAAGTTGTTGATTTTATTATATCCTGTTCTGAATTCCCATCTGTAAATTTGAACTCCCTGTGCAAACACTGTACACCGAGGCTCCAAAGAAAATTTCATTGGCCTTTGATGTAAATGACAATAAAGACAATTTTGAACATCGGAAAGCGAAAGAGTAAAATACAAAATCGCAACCATTTTCCGTTTCGGCAATGACGTATCTCCACCAGTCAAGTTCCAAAGCGTAAACGTGCTCGGTGGTCGACATCAAGCTGAAATGCCAGATGGTTTGCTTCTTTGTGTGTGTGAGAGTGCGAGAGAGAGCAAGAGAGAGCTTTGGCATTTCAAAGAGAGATATCAGTATAGAGGGCGAGAGGTGCGCCGTGCACCTCTCCATCCGGCCCCTCTCAAACGATGGCGGCTCGCGCTTTTCGCGACTCAACCTGCACCCCGCCACTAGACGGTATTAGGCGAGATGATAGGGTGGTCGGGGGTCCCTGTGGCTCTGCCATGTGTCTGGTCTGGGCTTCCCGGCTTGATAAGCGGGCTTGCTTTCGCCGCCCCCGATAAAACTTGGGCCTTTTTTTGCAAATGCCAGTGCGGGACTGAGGGCAGATGGGCCCCAATGTGGCCTCACCTCAACGAACCGCGGGGGAACGCGTGCTTCTTATCAGCGCCCGTGCACCTGCACAGTCAACACAATAGGAGACCACTGATGTGTTTCGAGTTGGTGGAAAGCAAATGCAATGGCAGGCAGACAGGAACTAGTTGCAATATGGATTGCGCTCTTTTGTGCAAAATTAACTTTTCGTACCGTTTTTTCTTTCGGATGGACGTCTGCAAAAGGTGTTGCTTAGGGCCCGGTCACACAGCCGTTTGCGTCTGTATCGCGGGTAAAATTTTGCGTTTTTTTTTTGCCCGTGGTTGCCCGCGATGGAAAATGCGTAAAATTGGCCAACCCGCTGTTCATCGGTGGTATGCCCGCAAAACAGACGCCGGCGACTGTTCCGCTTCCTCATTGCGTCATTTCCGTGTCATTTTCTCGTGTGGACCACGGGTATAAAAGCTCCCGAGCCGGTGTTGTGCCCAAATACGACTCCTACGCAAAATCCCCCCCCCCTCGCGTGAACGCGCATTCTGCTGCGATCGCTTTTGTTGGAAGCGTGCATTGACGTTGGTGACTTTTTCATCCGCGTTAACAAACGCATTTTGTAGAATACGATCGCACTTTATTGTTTAAATAAACGCGTTATATGGACTAGGATCTCCCAATTGTTATAATTAGCTCGCTTTATTGTTTTAATAAGCGTTTTATATAGAATACGATCGCTTTTGTTGGAAGCGCAGCAGAATGCGCGTTCACGCGAGGGGGGGGGATTTTATATACGGTGTGCATTACCGTTCGATTACGTTCACAACAAAAACAAAGACAGAATGGTTTAAGTTGTATTACATTCCCAACAAATGCAAGACGAAGTGGTTTTGGTTATATGTTCGCCATTACATTCCCTAAAAGTGATATAAAAGTGAGATAAAACGAGGTAAAAGCGGTTGTAGTAGCGAGGGGATGCAAATCTCGGCAGGGATGCATTTCTCGGCATAACACCGAGCTGTAGAAATCATAACCGCTCGAGACACAGTCCCGTGAAGATCAAGATTTCAAGCTATGGCACCGAAGAAGCCAATATGTTATTATTGTAATAGTTTTTCATTTTGATTTTATTATCTTGTTATGAAATGAAAAAAAATGTCAAGAAATAAAAATGGATTAAGACGAGGTCACTACGCTGACGGGGATCCATGTTCACCCCCTTGACGTCTCGAGCACAACTGACGTGTGCTCGGCAAATCGCGCTGTATATACGCGGAGAAAGGCGTTTGACCGTCACACGCGTAACACGCTAATTTCACGTAATAACACCGCGATACAGGCGCAAAACATGCTATTACCATGCTCCACCTATGATTACCCGCTGAAATTTCCCGTCCTACCCATGTGTAACCACGCCCTGGCCGCGGCCAGAGCACGTCGTTCCGCGTCATTTCCGTGTCATTACCTCGTGTGCCAGAAATTTCTGGCCGTGATTCAACCTCGATACGCCCGTGCAAGGTTGTGTACCCGCGCTCTAAAGTATTGAGCAGCGCAAAACATTTTCGCGCTGCCATCCGCGCGTGAATTTCCGACCGCGTGTTAAGCACTGATGTATCTCGTCTGTATGGCGATCTCAAAGCGTCCAATAGCGTCCGCCTCACAGGCAGAAATTTCTGGCCGTGATTCAGCCGCAAACGGCTGTGTGACCGACCCCTTAGAGATCAACTGTTCAACTATAACCAACGGCAATGACTTTGAAACAGAGCACTAAGTTGTGCTGAGATTTGAATTCAAAAAGGTATTCCCAAATTCTTAAACATCATTTTTGCGAGAAATCTGTCACGGTATGTCGGACAGACCCAAATGCAGGACACAAAGAGTCGTACAATGGGAATGTAGGGGCAGCATTAGCTCAGGGGGTTGAGCGCTCGTCTTGGGATCAAGAGATCGCAGGTTCAATTCCCGTGTTATATGTCGAAGTGTCCTTTGGCCAGACACTGAATCCCTAATGCCTACAATAAGCAGGTCGGCGCCTTGGTGTGTGAGTGTGTGTGAATAGTTAAGTGTGAAGCACATTGTAAAGCGCTTTGGGAGGTCTTCATTCACTTGAAAAGCGCTATATAAATGCAGACTATTTACCATTTATGTGATCAAAAACTAAATTGACTAAAGAGAAGGTGGAGTGGGACCGGGACGGCTAATGAAGGGAAACTTGAGAGGTGGTCTTGAGGTGGCAAAAGATGTGAAAAGAAGATTTGGGAATTCCTTGAAGAAGAGGTGAGGAAGGTCTCAGGACAAGGAGGGGACTGCCTACGAGGGAACACTTGGGAGAGAAACTAGGTGGTCATGGGGTGGCGAAGCTCTTGAGAAAAAGATTTGGGAGTACCTTGAAGAAAACACTTGGTGAAGAAGGTTTTGGGAAGAGAAGCATGTGGTCTTAGCAAGCGAATGTCTTGAGTAGGATTCAAAGACGAATCAGCAAAGTAGAACGGGAGGCTGGAGAATATATAGTAGGGATAGACTAATTGGCTGATTGGGAGCACTTACAAAGGGGCGTTGAGAGGGGGACTGGGAAATGGGGTAAACCTGCCATCTCTTAGAGAAAGGTGGGACTGCAGGCACTGAACCATGACAAAAATCCATATATATTTTATAGGTATAGCTGTCATGGTTGGGTGGTAAAGGATAGACCCATGTGGGGGAGGCAGGAACTGCAGGCAAAGGTCCTCAAAAAGAGACAAAATCAGGACTATAGTACCAAACAAACAAGTGTGCATTAAACAACAAACTGCCCCCACCTAAAAAAAGAGAAATCCAGGACCAAAGCCAGAAATTGAAATTGAAAAAGCCACAGAGTAACAAAATATCCACACAACAAACCTAAAACAAAATAAATGAGACCCGGCATGGTAGTGGAAGTGAAAATGACCTGAGGAGGATGACGGAAGAACTTAAAATGATCTTACAAAGTTTGCTAAATAATTATTTTTAAAGGGTTTTGTATAACAGGTGTGTGATAATTGTGCCCAGTTGAAAACCCCAGTTGGGGCCCTCTGGTGTTGGGAGGTATGCCATACCCTTGCAATATCTCAAATATCTTCAAAGATAATGCATTTGGAAGACAGAATGTCTTGTCTTTAATCAAGCCATTCGTCATAATGTTTTACCTGTGAATTATTCAAAGAGGTTACCATTGTATTAAGCTAAGTTATGGTAAATTTCGTGGAGAATATGTAGGCGTAGTGTCCCAGGTGGATGCAGTAATAGTATGTGGTTTATGTCTTTTCCGCTTGCCAAAAGATGAAAAACGATACGAGCAGTTTGTGGAAACTCGATGCCTGCATAGTCACTAGAAAAAGAAGTTTTGTACTACACTAACAACTAAACTATGCAGTTCAATGCAGTTGCCCAAGCATTGTGTCGCAGGTTCATGCAGTAATGGTACAACAAAGGGTGAGCTACCAAAAAGGCAAAAAAAAAAAAACCCACCAAGAGCCGGCAAGTGGGTCAAATAGAAACCCCGGCCCGGAACAACGCGAGCCTGGCCGACCAAAAAACACACAGTAAACAGGCTAACCGGGAACCAAGAACAAAAAGGGTCAATGGCTATGCCGATAACGCGCAGCCAGACGGAAACAAACCAAGGGACATGGCAAAACCTGTGCTAACGCCAGGCTAGCCAGCCAAACAAAACACGGTGGGCAGCCAACCATGAGCAAACAAAGCGGGAAAACCCTCCGCAGCCCCGACGCTAACGAGTAGCTAGCCGGACAAAATCATACCAACCGCGACACACACGGGTAAAACACAAACAGACACCACAATTGCCAAAATGAGAGGTATGCAATCACTATTCACTAAAATCCTGATCTATTTCAGAGGTTGTCTAACATGTTGTGTTAATGGGAATCTCTACTTCGAAAGTGTTGTGTTCCTTCAATGAGATCACTGCTCCACAGCAAAGAAGCCAGTTACCGTTGAGACTAAATTTCTCAAGTTCCCCAAAGGAAAATACATGAATTCGTTCACAAAGATTTTTTAAACTGACTTATATCCAGTGGGTGTGGTATTACAACTCGAAATATGTAAACAAAAATTAGTATACTGCACCAGTAAAATTTTGATTTCTTTTAAATATGAAGCCCTTTGAGACTCCTTGTCATGATTACCGTTATGCTTCTCCTGTGCCTGCTCCTTTGGCGCCAACTGCCTCGGACTCTGATTGGCTCTCTCTATCCCTATTTAAACCCACTCCTATCTGTCCCCTGTTGTCCATCTGCGAACCTCAATTAACACTAGGCAAGCCTTTTTTCGACCTTGACTCCCACCTGTTTTTGCTCCTGTCTGTTCTCCGGCTTCGACCCGTTTTTGATCCTCACCACGTTTACTCTCCCGTCCCGACTTTCGACCTCTTTTTGCCCTCGACCACGTCTACTCTCCTTTCCTGGCTTCCGACTCGCTTCCGACCACGACCACGTTTTTGCTCTCATGTCCCGGCTACTGACCCGTTTTCCGTTCCCGACACCGCCATCGCTCGCCACGGGAGATCCACCTCCGCATTCAGAGCGACCTGCTTCCCGCGTTCAGCAATCACCGAATCGTGGGCGCAACCCTTCTTCCAATAAAACTTGTGAGAAACGCAACACAAGTGGGTCCTGTCTCCGTTCTGGTCCTGACACTCTTTGTGATAAAGGGCTATACAAATAAACTTGATTATGGCATACATTTTTCTATAAAAAAATATCATCATTCTCTTGAATCTTGAAGGTTTATAAAATATACCCCAAAATGTCTTCTGGGTTGGGGCTAGCCATCTTGTTACATTTCAGTCTTTTAATTATTCTCTGTCGTAGTTTCAGGATGTGGCTTGCTAAATGCCTTCTTGGAGGTGTGTGTTTGTGTGTGTTAGCATATGCTTACGCACGAGTGTGTGTGTTTTCTATAATTGTGTAAACCAATGAGGACTGATAAGCCGAGTGGAGCCAGACAGCAGACGCTTAAAAGATGTCTGCATTGATAATAAACGCAGCGTTTTGTATGACCAGCCTCACTCACAGAATGGAACACTCACTCCATCCTCTTTGTTTCCCGTGTGTGTATCTCAGAAGCCGGATGAGTCTTATAAAAATAAAAACAATCCAGTACATAAATTGATCTCAGGATGCCGGGAAGGCTGAAGTTGAATTCTGATCTGTGAGATGGTATCAGGCCTCCGTTCAAGCACACACAAGAGAGCTTCATGAAGCTTCATGACACATTTGGAAACGTCTGCAAAGCCCCAGTTTGAGGAGGATCAAAGCCCGGTATGCACGGGGGTTCTTACGGAGGGGGTCCGTCGCTATGATCTCCAGCACTTGTTGAAATGAATCCTCCGAGGCGGGCGCCCTGGCGAATGTGTGGCCTTGAAAGGTTAAAGCTAATTGATTGCATGTTGTCAGAGTCCTTAAATCTTCAACCGTGCATGTGTTCCCAAGGACATCATCATCGTCATCATCATTATAATCATCCAGTGTTTGCCAGTGTAGACCCCTCTCCTCCCTCCTCTTCCCTCCTGCATGTGTTTTTGAACTTGCGGATAAAGCCATCTGCACTTCCCTCTGGAGGACCGCAGCTCCCTCGCCTCCCTGTCCCTCTTTCATTTTCTGCTACCGCAGTAATGGGACAATGGCAACGTCTTTCCGCTCTAGTTGGGATTGGCAGTGCTGATAAGAATTCTAGACACAATTAGATGAAATAGCTTCTTAAAGAGACGATGGTGTCAGTGGGAGACGACCTGTGGGACAAACTATTCTGATCCAACTGCTTCCTCCTAAAAAAGACCTCATCCCCGTGTCCTTGTTTGGACGTAGTCCTTGAAACCCTTGGTCTACTGGCTACCACCTCGTCCACTTGTATTATCTCGTTTGAAAAAAAAACAGCTGGGGTGGGCATGCACAGTACGTAACTCAGCGCACAGCTCCAGCTAGCTTTTAGCACCTTGTTACATTGAAAATAAGTATATCAGACTCGAAGGAAATTCAGAAGAGCTCAAAGAAAGGGTTGATTACCACTGGGTGCTCCATAGATTGTTATCTTGTTCCGGAAACGACTCGGGTGGCGTCAGGGAAAAGCAAGAGCAGTGCTGCTGGTCCGGCTTACGGCTAACAGCTAGACTAACAAGCCTTAGAATCAGACCAACGCCAGGTCCATCAGCCATGAAATGGATGACCTGGATCTACAACTCATGGGAAACTTCTACATCAGGGACTCTTTTATTTTAATCATAGACTTGGCTCAAAGCCGAGGACACTAGTTGCTAGTGGGCAGGTAGCCAGCCGTTCTCTAAATTGCTTTCCTACTCTGAAAGGACAGGCTCTCCAATTTCGGTTTACTTTTAGATATACATCCATCCATATGTTATCTATTATCTGCACCGCTTATCTTCAGTAGGGTCGCGAGGGCGCTGGAGCCCATCCCAGCTATCTTCGTTTGCAAGCCAGTCGCTGGGCACACAGAGACAGACAATTTGCTCATTCACACTTAGGGACAATTTGGATCTGCCAATTCACCTGACATGCACGTTTTCTGGAATGTGGGAGGAAACCGGGGAGCCTGGAGGAAACCCACGCAGTCACGGGGAGAACATGCAAACTCCAACAGGAAGGCTGGTAGCTGGAATTAAACCAGTGACCTCAGTACTGTGCTGCAAACGCCTTAACCACTCATCTGTCATGACGCATACTTTTGTACAATGACATTCAAACCATCCATTCAACTGCAGTAATGGGTTGTGTGTTATCATTTGTATAATAGGTAAAGCTTTTGTCTTGGGATCAAGAGGTTGCAGGCTCGATTCCCGGATCCGCTGTATCCTTGGGCAAGACACTAAATCCCTAATCCCCCCAATAAGCAGGTAGTTGCTGAAGCCGCTATCGTTGTGTCAGTGTGTGTGAATGGGTGAGTGAGAAGCACATTGTAAAATGCTTTGGAAGGTCTTCAGTGACTTGAAAAGCGCTATATAAATGCAGACCATTTACAAACTATCTTTAGAACATCTTTATTCGCTTGCATCCATTTATAATATTGGACACCAAAGGAGATTGCACAGAATGTCAGGGTTGTTCCATATGTTGATATTATTCTTTGCTGTTGTTCCTTATTTTGACTACTATGCACTGGTCACTTTTGGCTAAAAATGTTGCTTTTTTAGTTCTGTTTTTTGGAAACCTTGGATTTTTAATAAACAGAAAGTGTCATTTTAAAGCTCTTGGGGTACAAGTTCAAAGTTCAAAGGACTTTTCTCCTTATTTTATTCTACAAAATAATAAACTTATTGCTGTTGGAGTATTTTGAGGGGACCTAGACTTCAACGACATTCAACAACACATTTCGTCGTTTGTAATTAGCATATCAATGTCTTAGCAGACTTCACTCATCACTGAGACAGGCATGATAGGGGAAATATCATGCTGTGTTGAGGCCCCCCGACTAATCGTCGTTGAAAGGTCCAATATGACTTGCAGGCAGGCATCAAGCAGACACAAATATGAAGGTGCGGAGGGGACTGGGGCTGTTGTTTACGAGTTAAGTGAAGCGGACCATCACAGAAAGAGTTGTGCAAAGGCCAAAAAAGAGATGGAGATTAAAAGGAGAGAAAAGAACAGAGAAGTGCGAGGTGAAAGCAACCTTTTTGAGCACATGTGTCACTGTACCTATTCCTTCATATATGACATATACTATACTATATACCAGGGGTCGGGAACCTATGGCTCGCGAGCCAGATATGGCTCTCCCTAGGAGTACCGTATTTTCCGCACTATAAGGCGCACCGGGTTATAGGGCGCACCCCGAAAAAATAGTTTTTGGTCCTATTTTTGACATACATAAGACGCACCGGATTATAAGGCGCTACAATGGGAACGTCGACAAAACAGTCAGATAGTAGAGTCCAACTTATTACCCCCTTAACATTCCGAAAGCTTGCAAAGACGCAAATACGTGTCGAGAACCAAGCGGATGCGGTGTCTGTACGATGTCACTCAAATGCATCGTTCCATCATTCGGAAGGTTAAAGTCTTGGGATTCAAGAAATGCCAACCATTCCTTAGTATCTATTTTCTTTTTCGCTCGCAACTTTACTGTGCATATGACAATAAACACTTGGAATTGAGTTTAATTTAAAAATAGACACTCCATTCCATCCATTATTTGCACCGCTTATCACAGAAACATCGAGTTCAGTCTGAAACAAGATACTGGGACAATATAAAACCCGGAGTAGCTCACCGAAGTCGTTGTGTTCATAATAATGTGCAGCCAATGTCCTCTTATATCCGTGAGGGTAGTAAATCCAGGAGAATAAAATAATTACAAATCCAGAATAGAAAAAAAAGCTTTCTCTATGCCTTCAGCCACGTGCTATACACATTCATCTTTTTCGGCCAATTGCAGGCTTTGTTTCGCCGTTTAAGCCAATGCCAGCCTGTAAATGATAAAAAGGATCCACCCCTTGACCTCCGAATAACTTTAGCCAATAGTGATCGATTCAAATGATGATTGACACATTGGTTAGCCAATGAAACGCCGGTAAATAAATCCCAGCATACACCGCGTACTACTTGGTGTTCGGGGGAAAATCTAGTCGGCGGCTGAAAGTTAGTTGGAAAACTTTGCAATTTTAAAATTGATTCATAAATAAGGCGCACTGTATTATAAGGCGCATGGTCAGCTTTTGAAAAAAATAAAGGCTTTTAGGTGCGCCTTATAGTGCGGAAAATACGGTACCTATGGCTTAGAGACAAATTTAATTGCATGCAAATTTTCTCCATCTCGTTCAAAACTTGAGCCATTGATCCTGTTCAGATACACGCAAAGCCAAACCAAAGCTGAATTACAATGCAGTACTTTTCAATATATATAGGGCACGTTTTCACTACAATTTACAGTCAATGTGTCACACAAATAAAACTCGTTTTGGCTGCGCAACGCCAAATCCTTTATATAAAAGCTCACTATATAATCTGTGTTCAGTGTTCAGATACTTTTTGATGAATCCACGGAACAAATTGTAAATACGCCAAAACACCGGAGGAGAACTTAAAGTTATTTGATTGGGTGAGTGGGAGGAATGGGTGGAGCTATGCAAAAAGTGCAAGCATTCCCTCCCATCTCTCGCCCTACTCCGTCTGCGCCAAAGGTAAGCACAACAGGCTCCCTGTTCTCAGAATGTTGTGACGTTTTTACGAAATAATTTGTGTAGCATTTTCATATTTCTACTTTTGACAGGAGATATATTAAGGAGAGCAAAAAGTTTATTTTTTTATATATACATTGACATAGGATCAAAGGAATTTGAATGTTATTTCAATGTTAAGTTGTTAAAGTTAAGTTCTAAGTTGTATAATTTAACAAGATATTTTTATTTACAGCAAAATAATAAATACTGTATAAGTGATTTAAGGTTTAAATGTAATATTCTGGTCTGTTTTTATTCATATTTATGTTCCAAAAACATTGAGTTTAAGTGTGTTCAATAAATGTTTATCCTGGTTGGCCCGCGACCTGAAGTGTGTTTTGAATTTTGGCCCCTTGGGCAATTGAGTTTGACATCCCTGTTTTTGAGGATAACTGTCCTATTTTTTGTAACAGGGGACCAAGGAAGGATATCAAAGACGAGCAACGCGCTAATTGTAATTGCATTGTGTTTTAAGGTTTTGTTTTCCTCCGAAGGAATGATAAACCTGGGGCAGGACATCAAGAAAAGAACATCTGAGACCGATGGAATACTTTACACACTAAACCCAGCCAATTTAGGGTCAACCCTCAACACCCCTGGTTTGCTCTCGAGCTCAGAAGGTGAATCAGAGCACGGTGCTAATAGGCTATAAATGAGCCCATATGCTTGATTTGCTGTTCAGGGAGGTAGAAGGGTAGCAATTCCCTGACAGCTGAGCTCCCCAAACCCAAGCTCACAACTTCAAAAGAAAACTGAGACCACCAAAGAGGAACTCATAACACGAAACCTCAACTACACCTGCACTGCAATGTGCCCAAAGCCTTACCTTAATAGGTGTTATTCTAAAAAAAAAAAAAAAAGGGTTTTTGACTTCAGAGCCTAAAATAATGGAGTTTTATATCCTGGAGATTTTTAGTTGTCGTATTTTAGGTCACTCTGTTAGTCAAGTTATAAACACAGGAAAACAAAGACGGCTAAGGATGTGCTTGAGTATTTTGCAAGCAAATATTGCATTTTTCATTTTGCTTTAGGGATAAAAAGCACAATAATCTAGGCACTTTATCCTTTTTCCAAGACAAAAATAGATGTTCTTATCAGGAGGCCAGAATAGACTAGGAAAACCCAGAGCATTCTTTATTTAAGGAAGCGTTCAGGGCATGCGGGAGACGTGATGGCCGTCAGACGTCAGCAGCGGCGCCGGGGAGAACACTTCGGAACGAGTGCGGAAGTCAGGCAGGTCGTGTTTACCAGGGCTGGAGAGGAGATCGAAGCGTGGGACGGAAACAGGTCGGATCGGAGGCAGGCAGAAACGGTTAAGCAGAGTTCTTAAATAAATGGGATATCAGGAGAAACACGCAGATTTACCAAATGTACACTCTGACACTGAACTCTGGGCGCAGCGCGCTTAAGAGAGAAGTGCCAGCCAATCAGAAGGCACCCACATGATTGCTCCAGGTGATCAGTTAGTAATCATGACAGTTCTGTTTTTTTTTTTGTTGACAATATCTCTGTATTACTTCTACTTGCAACATCCATTGCAGCCTGGTCATCCTGAAAGGGGGATTACCACATGTGCGGTCCCTTCTCAAGGTTTCTTCATTTTCCTCATGTTGAGGTTTTGGAGTTTTTCCTTGCCCTCATGTTGGTTTCAGATCAGGGGATAGTGTAATAATAGTCTGAAATAATAGTATGTGCAATACCTTGTGCAGCCCTTTGAGACTCTTTGTGATAAAGGGCTATACAAATAAAAATGACTTGACAGTTTGAGTAACAACGCTTGAGCATTGTTCACAACTCACTTTTTTCTCGTCTCAATAAACTGGCGAGGAAAGCGAGCTTTGTTGTGGGCACAGAGCTCGACAGCCTGACAACAGTAGCTGAGAGACGGGCACTGAAAAAGCTGCAATCAATCATGGACAATTCATCACATCCACTACACAGCATTATATCCAGACAGAAGAGCAGCTTCAGCGACAGACTGCTGTCACTGTCTTGTACCACGGACAGACTGAAGAGATCTTTTCTTCCTCATGCCATGAGGCTCTTTAACTCCACCCGGCGGAGTAAAGGCCCACATTAAACCACACCCCCTACATTGCATATTACCGTACTTTTATTGCAGTGTGTATTTTATGTAGCACTATTCAAATACTCTATACAACACGCTACAGTGGGTATTAGCACGTCACATTGGGTATTTGTATATTATATTCCTTCTGCTTTATTATTGTATTGTTCTCAGCGAAGGGATGCTGCTGGAAATGTGAATTTCCCTGCGGGGATGAATAAAGTATCTATCTATCTATCTTGACGTTACTTGTCCGCATTCTGTAGCTTTATTTTTCATCATTATTCTTTATTCAAAAAGTTGGATTCCCAAGGTCAGAAACTCGACAACCATTGTTAATTTTTAACTCAAAGAGTAGCAAATATGCCTGGTTCAACTGTGCAAGGCCCAGACCTGCTGGCAGGATATGCCCACCTTTAGCCTCTGATCAATTCCAGCACATTCTGTTTGCACAGCTTGCTTTCCATCTCTGATACCAACCGATACAATACTTTATCAACGTGCACACACAAAAAAAAACACTCACATTCGATTTACTGTAAACTAGGAGCAGGTAGACCAGTAAACCTGGAACTGATTATTTTATTTTTTTTAAATACACCAAGCACTTGGCCTCATGAATCTCTTTTTTCCTGGTCTTACATATTGCCCCACCCCCAATAACTTTTTGTCACATTGCCAGATTTCAGGCTTCAACCTTAAAGACAAAGAACTGAAAATGTGTTCTAAGAATCAACATCTGAGATACAGTGGGACCAAATCATTTCAACATTTTATATATTTACAACCCAAAAACTGAAAAATTCCCGAGAATCATGACCCCTTGTTCTTTCAGCTTAGCCAACTGACTTCAGAGGTTCCCAGATGACTTTATTAATCCAATGTCGACCTAAATGACTAATAATGACAAACTGAGTGTCATTAGGTCTCAGTTTGAATGCACCTACTCTTTGATGGGCTCAAAGGTCTGTGAAAGCAGACACTGGAGATAAAACAGCATTATGAAAAACAAAGAACACACCAGGCAGGTCCGGGATAAAATTGTGGAAAAGTTCAAAGCGGAATGGAATACTAGAAGATTTTGCAACATTTACACATCTCTCAGAGCATTGTACGAGCAATAATATCAAAATGACAGAGCAAAAAACACTGAAAACCTACCAAGACTTTGCTGTCACTCCAAACTTTTGAACCAAACAAGGAGAAAACTAATCAGTGAAGGAACCAAGAGGCCCATGTTCATATTGGATGACATGCAGGCATACACAGCTGAGGTGGGAGATTCTGAGCATAAGAATACTGCTATGTCTAAATCTGCCCGTAATTACTTCTGACGAAAATATAACTTTTTGAGCTGGATGCAAAACGTTACGTTTGGCGTAAGAGTGACACTGCAAATCACCATGAAAACACCATCCCCACTGTCAAATATGGTGGTGGTAGCATCATGTTCTGAGGTTTCTTTTCTTCAGCAGGGACTGGGAAATCCTTAGAGTTGATGGGAAGATAGATGAAGAAAAATACAGGGCAATAACTATGGTGGAGTCTGCAAGCCACCTGAGAAAGACCGTAAACATAAAGGAAAATCTACAATGGAATGGTTTAAAACCAACAATATAAAAGTGTTAAATGGCCAAGCCAAAGTCCAGACCTCAATCCTTTACAGCAGGTGTCTTCTACTCACAGACGGGAGGCCAATTGGAGCCCCCCAGGATGATAGTTTAAGGCCCCCGCCTTAATATGTAAGTTAAAGGGACAGTGTTTATTTTTTTCCCGCTCGATGTCGCTGTATAGATGTATAATCATATTAGTAATTGCACTACTTTTAAATTCTATGTAACTCTTAATTCTATGCCGCTTTAAATTTTATGTGTATATGTGCACTATATCGGGCAGACAGTTTGCGAAAAGACAATAAATAGAATAGAATAGATAGAATAGAATAGAATATACCTCTATTGTCATTGTTACAAAATGGGTTAACATATTGTGACAACGAAATTGGGCATGACACTCCAGTTTTACACATTCACAGTGAGGTATGAGCCAAGAAGATAAAGGAACAGAGAAGATAAGGTTATAAAACAAGCGGGATAAGGCTATAGTTATAATTTACATGGTATTTACACAAGAAATGTCGGCATGTGGGATGTTACATACAGTGTTGTCGTGATACCGTTGGTATCGTAAGGGTTGTGCAATATTGCATTTGGTGCAAAGTCATCATAGTGCAAAAATAGTCAGCATATGCATTGGTGCAAACATAGACATCATAGTGCAGCAAACATAGACATCATAGTGCAAAAGGCGTTCTATGTTCTCTTTTTCAGGGAAGCGGTACTTTTGGCCCAGCTCACTAACAACCCCAACAACCTTGCCCAAGGAGAATGCCCATTAACGCAGGGCCATTCTGCTTAAGATATGCTGCTAGTCTAGAGTGGAAACGCGCAAAATTCAAAGTAATTTCATACCAATCGGGTTTTGTCATTGACACATCAGTTCTAGGTGACTGCCTGACAAAAATACTCGTATGCAAGAAGAACAAAGGTAAGTGTAAAGGTATGCAACGCACGTGACTTTCTTTAATGAGTGCGAGAAGATAAGCAGTGTTTGCTGTGAGGATGTTGGGGGGGGTTGTTCCAGTTTAGAAATATCCGTCACCAGGTACTCCGAGTGAGAGGTTTGTTGTTATATAAATGTGACTAGGTGCTCAAACGGGAATTAAAATATTTAAAGAGCTTGCATACAGTACATGTAGCAATGGACGGAAGCTGCTATCAGAGGGGTGCTTGTGAAGAGGTGGTTATTGCCATTGAGAGCCTGCTCTTTGCGCAAGAGAGTCAATTCACACCCGCCTCTCCTTCAGTACGGTGAACATAACAGCCTCTAAAAATTCTATTTCTGTTCAAGTGCTTATCTGCAAAGTACGCGTTATATTCTCTTTTTACACTTTTCAAATGCTAAGCATTCCTTACTCAAGGTTTGTTTTACACAGAGATCAGTCACAGCTGCTCGCATTTGTTTTCCATCGGATTGGATGTATTTTTTTTATTGCTTTGGTTTGCATGAGGTTTAAGTCAGAAAGTTAATTTTTATGAGGGTAAGTGAAGCAAAATGTCAGGACCGGAACGGAAACAGGACCCAATTGCGTAACTGTGAAGTTGACTGTTTTGGGATGTGTATTTCTCAGACTTCCATGCTATGAAATTAATCTGTTTTTATATTTAGGAATATAAAAACCATCATCACACACATACACATGGTCACGTTTCAAAGATCAGTCTAATTCCATTTTCTTTGTAAATACGTTTCTCAATTTTATTTCGTTTTCTTGTCAAGTCGCGCTTATGTACCAGCTCAGTAGCCTAGATGGTAAGGCGCCCGCTTTGAGACTGGGAGGTCGGTGGTTCGCGCCCCGGCCGAGTCATTCCTAAGACTTAAAAAGTGGTCGGCGGCGCCCTCTGTTGGCTGCGGCTGCATCGGCTCGCTACAACGGGTCAGGTGCTATCGACATTTCGTTCTGTGTACATTGTTACACAGAATGACAAAACAAGGAAATTATTATTATTATTATTATGTGTGACTTCATTTCCTGTTTATGTGTCAAGAAAATAAACTACGGCTAATGACCGATTGGGAGGAGTACGGCCGGGGATTCTGGGAAGATGGCTGCTCGGCCGTGCCCGTTCCATTCGCGAGGGAGGTTAAAACCTAAATGAGTGTTTTCATCTGAGTAATTCTGCCAGTAGAGGTTTTATATCTTGTATAGCTCTCACAGTAACGTTTCTCACAAGTTTTATTGAATAGAAAGAGGAAGGGCTGCGCCCACGATTCGGTGGTCGCACTCGTACTTGGATTGTGATCCGAACGCGGAAGTGGATCTTCTGTAGCGAGCGATGGTTGTCAGGGCGGAAAACTGGTCGGTAGCCGGGACGGGAAAGCAGACGTGATCAGGATGAAAAACGGGTCGAAACCTTGGACAGGAGCAAAAAACAGGACAGGCGTGAGTCAGGTTAAAAAAAAAAGGCTTGCCTAGTATACACGGAGATTCGCAGACGGACTGACTACAGGGGATTGATGGAACAAGGTTCAAATAGGGATAGGGAGCCAATTAGAACCCGCGGCGGTTGGCACCAAATGAGCGGGCACAGGTGAATCGCATCGGTAATCATGACACAAAAATGGAATAGAAAATCTTGGTTTTTACATTAAATTCATTCTACACAAATAAACGACTATAACGATAGAGCCAGGCTTTCTTTAGCAAAGCAAATGTTGGGATTTGTTGGTAGTGATGAACCCATGTGGAGGAGGCAGGAACTGCAGGTAGAGGTTCTCAAACAGAGGACGTATTTATTAACGAAAATCAAGACCAAAGTAACAAACAAAGAAGTGGGAACTAACACAACTAACAAAATGTCCAAACAAGAAACTAGATACAAAAAAGCTAACTTGACAGAGTTTAAACTAGAAACGACTGAAACCGGAAATGGAAACTGCAACAGATAAAGTAAACAAAGTAACAAATGAACCGGACATGGAAGTGAAAATAACACATAGGATGACAGAAAGAGCGCACCATTTTCCTCTAATTGTTCTCCCCAGCCTTTTATGAGATTTTGGGTGTTTGGGGCTACCCTTAGCAGCAAGATGGCGGTCAATCTTGTCAGCGCCCTCTAAGTGAGCCTCGCATTATGCAAAATAAGTACACATTTCCTGAGCCATAAGTATTTTTTAAGATGCGCGTTGCAGCCTGGTCATCCTGAAAGGGGGATTACCTCATGTGCAGTCCCTTCTCAAGGTTTCTTCATTTACCTCATGTTGAGGTTTTTCCTTGCCCTCATGTAGGTTTTAGATCAGGGGATGGTGTCATAATAGTCTTTGGTTTGCAATAATCTGTGCAGCCCTTTGAGACTCCTTGTGATAAAGAGTGTCACAAATAAACATGACTTGACTTGAGGTTTTTGGGGTTTTACCTTGCCCTCATGTAGGTTTTAGATCAGGGGATGGTGCAATAATAGTCTGTAGTTTGCAATAATATGGTCTGTGCAGCCGTTTGATACTCCTTGTGATAAAGAGTGTCACAAATAAACATGACTTGACTTGAGGTTTTTGGGGTTTTACCTTGCCCTCATGTAGGTTTTAGATCAGGGGATGGTGCAATAATAGTCTGTAGTTTGCAATAATATGGTCTGTGCAGCCCTTTGAGACTCCTTGTGATAAAGAGTGTCACAAATAAACATGACTTGACTTGAGGTTTTTGGGGTTTTACCTTGCCCTCATGTAGGTTTTAGATCAGGGGATGGTGCAATAATAGTCTGTAGTTTGCAATAATATGGTCTGTGCAGCCCTTTGAGACTCCTTGTGATAAAGGGTGTCACAAATAAACATGACTTGACTTGAGGTTTTTGGGGTTTTACCTTGCCCTCATGTAGGTTTTAGATCAGGGGATGGTGCAATAATAGTCTGTAGTTTGCAATAATATGGTCTGTGCAGCCGTTTGATACTCCTTGTGATTAAGGGCCTCACAAATAAAAATTATTTGACTTAACTTGACTACTGCCATGTGTGGCCAAGGAGGACACATGCAAACTCCCTCATTATCTGAGCAGTCCAAATGACATCATATCTTCTGACACAGGCGGGTACATTTTAAATCTAAATTTTACCGGCACATTGGCCTAGTGGTACAGTGGCTTTCCCGGAACCAGGAGGTCAGGGGTTTGATCTGGCCGAGTCAAACCTAAGACTCTATTGGTACCCTGCTTGGTGCTCAGTATTATGGGACAGAGCCAGTGGTTTTGGTTCCCTGAAGCT
The DNA here is from genome assembly GCF_059441175.1 of Urocampus carinirostris. Classification (NCBI taxonomy): domain Eukaryota; kingdom Metazoa; phylum Chordata; class Actinopteri; order Syngnathiformes; family Syngnathidae; genus Urocampus; species Urocampus carinirostris. Next base: position 39,864,013 of record NC_142353.1, read on the forward strand.
ATTCTAAAAGCTATTCTACAGGCAATGTTCCCTGTAATTTTCCACGGGTCTGAGCGTTCAAACAAAGTCGGTGAGCAACGCTTGAAACAACAGTGAGCAACCATAATCCCAAGTGTGGCAAGATAATAATTATCAAACATGTCCAAAACTTGACATCAAGTTACATTTTGCTGAGTTTCCGGCAATGCAAAATTATTTTTCTCTTTCGAATGAATCGACTCATGTACTATTGCAAAGGTTGTACGGCCTACAAACGTCGTTTGTTCTTACAATTCTTTCCCAAGATATCCATTTCTTTTTATTTCCTGATATATTTTGTCGCATAATATTAACAATCTTGGGGGCTTATTTACAGTAGTCGGTTGTAAGATACAGAACTGTACTTAATCACATTTTTTGGTGGAAGTACAATGTTGGCAACAAGATTCACTTGATATAATTGGAAATTATTAGAATGCAACACAAACTTTTTCTTCTTTTTTCCGTGTTTTTTTCTCCTTTTTTAAAAAAAATCTCATTGTGTTTATTTTTTCCGAGCTTTTTTCTAAATTTTTCCTTCTTTTTTTCCTCTTCCTTTTGTTTCTTTTTTTCTCAGCTTTTCACTACTTTTTCATTTTGGTATTTTTTTCTTTTTTGTTCTATTCCCTCCTTCTTTTAAGTCATTTTGTGCATAGTTTTACATAATATTTGATCATGTTGGGATTAAAGAAGCAAAAACAACCTGAAGAGCCGTTTAGGACCCGAAAGAGCCGGTTCCTTTTAGTGAGCCGAGCCGAAGAAGCCGGTTCTCGACCAACTCTACTAACTTTACTCAACTTCGTTCTACTCTGACTCGACTTCAAAATACCGCATTTAGGACACAACGTCAAGGGGACCCGTGTATTTTTACCTTCATGCACTGTAACTTTGACTTAAGTCGCTTCTTAATTAGTCATTTTGAGCCCTCATTTTTGTGCGCTGGCTAGATTTTTTTTGTGCGCAGAGAATGTGCGAGCAGTGCGCAATTGCGCAAGCGAGCAGCTTAGAGGGAACACTGCCTACAGGTGTACTCATACTTAACCACCAAGCTGTTATTCTGCTCATGTTGAAGTTAGACGAAATGTATCATTGCCTATACTATAATCAATACTTCAAAGGTGGACGTCATAGTCTGAAGTTTGGCACAAAACAAAGTCTTTGGTTCTCTCTGTTTGCTTTGGCTCTTCAAGTGTTTCAATTCATCTCATTCGCACAGTTTTTTTTCCAAATGCTACTTTCACAAAAGGGCACGGATAGAAAGTGCTATTTGTGCTCTGGTAGAAGTTGGAAAAGCTAATTTACTTACTGGTCAAACAAAGTGAGTCCACTTGTTGAATTTTTCAATCTAGAGGCCAGAACACAGTGTTGGGTGTTGCAATAACTGTATGAGTTTAGAAATTGACATGCAAAAGTATGTAAAGGGTGTAATAATAACTTTTGTTTTGTTGAAATTCCTGCTGAAATATGTTGTATAGTTTTGTGTAAGTGTCCTGCAATGATGAGTCCAACAGTGCCACCTGCTGGTATGGGGTAAGGTTTGGTTTGGCTTTTGATCTTGTGACCGGAAGGCGGATGCCGTTGGCAGTCTACAGCGCGCTGCTAACGGTAAGGCACGATGTTTTGGTGCTCAGAAAAAAGTTAATTTTAAACATTAAAACCACAGCTGACAAATATCTCAACATGCACAGTAATGTGATTGACGTTGTCAAGCTGTTTGGACTTAATTTTCTTTTGTTTCTGTCGCCATTTATGTTCGTTTTGCCGGACGTTGCATGTTGTGCTAAAATGCTAATTCCCCTTATTGTCTTGAAAGCCAGCAGAGGAGCTAACCACGTGTTGTGTGTGACTCATTCATTTGCAGGTAAATTGTACCCGTTTTTATACTCGCTATTGTTATTATTTCTATTTTCTCATATATATAAAAAGGATGATGTTGGTTAAAATTCAGTTTAAAGAAAAATAATTAATTGTAATTGTTAAAAAAAAACACTATACGATCTCTTGTTAAAAGTATCTTGTTAAAATCGATGTAAAAATAATTGTCATGGTGGATTTTCTGAACTTGTATTGTATCTCAACTGTAAAGAAAATGTATTGGGCAGTCTACAGCGCGCTGCTAAACTCGTACTGTGTGTCTATAACACTAGAAGCAAATCAGCTATCGAAAATGAATAAACATTAAGTTGATAACAAGTTTAAGTATTTGATTTTTGCACATCTTCATACAGTTGCAGTCCTTATTTATAAATGCAGTAAGATGACATCCACCACACTTAAAGTTATTACGCCTGAATTGTCATGGAATTCATCAAACTAGCTCTGTTAAGGGAAAACAGACATTATTTCTTCGATTTTTGTGGTTTCAGGAAGCGTTCCATGATCTCACACACTTCCGGGAAGCTTTATTGCGCACGTGCAGTTTCCCTCATCCAGAATATTTTTTGCCACAATGCATTGTGGTCTTACGGTAGAGTTGAAGGATACAGACGCTGCCCTACTTACCATCGTTCGTAATTTGAATTTGTTCGTAAGTTGCTTCAGTGCATTTTGTATGTTTGAGGCTTATATATCTCAACTGTAAAGAAAATGTATTGGGAAGTTCACAGCACGCTGCTAACGTGTTGAAAGCCAGCAGAGGAGCTAACCACGTGTTGTGTGTGACTCATTCATTTAACCTGTTTTGTTTTGCACTAAAAAATAAACATTTCATAAAACAATGTGCTCTATAAAGATAAATAAAGTTATTGTAAATTCCAGACTATAAGCCGCTACTTTTTCCCCAAATTTTCAACCCTGCGGCTTATTCAGAGATGCTGCTAATTTATGTAATTTTTTTAACGGGCCGCTGAGAGGTAAGATTTAGACCGGTGGAATATATCTGCCGAGGAAGAGCACATCCTATGAGCGTCTACATACCCTCTTCGTGCAAATTGCACAAAATAAGGGGTGTATTGAACGACGTCATTATAAAATTTCTTTCCGACATTAAGAAAGACAATTTAGATGCCTTTACCAAGGAGGAAGAAGCGGATGGCCTGCCGTTATTCTTGCGATTATGTCATTTATTTCCTTATCAAACTAATTTGCAGGTTTGCGAGCGTCTTGTTAGTAGCGTGAGGCTACCTCCCAAAGGCACGATTTAGGATGAAAGTTATATTATTATTATTAAAGCTTTGAAAACTCTCTCGATGTACCGTCTTTCTTTGTAAATGTGTAATATGTAGTTGCAACTGTATATTTTTGTAATGTATTTATTTGTATTTATTTGAGGCACTTATTCTGCACAAGCAAATTAAAAAAGAGGGGCGGAGCAAACGCCAACGCTGATGGAAAAGTGGGGACCGGTAAAGGTGAGTTTTTGTGGACACGGCCGACAATAATGGATTTATATTTTTCCCACCCTTACCTTTGGAAATATACACTTTTTTTCCTTGGATTACTATCAACGGGCACCCAGAATCTGCAGGTCTGCAGCAAATTTTAAGAACCTATATCATTTTGCGTTGATTTTGGCGGCTGTGATTTTTGGACTGTGTACTTCAATGAAGGACATTTAGTTTAAATCGCAGGACTTAGATAGATAGATAGATAGATAGATAGATACTTTATTCATCCCCTAAGGGAAATTCACATTTCCAGCAGCATCCCTGAGCTGAGAACCGTACAATAATAAAGCCAAAAGAATACAATATACAAATACCCAGTGCGACGTGCAAATGCCCACTGTAGCGTGTTATATAGAGTAACTAAATAGTGCTACACAGAATACATATTGCAGTAAGATTCGGTAATATCCAATGTAGGTGGTGTGGTTTAATGTGGGCCTTTACTCTGCCGGGTGGAGTTAAAGAGCCTCATGGCATGAGGAAGAAAAGATCTCTTCAGTCTGTCCGTAGTACAAGACAGTGACAGCAGTCTGTCGCTGAAACTGCTCTTCTGTCTGGAGATAATGCTGTGTAGTGGATGCGATGGATTGTCCATGATTGACCTCAGCTTTTTCAGTGCTCGTCTCTCAGCTACTGTTGTTAGGCTGTCCAGCTCTTTGCCCACAACAGAGCTCGCTTTCCTAGCCAGTTTATTGAGACGAGAGGCATCCTTCTTCTTGACGCTGCCTCCCCAACACGCTGCCGCGTAGAAGAGGGCGCTTGCCACTACTGTCTCATAGAATATTTTCAGGAGCTTTTTGCAGATGTTGAAGGAGGCCAGCTTTCTGAGGAAGTAAAGTCGGCTTTGCCCTTTCCTACATAGAGCTTCTGTGTTGGCAGTCCAGTCCAGTTTGTTGTCCAGCTGCACACCCAGGTATTTGTAGGTCTGGACAAATTCTACACATTCTCCCTTGATGGTTACAGGAACCGGGTGAGTTCTGGTTCTCCTGAAGTCCACCACCATCTCTCTGGTCTTGGTGGTGTTTAGGTGCAGGTGGTTTGCGTCGCTCCATCGGACAAAGTCCTGAATCAATTTCCTGTACTCCTCCTCCTGCCTGTTTCTGATACATCCCACGATCGCAGTGTCGTCGGCAAACTTTTGCACATGGCAGGACTCAGAGTTGTACTTAAAGTCCGATGTATATAGAGTGAATAGGAACGGAGAGAGAACGGTCCCCTGCGGAGATCCTGTGCTGCTAACCACAGTGTCCGATGTACAGCCCCCCTGTTTCACATACTGGGGTCTGCCTGTCAGGTAGTCAGTAATCCATTCTTGAAGTTTGGCTTGGATTCATTTCGTGTTTGTTTTATGTGGATGCATGCAGCTTATATACAGGTGCGGCTTGTGTATGGACAAAATCGGTTTTATAATTCGGCTTATAATCAGGTGCGCTCTATAGTCCAGAATTTACGGTAAGTTTAACTTACTTTTGGAAGATAAGCTTCAAGAGTAAGGCAACTTCCTCCTCCGTGGTAGAAAGTGGCCGAAAAAAGTGATCCAACCATTTTCTCAACCGCATTGAGCTTTCTTATTCCACTTTAATTTCAAATGAAACGACTCGCCTCTTCTTTACACTTTACACCAACCATATTGAATGGATGCACGAGATATTAAACAATCCAAATGTCAAAGTTCTTAGCACGCTGCAGATAGTATAGACATAGTATAGACAAAGTTCTGTATAGAATGTTTACACATGAACTAGAAAGAGCAGGCTGATTTTTTTCCTTCTGGGTGGATGATGGGTGACCTCTCACAGCACCACACGACAGTAGCGGTGGAAAGAAACACTACAGTGATGTCCTGTACTCGGAAAACGGTGCACACAATACAAAATCTAACTTACAGCAATGTCCTGATATTTTTCGACATCCCGAAAAAAATGTTCGTATCTACCGTTTTTCGTAAGTCGAATAGTCTCAAGTACGGGAGTGTCTGTACATGCTAACTTGCTTTAAAAAAACCTCATGCCTATTGTTTGAATTTCCAGGGGACTGTTCAGTTTTATATTCTGCCTCCAGGGAAAAAATTCTACAGTCCATAGATTGTGAATACAGCAGTTGCATCCATCCATATATAGTGTAAGTCTTTGGGTTTGGCACGCCACATGCAGCACACCTTGTAAGCAAATGGGACGCAGCAATGGAGGCAACTTTTGTAGCAAGAGCAACCAAGCACGGTATTTATTTGACTATGGTGAATGACAAATCATTCTTTAGTTAAAGTCAAAAGTTAAATACGGAAATAAAGTCTATTTTCGTAATGACGTCGCTCGCAAACAGCATGAACAAGGCTTTATTTGTTTGTCATTCGTCAGGAAAATATCCCATTTAGATTGCTCCAATCAGAGAGGAAACAGGAAATAGAAAGCGGTTATCTGATTGGTCTATTGACAAGCTTACGTCTGTAAACATTTGCAACACAAATTAAAAGAAAATTGCGAAGCACTAAGGACGCAAAAGTCGATGGCGAGCGATACTGTAAGTCAGGGGTCTCCAACGTGGTGCTCAGGGTCCTCGAGGAACACCAGTTCTGAGGCATTGTGATATTCTAATAAAATTTTGAGTCTATAAGTATGGATGTTAAGAGGGGACTGTATGAGAGTGTGATTGTGCCGACTGTGTTGTATGGTGCAGATTTGGACCCTGAACACAGATTTGAGAAGGAAATTAAATGTTTTTGAGATGAAGTGTTTGAGGAGCATGTTGGGAGTGACAAGATTGGATAGATTGAGAAATGAAATTGGGAGAGACAGAACTGGAATAGTAGTAGAGCTGAGCAAGCGTGTGGATAAGGTACTCGGTTGGTTTGGAGACATGGAGAGGATGGATGAGGAGCGAATGTTGGTAGAGGATCTACAGAGCGGAAGTAAATGGAAGGAGACTAAGAGGAAGGCCGCGATTGACGTGGATGGATGGTGTCATGAGTGCACTGCAGGAAAGAGGTCTAGATATAGTGGAAGCTAGAGCTCTTGTTGATGATAGGAATGATGGGAAAGGTGTTGTGAAAGGATAGTGGGATGTTTAGACGTGTTCTAGGGGATGGGCAGGGCACCTGTATGATGCGGCAGGGGTAAACCAGTGAAATCTGTCGGGCCCTGATGTTGAACAAAAGAGTGTGTTGTGTCACCCTGACCCGAGTAACATGGCTGCTTTCTTGTGTCCCGTTTCCTATGGAGGGACGAAATTATGACCGACTTGGGTGCCAAGGTGCTTAACTTGTTTGGGTGTTTGGGCATTTGGGTCGGCCATGGTCCCAAAAATTGTTTGTGTGTTTTTTGCTACTTTTTCCCTTTTTTATTTTCTTTGTTTTTGTCTTGCTGTCGGGCACCCCTTCGAGGGATATGACCAGGGTAGATGGGTAGATAGATAGATAGATAGATAGATAGATACATCCTACCTCTCCTACATCACACGTGTCAAAGAGGTGGCCCGCGGGCCAGATCAGGCCCGCTAAGGGATTGAATCCGGCCCACGAGACAACACTCAGAGAAGCGCAAGAGAAAAACAAGCTGCAGGTTGAAATATGTCAACTTGATGTTGCCAAAGCTAGGTGCCTCTCACAAAGACACTGTACTTGTATTTATTTCTCTCTCTCGCTCTCTCTCTCTCTTCCACCCCTTTTCTCCCACTCTCTCTTTCACTCTCTGTGTCTCTCTTTTTATCTTCCTTTGTTGCTCTTTCTCTCTGCCTTTTTAACTTCTTTTGCTCTAACTTCATTTTTTTCCTTGTCTCTCTTTTCTCTTTCTCTCTTCCTACCCTTGGCGCTTTCTTTTCTCTTTTCTCTCCTTCTGTCTTTCTATTTCTCTTTGGATTTATTTATTCCTCTCCCTTTTTTTCCCCTCTCTCACGACTTCTCTTTTTATCTCTTTTCTTTCTCACGCTCTCTCCCTCTCTCTCTTCTTTTCCCTTCCTCTTTCTCTTATTTCTTTATCTCTCTTTTTCTTTCTCTTTAATCTACTAGTCCGGCCCCCGACAGAATGTCTGTTCTACCGTGTGGCCCCCGAGTTGAAATGACTTTGACACCCCTGTCCTACATAATGATTAGCTATGAGTACTGAGCTTACAATCTTTCAGATAACTTTAAACAGCAGTAGATAAAACCATAAAATGAAGAACACACAAGGAAAAACACGTGTATCTGGGGATCTGACAATAGCCAGTTGATGACAGCATGTATGAAAGGTGGAAGGAATGCAAATGCCTGGTTCTTTTTCTTCCGCCCGGAATATCAGCATGCATTAAAACATCGCTGTGACAAGTGCACTTAACTCAAGCAGCTTCTGCGGATATTGCGTCCGTCTCAAAAGCTTGAAGCAGCGGCTAAATTAGAGTCTGGTGTGAATCGATAAACACTGTCAAACACCTAGGGGGGTCCCCCAATTTTACCCACAAACCACTCCACCCCCCGGGCAGAAGGAAACAATGGAGAGGCATCAATACCTGCAATTGGGAGAAGGTGGAACAGAAGACGCGGCAACCAAAATCACACAAGTGGGTCAGCTCTCCTCGAGACGGTAAATGCGGGTGCAATTGTTTGCATCAATCGAGACCTGTGGGAGACGGAGGACACGATAGGGAAGGGGTGCCATTAGGAGTGTGTTGGTCTGGAAGGTGGGTGCTTTAGAGGAGAATGGGCTGTGGAGGTTTTTAAAGCATGGGGGGAGATGGGTGGTATAGGTGTTTTCAATTACCTGCAAATTCTCAGCAATTTCCTCCTTTTTCTGACTACACCGCCAACAGAGAGGCTGATGGGAGGCCTGAACAAAGAGGCATGGAGATCGCAATTGTTTGACTGTGGGTTGGCGGAGAAGAGCGGGAGGGGGTCGGTTTTCATCCGTCTGCCTCGCTCAACCTTTCGCTGTCACCTTGGAGCTCCGGCGGCTGCACACACCAACAATCTTTTCGACAAACGACTTGCTAAAAGTCGAGGCGGTTGTTATGAAAGTTTCGCTCGTTCGACATACGTGATTACTTTGAGTTCTTTGAGTTCTGATATGAATTACTAATCTCCAAAAACACTTTGCGATAAGTTGCAATAATTGCATTTTAACTCTGACTTTGCTCAGGAAAGGCGTTTTTTTCATTGGATAAATCCTGCCTGTAGAAAAAAAATGATTCAATTGATTAATTTTTAACAGGTAGCTTAAGTAAAAAACACAAAATATTTGGGGGATTTTCCTTGTAAAATTAGGAAACAAATAACACTTATAATTAGCAAAATTGACAGTATGACAATATAGCTTACTGTAAGCTTCAATTAATTTTATTCTGTTTTTGTCAGGAACCAGAACAAGCACTCGGATCCAATAGCGTCAGTTTTATAGTTTATTTGGACAAGGGTCGGTGGAGCAGGCTTGGGACGTCGGCTCTTGGTGACAGAAAGTCTCTTTGGACGAAATGGCAGCTCCGTGGTGAAACGCGTGACGAGCAACGTAGCAGGTAAGTCGGTGGCCGGGGCGGGAGAGTCGAATGTTGGAGGCTCACTCATGGAAACGAGGAGTACACTCAAACGTCCATCTCTGGACGCTGACAGCTTAAGTAGAAAGCTTCCACCAATCAGGAAGCGCAATCCAGCACGCCAGCTGATTACCTCAGGTGGCTCCAGTTAGGTTATCACGACAGTTTTATTATTAGATTCCAGTTTGTTATTTTGACTATTATGCACTCTTTACATCATTGCCAGGTGGCACGGCAGCTGAGTGGCTAGCGATTCCGTGGCACAGTTCTGAGGTCATGGGATCAAATGTTGCTCTTCCTGTGCGGAGTTTGCATGTTCTCCCAGTTGTAGGGATTTTTCTAGCTTTAATTTGGAAATCGTTAGGATTGAAAAGAATTCTTCTTTACTGAAATTCCTTAACGAATTTGCCTCTAAGTGTTGCTTGTGTTCCACCATGAATATGTTTTTCTTTGAAAGATGCTAGAATTTCCTACACTGATAAAAAAAAAAACGTTATTATTTTGAGTTCTTTGAGTTCTGATATGAATTACTAATCTCAAGAAAATGGATTCAATGAACCGAGCCGATTGAAATAGGACACACAATTTAGTAACACAGAGATTTAATGATAGGGAAAAAAGGGGAGGGGAAGGCACCAGAGATTATGGGAGTTTTTGACCGCTGAAAGTCTCGAAATTACTATCGCAGAAAGAAAGTTTCCCGCTGTAATGCTAGTCGATTTGTGGAGATTTCCTTGTACAGAAAAAAAAATGCTCATTCCCAAGAACCAGCAAACATGGTGTTAAATCTGAAACTGTCCTCTTACTTATTACTCGTGCTCCGAATGGTCGTAACATATGGCCCACGTGCTGAACTCAAGGCCGCAGTGTAGGCCCGCACGGCCAACCAACCAGACAGCCAGAAGAAAAGAGAACGGCTATCGCTCAGCCAATTCTTTTTATGTGGACCAGTGACGCTTGACCAGATCATACCTCTATGGGCGTGGTCTTAGATATCTGGTACTCGTAGTATCAGGTGACGGTGTCTGAAGTTGCTAAACTAGTAAGAACACCAGAGAAGTCAGAAATTAGCGTAATGTTCTGTACTTGAGAATGCCCCTCCACTCGACATTATTACGTATGGTGTGAACATTGTGTTTTCGATACATAGCTTTGGATTTTTTAATTATATTCAAAACTTGTTATCAGATTTCATTATGGTACATGGTGAATTGGCATGTTTGGGAACTGTCCAAAAGCGGACGCCGTCGTTCCATCCATTCCAAAGTGAGCCACCCGAAACAAAGAAGGTGGAAGTCATTTTTGTGCTGTTTTTTTTTTGCTCTACACAGTGCTTGCGTGGGTTTCCTCCGGGCACTCTGGTTTCCTCCCACATTCTAAGAAACATGCATGTCGGGTTGATTGGCCGGTCCAAATTGTCCCTAGGTGTGGATGGGCGAGTGAGTTGTCTGTCCCTGTGTGCTCTGCGACTGGCTGGCAACCAGTTCAGGATGTCCCCTGCCCAATGCCCGGAGATAGCTGGGATGGGCTCCTGCAGCCCCGCGACCCTACTGACGATAAGCGGTGCAGATCATGAATGGATACAACATTGGCACTATCGGCAAATGACGCTGCTGTTCTTTGATTTCCCTTTTAAGGCGGATCTGCTTTCTGAAGCAAAGAGATTTGCTTTTTTGTACGTCCCTCTCTTGTTCTTGCAAGTTCAAAATTCATTAATGTCTTCTCTCCTTATTTTGGGGGTCTACTAAACTATCCAACTTATCAGTTAGCAAAATAATTTACCTGCAAGTATCTGTGGGGGAGATAATTTTGCAACATGATAATGCTGCTAAAAATAATAAACTATTTAAGCCAGTTAAAGTATTTAAGTATTTTTATTCATCCTGCAAGGCGTCGTGGTAAAAAATGGCTAATTTCTTATAATTCTAATGGATGAATCGATTTTAATGAAGCAGCTGTAAAAAACAAAAGAGAAGTAAAAATTATGATTTTTTTTTTCTTCGGTGTCACGTGTTTCCTCTTTGCCTCACACTTTCAAATCCTGTGCAACAATCTCCACATCAGAAACCCCTCCACCAGAAAAGAAATCGCCTCCTACCCGATCTTACACATGTCGCAACATGAACGTATGAAAGGACTGAATGCAGCCATGTCACAGTTCGGCCGGGAAGGAGGCCAACACCACGGACAAAAATGTACGATCAGATTACAAAAACAAACTTCACATGTCAGACATCTCTCTCAACAATGTGCGAGACCCGATTTACACGACCGTGTGTTTAAGAAGAGCCAAACCCCCAAAAGGTAAAACTGCTGAAATGAAAACTAAAGCGCATGTGTGAAAGTGCGTGTCTGTGTGTTGATGCACAGGGGGGGAGCTTTCTTTCTGGATGGTTAGTCTTATCTTCGTGCACGCTCACAATGTATGCAGCACCAGATGGCCACACAACACAGAGCTGCTAATGGCGCCACTTGATCATGTCTGGGCTGTGCTATAAATCAGTGTATTAACAATGAACACATGTCATATGTAGAGTTTGATTGATTCCCGTGTGACGCATAAAGCCATTTTGTCAAATGAGAGGAAACGTTCGAGGACCTTGTAGGTTTAGCCGTGTGCGACTGCTTGACTGTCGACATGGAGGTCTGTCCCCGAGGCATACCTGTCAACCTGTACGTTTTTGCCGTACAAAGTACGTTTAATATACATTTTAAGTCGTGTACGACGTACGAGAAAATCTGTACGGAAAAACGCAAATTTGTCAATGATGGGTACCATCCGGTATACACCGATTATCACGAAACGGCAAATCAATCAAGTCAAACGAGTTCGCCGCGGTAGCCTCTATCTCGGTATCGTTTTTTTTCGTTGCGAACGAAGCGAGCGGTTTGATGCTACTGTGCCCATGCGTCTGCCGCCTGGGGATTTCCCATCATGCATCCATGTGGTAGTTGTGTAGTGAAATGAAGTCCGTCTCTTTTTAGAGAACCGGCTTTTTCGGCTCAACTCATTAAAGAGAGCCGGCTCTCAAACGGCTCACTTGCTTTGATGCGTTATATTACGAATGATTATGTTAGTCAAGTCAAGTCATCTTTATTTCTATAGCCCTAAATCACGAAGAGTCTCAAAGGGCTTCACAGATTATTACACTATATTACACAGACTATTTTTCAGACGACGAGAAGAGTAGGTTATTCATATGCTATGGAGTAGAAGTGAGTTTTAAGTTTAGATTTAAACATTTCCACTGAGGTTGAAGATCGGATCTCAGGGGGAAGAGCATTCCACAGCACCGGTGCCCGGATGGAGAACGCTCTCGAACCTGCAGAACACTTCTTTGCTCTAGGGATCACCAGAAGACCGGCACTCTCAGATCGTAGGCTTCGGACCGGGACATAGGGGGAAATCAGATCTGAAAGATAAGAGGGAGCAAGTCCATGTATGATTTTGTATAATACTAAGAGAACCTTGAAATCACATCTAAGGCTAACTGGGAGCCAATGCAGGTTAGCCAAAATCGGTGTGATGTGATCGGACTTTTTTGTCCTAGTTAAAAGCCTCGCTGCGGCATTTTGTACCAGCTGAAGAGACTTGATTCTAGACTTCGGGAGACCAGAGAGTAGTGCATTACAGTAATCGAGACGGGAGGTAACAAACGCATGACTTATAATTTCCGCATCCGACTGAGACAGTATTGAACGGATTTTAGCAATGTTACGAAGATGGAAGAAAGCGGTTCTAGTAATTTTCTTTACATGCGTTTCAAAGGATAGATCAGGGTCAAATATGACACCTAAATTTTTAACTGAGTCACTCTGTGTGATGGTACTTGCCCATGTTTTGAAAAGGAGGTGAGAGAGATTGCTATTCATGTGCACATGACACTCAATACTTTGGTCTTTAAGGGGTCTATATTTACCAAGACTGGGAGACCAGGTGATTCTGTCTCACAACACTCACTACTTGTTATCTTCGCCTACTCTATTGGGTGCAATGGTCACCACTCACACAGCAGGGCGAGTTTGAAAGATTTTCACGTAGGCGGTTCAAAGAATGATCTGTTTCTGAACAAAAACAGAGTTTGGCGATTAATGAAACGATGTGCCAGTCAGAGGCAGTGTTCCCTCTGAGCTGCGCGCATGCGCAATTGCGCACTGCTCGCACATTCTCAGCGCACAAGAAATTCTAGCCAGCGCACAAAAATGAGGGCTCAAAATGACTAATTAGAAAGCGACTTAAGTCAAAGTGACAGTGCATGAAGGTAAAAATACACGGGTTCCCCTGACGTTGTGTCCTAAATGCGGTATTTTGAAGTCGAGTCGCAGTAGAACGAAGTTGAGTAAAGTTAGAGTTTGTCGAGAACCGGCTTCTTCGGCTCGGCTCACTAAAAGGAACCGGCTCTTTCGGGTCCTAAACGGCTCTTTGGGTTGTTTTTGCTTCTTTAATCACAACATATTATGTAAAATGATGCACAAAATGACTTAAAAGAAGGGGGGAATAGAACAAAAAAGAAAAAAAAACCAAAATGAAAAAGTAGTGAAAAGCTGAGAAAAAAGAAACAAAAGAAAGAGAAAAAAGAAGGAAAGTTTAGAAAAAAGCCAGAAAAAAAAGAAAAAGAAATGTAGGAAAAAAAAATAAACAAAACAGAAAAAAGTAACAGCTCGGAAAAAATAAACACAATGAGATTTTTTCTTAAAGGAATTTAAAAAAAAATAGAAAAAAAAACTCAGAAAAAAGAAGAAAAAGTTTGTGTTGCATTCAAAAAATTTCCAATTATATCAAGTGAATCTTGTTGCCAACATTGTACTTCCACTAAAAAATGTGATTACGTACAGTTCTGTATCTTACAACCGACTAAATAAGCTCCCAAAAATGTTAATATTATAATGCAACAAAATATATCAGGAAATAAAAAGAAATGGAAATCTTGTGAAAGAATTGTAAGAACAAACGACGTTTGTAGGCCGTACAACATTTGCAATAGTACATGAGTCAATTCATTCGAAAGAGAAAAATAATTTTGCATTGCCGGAAACTCAGCAAAATGTAACTTGATGTCAAGTTTTGGACATGTTTGATAATTAATTATCTTGCCACACTTGGGATTATGGTTACTCACTGTTGTTTCAAGCGTTGCTCACCAACTTTGTGTGAACGTCCAGACCCGTGGAAAATTAGAGGGAACATTGGTCAGAGGTACCAGAGGCCAGACCGGGCCTGTGGAGTCATGACCCACTGGTAAAAGAAACCTTCCCGATGAACACGACTACATCGACTATGTAATCATGAGAATGGTGAAAGGAAGAATGGGTCCCACCTCCTTGCACACTTTCCCCATCTTCTTCAAGCGTCGTCTTCCAGGACGTGACAGAGAATACAGCCTGCCAAACACTCATGAGGATCAGGGATGAGAACTTCTTCCCCAGTGAGCCGGCGCCAAGATCTGGCATAAATTGCAGTATTGTCGGTCTATATCCTCGCTCGCCAGATGGCCTTGCATTGCCACGGTAATGGCATAGCGGCGGTTATGCCAAATCTGAAGGAGTGTGTGGGTGCTTATGTGGAGAGGGTCATCTGCACTGATATCAGAGAAATGGATATGTATATATGCAATCTGAGCCTTGCTCATTGAGCATAATCACATGAAGTAGTCGTATCTTGAGGTTTAGTATTTACACTTTCACAGTATTTATTTTTACATTTTACGAGTACAACACAAAGACGATTTTAAGCTAAACAAGTCATGTTTATTTGTATAGCCCTTAATCACAAAGGGTCTCAAAGGGCTGCACAGACCACAGATTATTGCAAACCACAGACCAGTAAACCAAGGCGTGCGTTTTTAGGTTCTGATTTAAGGCGTAGGGGCGCTACGGAGTCCAGGACACTAGCCAGGGTAGCATTAAACTCATTAATGAGTGAGTCAATAGAGCCTTTATATAAAGGAAACGACGCAACTACTCCTGAAAGAAGATCAGAGAGCTCAGAAACTATGCCAGTGCAAATATTGCGGCCGCTAAATCCTTTTGTTTAATTAATACAACAAAAAAAAGATTAAATTTACCCACAAGGCTTCAATTTACCCTTTCTGGAACACATACCAGGCTATTCTGATCTTAAGGCAGTTGCACGGTAGACAATTTGGCAAGTTGAGGGACAATATGGTGACGCAAAGTGCAGACTTGCATTGTATTGCGACATCTAGTGGTTTAAAAATGCTTCATTATCGAATTAATAATATCATATACTTATATATGTAAAGTATTTACAATTCATTTCAGGGAGAAGTATTGAGACTGGGTGAAAACATTTGTTGGCCCTGGAGAGGGATGGGCACCACCAGGCTGTACTTGCCCATGACACACCACAGGAATGGTGCCCCTAACACCCTAGTGGTCAAGGCATATTCCCACCCACCACTGCAAAAAAAAAAAAAAAATATATATATATATCGCGATTCAATCATCTCATTTATAAATGGACCAACAAATGATTGTTCTAATTATATAATAATGTCTTATAATGAGGGCAGCACGGCAGCGCAGTGGTTAGCGCATGTGCGGCACAGTTCTGAGGTCATGGGATCGAACCTCCAGTGTGGAGTTTGCATGTTCTTCCCGTGCTTGCGTGAGTTTCCTCCGGGCACTCCGGTTTCCTCCCACATTCCAAAAACATGCATGTTAGGTTAATTGGCCGGTCCAAATTGTCCTTAGTTGTGAATGAGCGAGGGAATGAATCCCTGTGTGCCCTGGGACTGGCTGGCAACCAGTTCAGGGTGTCCCCTGCCCACTGCCCGAAGATAGCTGGGATGGGCTCCAGCACCCCCGCGACCCTATTGAGGATAAGCGGTGAAGATAATGGATGGATGGTGTTATAATGATTGGTAGAACCCTCCAAGGGTTTTTGGGGACGGGTCTCTTTTAAGGGTTTTTAACCTGTCATCCCTTTTTACTTTTCAGGTTATTCGTTCATTTTGTGATGAGATATTTGTTGAAATATGATAGAAAATAAAAAATAAATGAAAAAAATACAAAATGGGTCTAGAAATTTGTAATTATATTATTTTCAAGGGGGTGAGATGTTTTACCGCTATTATCCCACTACGGATGCCAGAATGATAATTTTACAAACCTATCTTGTCCAGGTTGTGTTGTGAAAGGATAGTGGGATGTTTGGAGGCGTTCTAAGGGATGGGCAGGGCACCTGTATGATGCGGCAGGGGTAAACCAGTGAAAGCTGTCGGGCCCTGCTGTTGAACAGAAGAGTGTGTTGTGTCACCCTGACTTGAGTGACATGGCCCCCTCTCCTCTCTCGAGGGATATGCCCAGGTTAGATAGAATAAATCTAGTCCCGGTGTCCTTGTACAGTATAACTAGTTAAACAGTAACTTACCTCACACAGTTGGGTCCTACATTTGATCCACCGCTTTGTTTCCTGTGCTAGCAACTGTTAGCCAATGCTAGCTCACAGCTAGCCAGTTTTCGTTTTTTTTTTTTTAATTTTTTAACCGATTAAGGTAAGTAAGGTTAGCCGAGTCTTTTTGTATCACTTATCTTCAACAGCTGGTCAATGAAGTTTGCTTTTGAAAGCTTTTACTGGCCTTTTAAGTTAATGTCCGATGTCACAAATCGCTGATATACTTCATGCCACATGTCATTGGAAAGCTTAAACTCTTGGGATTCAAGATATGGTGACCATTGAAAAAAGTATATATATGTACTACAGAAACATCACAGTCTAAAACAAGATACCCAAAAACTATAAAGCCAGTATGACTCACCCCAAAGTGCTGGCAAATTCTACTTGTGAGACGTTTCCCCGCAAATACGGTGTGGTTACATTCACGAGAGTCCAATGAATCCAACCATGTAAAATATTAACTCCAAAAAACACGTTAACGCTGACAAATAAAGAGGGATGGGTGCCACCAGGCTGTACTTGCCCAAGACACACAACAGGAAATTGTGCCCTAATGACCCTAGTGATTAAGGGATCCAGGCAACCAACCAACCATTGACATCATAGCCAAAAACGAATCCAACCCGGGACCCACATGGAATGACTTCTGGAGAGAGAAGTCAAACATTTACAACTCTTTCACAATATATGAAAAGTGGCCTAAGTAAAATACCCAAATGCAACGTTTTTAGTGCTGTGAATTGGTCCTCCCCAAAAGGCCTCTTTTAGAAACGCCTAGACCTACATTTAGAAAAATGTATAAATAACAGTTTTGGTTTTTCAGATTGTGATCAACTTTGACAAGGTACCAGGCAAGGCTTCAAGCTATTGTCTCACCTGTTTTCCAGCCTAAACACCCAAGCTTCACTCATTTGCAAGCCTTTGATTGGATAAAAAAAATCCAGGTGAAAAAAATAAAACCTCTTTCTGTGTGTTCCAAATTAGATAAATCAATGTACGTAGCATTTACAGTGATTATTTTAATTTCACACAAAACTCTACTTCTTAAAACGTTGAGGTTTTTGAGTTTTTCCTTGCCCTCGTGTAGGTTTTAGATCAGGGGATGGTGTAATAATAGTCTGCTGTTTGCAATAATCTGTGTTCTGTGCACCCCTTTGACTCCTTGTGATTTAGGGCGATACAAATGAACCTGACTTGACTGAAGTTTTTGAGTTTTCCCTTGCCCTCATGTAGGTTTCAGATCAGGGGATGGTGTAATAATAGTCTGTAGTTTGCAATTAACCTGTGTTCTGTGCAGCCCTTTGAGTCTCCTTGTGTTAAAGGGCTATACAAACAAACATGAGTAGAAGAAAATCGTTCATATTCTTAAAACAGTTCAAGAATAGCATTCAATTTACTGTGGATACGTCTTGGATTGGATTTTAGGTGAATGTTAAAGGGACGGAAATAGGTTAAATAGCTTCTCCGGCAAGCTACAGTTAACCATGACCTACTCCAGTTCTGACCAACTTCATCTAGATGCTCTTCTAAATGGCTCTGGGTTAATCCAGCTCACTATGAAAATCGTATGTGCTCACAATATAAAAGTAGAATTAAAAAATAATTGAAATATTTAGCTAACAACAAATTTAGAGATCATGACAACCAGATTTAGTTTCGTACCCAACTGCCAGAAACTTCCCCTCATGAATATATTTTAAATGTTCTTGTTCAGTAATATATGAAAACAAATCCTAAAACGTGTAAAGAATATCTTGCAGGATATTTTCCTTTCAAAAATTACTTGCCTATTGGAAAAGTATTAATAATAATAATCTAGCGTCTACTATATTGGATATCTTTAATGTAGGTAGGTTTTGTTTTACTACTTTTTTGCAGTAGTTTTTTTAATTTTATTCTTCAGAAATTGAGCGTACTGACCCTGCTGACTTGAGCCTCAAGCGTTCTTATTCACTTCATGTGGAAGTTTTTGCCAACATTGCCCCCTCGTGGACACAGGAAAGAATAGATTCAGCTATGTTTTGAAAAAGACATTTATTGCAGTTCAGTACGGCAGCGTATTTTCTAAACATCTACTACTACTCTACAGTCCATACTGCTATATTTTGATACAATAAATTCACTTGACACAATTAAAGCCTTGACCTCATATCTCTTAATTGAAAAACAACCCTTGGACAATTCAAATTGTAGCGACACTACATACATTTAGAAAAGAGCACGATTTGAATATTAAAAGCATCCCACTTCAAAGAACGACGGTCAGAAAAGCTATGAGAGGCACACATCTCCAAAATCACTTGAACATGACCCCCAAAATTATTGTAACGACGGGGTAAAAATATTTTCTCTCCTTGACAAAAAAACCTTTGGTATGACAATTGCAAACACTTGGAACACGCTTTAAACTGATTGGGAAAAATAGTCAAGCCATATCTTCGTCTTCATCCTCACCGAATTCACCCTCCTCCTCAGCAGTCGCATCCTGGTACTGCTGGTACTCAGAAACCAGATCATTCATGTTGCTCTCTGCTTCTGTGAATTCCATCTCATCCATGCCTTCACCCGTGTACCAGTGGAGGAAAGCCTTCCGCCTGAACATGGCTGTAAACTGCTCAGAGATGCGCTTGAAGAGCTCCTGGATGGCCGTGCTGTTGCCGATGAAGGTGGCGGCCATTTTGAGGCCACGAGGAGGAATGTCACACACTGCCGTCTTGATGTTGTTGGGGATCCATTCCACAAAGTAGCTGCTGTTCTTGTTCTGTACGTTGAGCATCTGCTCATCCACCTCCTTCATGGACATGCGGCCACGGAAGATGACAGCCGCGGTCAGGTAGCGACCTTGGCGAGGGTCGCAGGCGGCCATCATGTTTTTGGCATCGAACATCTGCTGGGTGAGCTCGGGAACCGTGAGGGCCCGGTACTGCTGGCTGCCTCTGCTTGTGAGGGGAGCAAAACCAGGCATGAAGAAGTGCAGACGTGGGAACGGCACCATGTTGACAGCCAGTTTGCGGAGGTCAGCGTTGAGCTGCCCGGGGAACCTGAGGCAGGTGGTAACGCCGCTCATGGTGGCGGACACCAGATGGTTGAGGTCTCCATAGGAAGGCGTGGTGAGCTTGAGGGTGCGGAAGCAGATATCATACAGAGCCTCATTGTCAATGCAGTAGGTCTCATCTGTGTTCTCCACCAGCTGGTGGACTGACAGCGTAGCGTTGTAGGGCTCAACCACTGTGTCTGATACTTTTGGAGAAGGCACCACGCTGAAGGTGTTCATGATGCGGTCTGGGTACTCTTCACGGATTTTGCTGATGAGCAGTGTGCCCATACCGGACCCGGTGCCACCACCCAGGGAGTGTGTGAGCTGGAAACCCTGGAGGCAGTCGCAACTCTCGGCCTCTTTCCTCACTACATCCAAGACGGAGTCCACTAGCTCAGCACCTTCTGTGTAATGACCCTTTGCCCAGTTGTTGCCTGCACCACTTTGGCCTTAAGGGGGAAATGAGGGAGGTATGAACTTTACAATATGAACTTTACTGCAGTAATTGAGATACATATTTAGCAATTACTGTATTTTCCAGACTACAAGGCATACCTTGAAACCCCAAATGGGCCAGAAATTTAAAACCGCGCCTTATATTCCGGTGCGCCTACTATACCATAAAATACGGGGGATACAATTGGAAATGCATGGTTACAATTAAACTATTATTTTAATATATATCTATTCTTTTTTTATGCATCCTTAGCTCTTATCATAGTTTCAATTCCATGCGCGTTATATAAGTGCGCCTTAAACCTAGAAAAACCTGGTGTGCCTTATAATAATAATAATAATTTCCTTTGTATTGTCATTCTTTGTAACAATGTACACAGAACGAAATGTCGATACACCTGACCCGTTGTAGCGAGCCGATGCAGCCGCAGCCAACAGAGGGCGCCGCCATTTTACCAATGTTATAAGTCTTAGGTATGACTTATACAGTAGTGCGGAAAATAAGGTAATAATTGGAGAATCTTACCAAACACAAAGTTGTCTGGTCTGAAGATCTGACCAAAAGGTCCAGATCTCACCGAGTCCATCGTACCTGGCTCCAGGTCAACCAGGACAGCACGGGGGACATACTTTCCACCTAAGAGAAGTCGCGTTGACGTTTTTGGATAGTAAGAAGATACACTAAATAAAACAAACATTGCTATCCTACCTGAGGCTTCGTTGTAGTAGACGTTGACTCGATCCAATTGCAGGTCACTGTCACCGTGGTACGTGCCAGTTGGGGCGATGCCATGTTCATCACTGATTACCTCCCAGAACTAAAACCACATCAGGAATAGAATAGAACGGTCTTTATTGACATTGATACCAACATAGTGAACATTGTTTGCAAGAAGTTCAGACATGGCACTCCAGGATTAACAGTATAAACATGTAATAGGAACTGCAGAGTCAAGTCTCAAAGGGCTGCACAGACCACAATAACAACATCCCAAAATCTGAAACCTACATGAAGGCAAGGAAAAACTCAAAAATGCCAGAAAGAGGAAAATTAATAAATCTTGAAAATGAGATAAACTATTGTTACAATGCACTATTCTTCTTCATTTCATTGTTATTACAACTTATTACAACTAAGGTGCCGGTGTTACCGTGTACTACTGTTATTTCTGATCATTATTTAGTTACATTTGAGGTGCAGGCTAAATGTTGTATTAAAAAACTGAAGGATTTAGCGGACGCAATGTAAGCACTGGCATAGTTTCTAAGCTATCTGATCTTCTTTCAGGAGTAGCTGCGTTTTCTTTTTATAAAAGCTCTATTGACTCACTCATGAATGAGTTTAATGCTACCCTGGCTAGTGTCCTGGATTCAGTAGTGCCCCTACGGCTTAAATCAAAACCTAAAAGACGTACGCCTTGGTTTACTGATGAAACTAGATCGCTTAAACAAGACTGCAGGAAATCTGAAAGAAAATGGCGCGCTACCAAGCTTGAGGATTTCCGTCAAACCTGGTGTGACAACTTGTTAAAGCAGCCCTTGCCTCTGGAAAGTCAGCCTATTTTCTGAAGGTGATTGCGGCACAAAAGAATAACCCTAAAATCCTTTTTGACACTGTAGCATCGCTAATGAGGCAACAGATTATCCCAGATAGTTCTACCCATTCAGCCCATGACTTTATGGTCTTCTTTGATAAGGAGATTCAACGCATACGGGAAGAAATTTCTGAAGACAATGTTAATAAATCACTTATTAAAGGTATGAAATCTATGTGGCTGTCCAGGGATTTTTTCCTGATTTAATGATCTGTCACTCGATAATCTTGAACAGGTGGTGAATAGGGCCAAACCGACGACTTGCCTGTTTGACCCGCTTCCAGGTTCGCTGATTAAAGGTCTTTTGGGGGTCCTTGGACCTTCAGTTCTAAATATTATAAACATATCACTCTCCTCAGGTGTAGTTCCAGCGGCTTTCAAGTCTGCTGTTATTTAACCTACACTGAAATGACCCAACCTTGATCCAGAAAGCTTATGTAATTGACTCGACTTAGGCCAGTTCCTTAGCGTATGTTGGAATTATTTTTATTTTTTGCCTATTTATCCTGAAAGTCTTTCGTCTTTTATCTCTTTTCTCTTTACAGTATATTACACGTTTTACCCTGGAGTGCGCCATTTCTAATTTTGTTGCATCCAATGTCATTGAATCGCGTTCATTGGCTTGCAATATTATTAAAACTTGCCTCTGATTGGTCGGCGCTTTTAAAACTCGAACAGTAACAATTGTGGTTGGCCAAAACTTCATCACTCACTACAAAACCTTGAAAAAAAACGCAGTGCTTTGCGGTTTCACAATCGCACTACGTTCTTCTGACTTGAAATTGCTGCCCCCCTAACGCCCCAAGTTCTTTCAAACGCCCCCAGGGGGCGTTACCGCCCACTTTGGGAACCACTGACGTAAGTGCAGCCCATGCAAATTATGGATTCATTTGTTACTGATTTATTTATTTTCACATTAGTCTTGATATTCTTTTTTTCATTTTAAGAGCATCGCTATAAATATATGTCTTAAAACAGTGTATTAATTTTTAAATCTGAAGTTTTCATGTGGAAAACCCAATTCGGCCTAACTTCACTCAGATCCTATAGTTCCGGCGGGCCTCAAGTCATTGGAGTTCGAGACCCAAGAAAGTTGAAAAATGAAGGTCAATGAGCACAAAACACTATTAAAAATGTAACGTAGATCAAATTATTATCCTCAAATAAGTTGTGGGGGGTTTCAATACAGTTCTTTTTTAACAGAGCATTAAGAAATAAAAATAAGCTATAGAGATGGTCAATCATGGACAATTCATTACATCCACTCCAGTATCATCTCCAAACAGAAGAGCAGCTTCAGCGACAGACTGCTGTCACAGTCTTGTTCCACGGACAGACTGAGGAGATCGTTTCTTGTTCATGCCATGAGGCTCTTTAACTCCACCTGGAGGAGTAAAAACCCACATTAAACCCCACCCCCTTTACCCTTATGTTTATAACTGTGTGTATTTTCCGTAGCACTATTTAAATACTCTATATCGAAACGTTATATTAGATATTTTTGTGTTCTATATCTTTATTTTATTATGGTATTTTTCAACACAAGGATACTGCTACGGGGATGAATAAAGTATCTATGAGGGTAAAAATATCTTCCACACAGGACCACAGGTTGCCTTTGCATCAAAGTCAAAAATGCATAATGACATTAAAAGAAAGTACACAGCATTACCCGATTTACGCACATAATACATAACATTTTAGAGCAGTTAAAAAGTCTTCATAGACTTTATCAAAGCCTTCAAACAAACCTGCGGACTCCTTCCATGTCATGCGCCATTATGTTTGACGAAGATTGACCTTCCTATTTTATCAATGCAACTATTCCACGTTTTTAAAAATTATTGCTTATATTATAGCCCTTCAAGCAAACACTAAAAAATGAAATAGGATTTTAATCTTTAACATTCAAAAGTCGGCAGCCAATTTCCGTTCCCTTCAAAGTAATAAGAATCGCGAACTATTCATTCTAATAGGTTTAAAAAAGACAGATGTTACTAAATTGAAATTCAAAAGGAAAATAATTTGTAATATCAAAACACGAATTTAGTTATTTTCCACTTTAATAACTTGAAAGTCTGGAAAATTTGAATTGGGTCTCTTAGCATCTTATTGTGAAATAATAAAAACGGGAAGTGACTAACCTTGGCACCAATCTGGTTTCCACACTGACCCGCTTGGAGATGGACGATTTCTCTCATTTTCTTGCAGGAAAAATGAAATAAAAGTTGGGAGTTCTAATAGCGAAAGACAAATGTTGAAGTGCGCTTGTCTCTTAAGTGCGCCTCTGATGAACGCCCCGCCCCTTTTCTCCTTTTTAATCCTACCGCTTACTACGGAAGCGATGAAAGGACATAATTGACAGCCTTTTCTTTTACATTTGAAAGCTATAGCCTCCCAAAATGTGTTATGGCTTACATATGGAATTACAAATTATAATCTAATACATTAATTTGTTATTATAATGAAGTTCAGGAGTTATAATAGAAAACTTGAATTATTTTATATTTCATTTGTGAATTTCCCTGCAGGGATGAATAAAGTATCTATCTATCTATCTATCCACTTACCTACCTACCTACCTACCTACCTATCTACCCACCTACCTACCTACCTATCTATCTATCTATCCACTTACCTACCTACCTACCTACCTACCTACCTACCTACCTACCTACCTACCTACCTACCCACCTATCCATCTATCTATCTATCTATCTATCTTTATTGTTAATGCAAACTCCATTGCAGCCTGGTCATCCAGGAAGGGGGGTTACTTCTTTTGTGGTCCCTTCCCAAGGTTTCTTCATCTTCCTCATGTTGAGGTTTTGAGTTTTACCTTTCCCTCATGTATGTTTTAGATCTGGGGGTGGTGGAATAATAGTCAGTCTGTGCAGCCCTTTGAGACTCTTTGTGATTAAGGGTGTCACAAATAAACATGGCTTGTCTTGACTTGAGGTTTTTTCCTTGCCCTCATGAAGGTTTTAGATCAGGGGATGATGTAATAATAGTCTTTGGTTTGCAATAGTCTGTGATCTGTTCAGCCCTTTGAGACTCATTGTGATTAAAGTTGTCACAAATATACATTCTTGACTTGAAACAATTCTAAATATGCAACACGATGTGAATAACAGCAATTTTTTAAGGGACATTCTGGGTTACTCTTACTAGTACAACTTCATCTGTTAAAAGAAAAAAAAGTAATTTGAAAGATAAACAAATATCTATGAACAGGGTTGGGTAAGGTTACTTTAACTTGATTACTTTCAATTACTTTTGGATTACTCCGATACCAAATATGCTAATAAAAAACAAAAGAAACTAAATATGAATAAAATGATGACTCACAACACGTGGTAAGCTTTCTCTCCTGGCTTTGATCTCTTTGATCTCCGGCAAAACGAACATGTCAAGTCAAGTCAAGTCATGTACATAAAATGCGACAGAAACAAAATGAAACAGCTTGCCAACATCATTTTTGCCGTTCCGTGTATTCCGTTACTCCCCAAGCCTGCATTCTTATTCATTTAACATAACACGAGGCTCACCTAGAAGGAGCTGACAAGATTGTCCACCATCTTGCTACTACAGGTGAGCCCCAAAACCAAAATCCTTGTTAATAGGCTGGGCAGAAAAATAGAAATGGAAAATAGTGCGGTTTGGTCACTATGAGTTGCCGTAGTTTATATTCTCCCTTGTACTTTGTAGCGCTACCCAATGCAGTGACTCCTGGTGGTCAAATATTACACAATGTTCCTTCAAAACAGGGGTCTGGATGAGATTGGGCCAAATCTGTTTTTTTTTCAAAATAAAAGTTCAGTTGAAAACATTCCACTGTCCTCGAATATCCTTTTTAAACTCTAAAAAAAACATACAAGAATTATCATAAAAATAAATCAATCAGTAACTTAAGAATCCATACTTTGCTTGGGCTGAGCTTACATTAAACTCTTTTAGAAAGCCAAGGGCCGCAAACAATCATCTTGGGGCTGCAATCGGTCCCTGGTTGGATCTTTTAACCAATAGGGTCATAGGGGCACCATTTCCAGTGGTGTGTCTTGGGCAAGTATAGCCCGGCAGCGCCTATGCCTCCAACATAGATCCTAAATCGCGTGTGAAAAATATTCGGTTCTGAAATTTGGAGTGTCACATTGTACACTGGGCAGCACGGCGGAGCAGTGGTTAGCGCGTGTGCGGCACAGTTCTAAGGTCTTGGGAACCTCCTGTGTGGGTTCAAATCCAGCTACCGGACTTCCTGTGCGGAGTTTGTATGTTCTTCCTGTGCTTGCGTGGGTTTCCTCCGGGCACTCCGGTTTCCTCCCACATTCCAAAGACATGCATTTCAGGTGGATTGGCCGGTCCAAATTGTCCCTAGGTGTGAATGAGCGTGCAAGTTGTCTGCCCTGCGATTGGCTGGCAAACAGTTCAGGGTGTCCCCTGCCCAATGCCCGATGATTGCTGGGATGGGCTCCAGCACCCCCGCGACCCTACTGAGGATAAGCGGTGCAGCTAATGAGATGAGACATTTACACTATGTTGCACTTGTGGCCTTCATATGTCTGTTGAAATACAAACTTTAGGGCAATAATGTTACGTCGTTTTGCTTTTGTGACACATCAAAGGCTCTCTGTTTTGTACATTTTTTATTTTTGTATTCTATATCTGTAGTCAAATTATTTATGTATCTTAATAAATACATAACTAGATGGATACACAATAAAATTACTTAATCCAAAGAAATTAGAAGATTTAAAACAAATTCCATACAATTTGAAACAAGTTCGCTAAATACAAAGATAATTCAATGCGTTTGACCTGAAGCATGTGAATGCCTGCATGGACCAGCTGGCAGTGATAGGAAGCTGCGTCGTGGCCGTCATAGACTTTCTGGACTATTTTACAGGCTGGGGGCGTCGCTGCTGTCATGCACTTTCCGGACAAATTTTCAACATGTTACCTAGTGTTTACTATGTTTGTGTACTGTAATGCTAAATGTAATTCACCCTGGTCATCCTGAAAGGGGGACACCACTTGTGAGGTCCCTTCTCAAGGTTTCTCTTTTTTCTCACTCTGAGGTTTTGAGTTGTTCCTTGCCCGCATGTTGGTTTAAGATCAGGTAATTGTGTCATTGTAATCCTGTGCAGTCATTTGAGACATTTTTGTGATTAAGGGCTATATAAATGCATTTGACTTGACTTCAATAAAATGGCTCTATCATAAATATATGAATGAACGAATTAACAAATATCTAGACGAATACAGGTGAAATCAAAACGTACTGAACAAGCGAAGTCCGGCAATACAGGGGCTGTACAGTAAAAAACATTCCTAACCCTGCTCACAATTGCCACCTGGTGGTTGTTCGTGTCCTTGGTCAACTCTAAATAAAAGAAACAAAATAAATAATGCGCCTTGGGAGAGATCTACAGGCGCGTACTTACGTGGTGGGGGGTTTAAGTAACGGCTTCAATGTAGGTTAAAGTAGTAGAGTAAGAGTACACCTTCTTCTTCATAAATCTACTCAAGTAAAAGGGAAAAGTATAGTGATTTTAAAAACTTATAGTTCAAAATGTCCCAAAACGTACTCAAATAAATGTAACGGACTGAGGAAATGTAATAAGTTTATACTCAGCTCTGAATAACAGTTAATACCAAGTTAATTATCAGCCAATAATTTTTCTCATGCTGAAGTTTTTTTTAGTCATCACTTGCCCTCATGTACAGTGGTTTGCAAAACTGTTGGCCCCCCTTGAACTTTGTGACCTTTTGCCACATTTCAGACTTCAAACATAAAGATATAAAACTGTAATTTCTTGTGAAACATCAACAATAAGTGGGGCACAATCACGAAGTGGAACACACTTTATTGGATATTTTAAACTTTTTAAACAAAAAAAACCCGAAAAAGTGGGTGTGCAAAATTACACAAAAAGCCTTGCCAATGAAACACAAATCCCCCCCCCCCCAAACTGTAGGTTTCAAATGTATCTGGTCATTGTTATATCCTCTTTCAAAATACTGAAACCGACGGGGAAAGTTAAAACTACCAAATCGGGCAATAAATTATTCCCAGGGTTGGGTAGGGTTACTTTAACTTGATTACTTTCAATTACTTTTGGATCACCCCAATACCAAATATGCTAATAAAAGACAAAATAAACTAAATATGAATAAAATGATGACTCACAACACGTGGTAAGCTTTCTCTCCTGGCTTTGATGTCTTTGATCTCCGGCAAAACTAACATAAAATGCGACAGAAACAAGATGAAAATAAATCCAAACAGCTTGCCAACATCATTTTTGCCGTTCCATGTATTCCGTTACTTCCCAAGCCTGCACAAAATTTTGTAATTTTATTCATATTTAGTTTCTTTTGTCTTTTATTAGCACATTTGGTATTGGAGTCATCCATAAGTAATTGAAAGTAATCAAGTTAAAGTAACCCTAACCAACCCTGATAGAAAGATAGATAGCAGGGTTGGGTAGGGTTACTTTAACTTGATTACTTTCAATTACTTTTGGATCACTTCAATACCAAATATGCTAATAAAAGACAAAAGAAACTAAATATGAATAAAATGATGACTCACAACACGTGGTAAGGTTTCTCTCCTGGCTTTGATCTCTATAATCTCCGGGAAAACTAACATAAAATGCGACAGAAACAAAATGAAAATAAATCCAAACAGCTTGCCAACATCATTTTTGCCGTTCCATGTATTCCGTTACTCCCTAAGCCTGCACAAAATTTAGTCATTTTATTCATATTTAGTTTCTTTTGTCTTTTATTAGCATATTTGGTATTAGTTTGAACAATTTTTCTATATTTGGTATTGGAGTTTTTGGTTTGAACAATTTTATTGACACTATTAACAGCAAATAAACAATGTGAGGTTTGGAGTAATCCAAAAGTAATTGAAAGTAATCAAGTTAAAGTAACCCTACCCAACCCTGAATTTTATTCCTACTATCAAAAAAACATCACATACACTTTGTGAATGTGTCACATAGTAGTCACCTCATATGACAAACCGATGTATTAAAGGAAAAGGGATCAAAGTCGCAAAAGTAGGTAGGTATACAAAGTAACTCAGTTTGAGTTAAGGTTCTGATAGGGAAGGAAGCAACAATGGTATGTTTGAATTCTATTTTTATTCAATTTTAAAATGGTATATGTATCCAATCCAATTTAAATGATAAAGTGAGCCTTCATAAAACAGTTAAAGGTGGGGTGTGTGTAGTTTGAGGTGTGTTTAAGAAGTTTAAAGTTGAATATTTTCTCAACTAAATACGTGTCGACAATGTCCAACGAAGCTCAAAGAGCCCTTTTGATTTCTTTTCAATTGTAACTATCTGCTTTTATTTAACTTTTATTTAGCCTGTTCGGGGCGGGACAACCCTCCAAAAAGATGGGAAAAGAAGAGTTTATTTAGAAGCGTCTTAGAAATAAATGCAAACACGTACCTGCCTTATTTAGTCACATGAGAGCCAAATCATTTTAAGTTCAATATATATAATAATTTAGACTCACTGTCAAAATGACGTCATTTAAGGATTTACATACCATATTTATTGTGTAAGAGAAAAAGACCATATTGTTAATTCTTCCTCATTTTTAATGGATCCCCATTTCCTTTCTTTCCTTCTTTAAAGACGCAGTGTGTACATTTGACCACTAGGTGACACTGTTTTGTCTAATGCGAACGAAAACTGGACCCAGGAGCTCATCGTAGCACCAAGATACCAGAAAACATGGCGGCGACTTATAGAATGGGATCCAATTATGTAAATTTAATACATAAAATACACAAATATTTAAAAAAAAATACAATTGGTATGATGATCCATGTGTTTGAATCAAAGTTATTTTTTACCACTAGGATGCACTGTTACACACTGTCCTTTTAAGCAATAAGAATAAGCAGCAAATGTTATGTCCAAAAATACGCTATTAGTGGTTCCTTTAGGATTTCTGTGAAACCAAAATTACTCCCGATGCCCCAGTGACCCGCTTCCAGTACTGGAATATGCCTGCAAGTGGCAATAGCATGTGTATAACGCCATCTACTGGTCAATCCAAATCCCTGCGAGTTAAGGTGATCCTGACAGAACCAATGCCTGCCTTCCAAACGCATTTCATTAAAGAAATAGATTATTCCATTCAGAATGCAAGTACACATTAGCAATACACTAATAACTATAACTGCAATGAAAATTGAGCGATTGTTTATTTTACTATGGGAAAGCAGGATACCCGTTGTAGAATTACCTGATGTACAGATGCAAATAGACACCAAATGAGTCAAAAGTGCTTAGGTCGGTTAAAGAGAAACCTAGGCAGTCGCGCTCCATAAAAATGAAACCGTTAGGTCATGTGCTTTGTGGCACTCATTTTCAGTTCTTGGACAGGGTGTGTCCAACGTAGTGCACCCCAACTACAGGTTCGTATAACTGCCCAGCAGTGATTACCTAGGGGAATTTGACTGGCACGAGAAAACTGATTTGGTCAGTACCTTTAGATTAGTCGGCAGTGCCAAGCTAAACCCTTCTAATTTTAACCTGGTAATAAAACTGAGTAGCGTTTCGCTGCAGGGTGAGGCCACCTGCTGGTCTGTTGAAATAGCTACGTTTTGGACTAAATTGGATAGAATATGCAAAACATTTAATTATTGGATTTAAACCCCCATTTAGTGAAGTCTAGACACATATGCATTAACAAAGTATGAAAAGCTAATGGAAGCGCGTTACTTAATCTTACGACATTGCCGCTGTAGGAAATACTTAACCAGTTATAGAATACCCAGATGTCAAAATATTTCAAATGCATCGCATAACTAATATATACAACAAGCAAACATTGAGAGTGTGCACAAGAACTTTATTAACAGCAGACAGAACACTGAAAACTGGAACAGACTTTAAGAGGAAGAAGGAAGTGAAGCTTTCAAGGACAAAGGAGAGAAAACAATGAGTAGGCCATTAGGCCATCTCTTCTTCATCCTCCTCACCGAATTCACCCTCCTCCTCAGCAGTCGCATCCTGGTACTGCTGGTACTCAGAAACCAGATCATTCATGTTGCTCTCTGCTTCTGTGAATTCCATCTCATCCATGCCTTCACCCGTGTACCAGTGGAGGAAAGCCTTACGCCTGAACATGGCTGTGAACTGCTCAGAGATGCGCTTGAAGAGCTCCTGGATGGCTGTGCTGTTGCCGATGAAGGTGGCGGCCATTTTGAGGCCACGAGGGGGAATGTCACACACTGCCGTCTTCACGTTGTTGGGGATCCATTCCACAAAGTAGCTGCTGTTCTTGTTCTGTACGTTGAGCATCTGCTCATCCACCTCCTTCATGGACATGCGGCCACGGAAGATGGCAGCCACGGTCAGGTAGCGTCCGTGGCGTGGGTCGCAGGCGGCCATCATGTTTTTGGCATCGAACATCTGCTGGGTGAGCTCTGGCACAGTGAGGGACCTGTACTGCTGGCTGCCTCTGCTTGTGAGAGGGGCAAAACCAGGCATGAAGAAGTGCAGACGTGGGAATGGCACCATGTTGACAGCCAGTTTACGGAGGTCAGCGTTGAGCTGCCCGGGGAACCTGAGGCAGGTGGTAACGCCGCTCATGGTGGCGGACACCAGATGGTTGAGGTCTCCATAGGAGGGCGTGGTGAGCTTGAGGGTGCGGAAGCAGATATCGTACAGAGCCTCATTGTCAATGCAGTAGGTCTCATCCGTGTTCTCCACCAGCTGGTGGACTGACAGCGTAGCGTTGTAGGGCTCAACCACTGTGTCTGATACTTTTGGAGAAGGCACCACGCTGAAGGTGTTCATGATGCGGTCTGGGTACTCTTCACGGATTTTGCTGATGAGCAGTGTGCCCATACCGGACCCGGTGCCACCACCTAGGGAGTGTGTAAGCTGGAAACCCTGGAGGCAGTCGCAACTCTCGGCCTCTTTCCTCACTACATCCAAGACGGAGTCCACTAGCTCAGCACCTTCTGTGTAATGGCCCTTTGCCCAGTTGTTACCGGCACCACTTTGGCCTTTGAAAGGGCGAGAAAGTGAAACGATTTAATTTGACTTTAAAATAATATATATATCAACAACTATTTTTGTAAATGGTTATTTTTAATGGCACTGGAGCGATGACAGGTACAATGATTGACTACAGCATTTGTCAAATTATAATATTGATAACATGAATCTTACCAAAGACAAAGTTGTCTGGTCTGAAGACCTGACCAAAAGGTCCAGACCTCACAGAGTCCATGGTGCCTGGCTCAAGGTCGACCAGGACAGCTCGGGGAACATATTTGCCACCTACAAAAGAATCATTTTTTTTTAAATTATTGTTATATGTATAGCCCTTAATCACAAAGTCTCAAAGAATGAGCATTTTGTATACTTAATACAATTTAATAAAAAACTCATTAGACATTACCTGATGCCTCATTATAGTAGACATTGATCCTGTCGAGCTGCAGGTCACTGTCACCATGGTAGGTACCTGTTGGGTCAATGCCATGTTCGTCGCTGATCACCTCCCAGAACTAGAGATTAAAAAATAAGTATGTTTATCAAAAGTGATGTTGAGGTAGAACATTAAATCAGGATCATAAATATCAGTTAAATAAAACCGAGGAAGTAGTACCGAAATTCCCGCCACGAAACATGCCTGCCCGCCCGCGCCCTGATCCCCCATTGGCTGATTCCCCATTTTGAAAACGACCTGTGACGTCACCAACCGCCAGCTCGGCCCACTCCCAGCAAATGCCGGCCTCAGCCTTAGACGCAATGCGGTGGAGGCCTAATCCACTTTTAAGACAAAATCGGTTATTTTCTTATTCATATGGCCGTTAAACGACACATCCACTCGATGTTTGGTCATATTAATCGAAATACATGTTTATTCAAATAATTTAAAAAAAAAAAAAAATCACGCAGATAATTCACCCTCAATTATATAACAAAGTGGATTCAAGTTATTCATAAATACGACAAATGGCGTTAATCTATTGGATCTTCAATAATATCGAGTAGAATTTTAAGTTATAAATAGTTAACGGATTTAAAATTGTTTGTTTGTTTAAGCCGGGGTGGGGAATTAACCCATCGAAATGTGTAACCGTAATATAAAGAAAAAGAAACTGAAATTGTATTGTAACGAATTTAATGAAATTACGGTTACCGTTATACAGAAAAAGTTTTAAGTAGGACACGTTAGTAATCCAAGGGTGTGGTTTCTAGGACGCAGCCAGGCACAAAGCAACGACTACTGAGGGAGAAAAGCGGTTTAAATATCCCCACAAAACCCCCAACTTCGATATTTTAACATAAATATGTTGACTCACCTTGGCACCAATCTGGTTTCCACACTGGCCGGCCTGAAGATGAACAATTTCCCTCATTTTGTCAAAATTAGCAACGGCTCCTCTCACACGATCTTTGGCTTGCTTGGAAGTGCGGTAACAATGGCGGAAACCAGTTTATAATGTACCAGGGCCCGCCTCTTTCACCACAGTTCGACGTAGGATTGGATAAACTTGGAGAAAATCTCGACGGACGAGAAGCACAGCCAATGGAATATCGTCTTGGCGTTCGACCATTGGTCAGCTATCTGGCACTCATTCTTTTCCAACGTCTATCACGCTTGCGTGGAAAAGTCAGGCGACTCCATCCATGATGAGATGGCGAAATTGAATTAAAACGAAAGACACATCGTTTAAACATATAAACTGTTTTGCTCGCCTACTGTTTCATGTCAAATGTGTTTTTTCCCCCCAAAACGACCCCCAGGATGTTTAAGAATGTTCAGATGTCTCACTCAAATCGAACGTGTGTGGAAAAAACCCCTATAATCGTTTTTCACAATAAAAATGCTTCAATTGATTCAATGCACAATCATGTGATTGACATTTGAGTTACTTTTGTTTCTGTGGTCATGTTTCCAAGGACTGAGGGGGGGGATGGGAGTAGGTTGCTTCTCAGGCTGTCGCCATGACGATGAATCGTTCCACACAAGGCTGAAAAAATTCCATGCATAAAAAGAGCACTACTTGTGCAAGCTTCACATCATAT